>NC_088782.1:25403333-26007500 GCF_958450345.1 Calliphora vicina
CCAGATAATAAGTAATTTTCAATTTTAGATGAAAATATTATCGAAAAATAAAAAAAAACTAAATACAAACTGCTAAGATTTCTTAATTTTGTTCACTTCAATGTAGCGTTCGCGAACATGGAAATTCTGATACAGAACATCAGCCATTTTTAAGCCCAACCCTAATGTATATACATATTTCATGGTTATCTAATACAAATGAAATCTTTTATACTTACACACGTGTCTGAGGGAGCTTATGAGTTTAATGTGGCCTAATTTAACTAAGATCTCAAGAGCTTTTTAAAGACACCTTCTGTTTTATTTTTGAAGTTATTAAATTGTTGAGTAAATGTATGGTACGTAAAATATTTCAGATAATGGTTTACAATTCTAGGAATACACTTAATTGAAAACTGTTGTAGTCAAACAATTATCCAGAATAGATATTTAGGTTTTGATAAAAAATCAACTGACTTCGAGAGATAAATTTCTTATAAATTGTTTTTGTATGTCCAACCACATATCGCTATGTGCCAGTGATGCGAGTCCGCTCTGTTTCTTTTCCAGAGAAAAACACAAATGTGCAACATATTAGCCAGAAAAGAAAGTGTCATTAATTTCCAAGAAAAGTTAAAGTGAAAATACTTTAATGAAACGTATTAATTCTCACTCGTGTAACACATTCAACATTTATAAATAAATTTGCCATAATGGCAATTTAGACACGTAAAAATATTAATTTCAATATAAAGAGCAACCACGCATACAACTTGAAACACACGCCATCATCTCTCAAGCAAACATGCGATGTGAAAATCTGAAAACCAATTTAGGATTTGAAAGCTATTAAAAGGCAAAAGGAATTATAAATGAATTCATAATCATATGTGCGTGTGACTGAGAGTAGAGGAAGGATTATTGCAGCACATGGAACTAGTTCAGTGTAGACGAATTTATTAAGTTCTAAGAATTCATAGCAATTTTACATTGACTATTTAAGTAGTCAATTTATCTCTTTAAGACAGTAATTTGCACAGTAATATCTAACTACTGGTTTTAATTTATTTAGTTGTGGCTCAATTGGCTTCTCTTTGCATTACAGAGAGCACAACTCTGTAAAGAGAAGTCAATTGGTTACTTTAAACCTCCCAGGTAGTCTAGTATGAAGTCAATTGTGAATTTATCCCTTTTAGACAGTCATTTTCTTTTGGCTTCAATTCATTTATTTGTGCTCTTTGTAATGCAAAGAGAAGTCAATTGGTTACTTTACACCTCCCATGTAATATAGTATGAAGTCAATTGTCAGTTTAGTGTCTCTAAGTAATCTAGGACGTAGGTCATTTTAAATTATTCTAACAATTCTTTAACAATGTATTATGTTTATTTTGATAGCATTTATTGAACTGAAAAATACCTTTTAATACAATTTCAAGCAGTGTGTTGTAATTGCCAATTGCTAAATTTCCAATTGCAGGAATTTCAAACGCGTTGGAATGTGAATATGTAGCGGAGATATAGATGTTATTATTATAATTATTAATGAATTAACGGAAAATCAATAAAGCAAATCTATTAATGTGCTTTGAATGTGTTTGATGCTGTAATAAATAGTTTTTGACAGCTATAAATACACATATTGAAATAAATATTAATGCACACTCAAATATTTATATAAAAAGGATATTGAACACTGAATTGCCGGGAGTATGAGATCTTTAAATGTTTTAGTTAATTTATTTGATTAATAATTCATTTCTATACAATTGCAATTCAATTTATAAAGGACAAACACTTAATATATTGAGGTGCCAAACATATTATAACATTAATGCTATGAAAATCAAATATTTATGTTTGAATAAGTAATTAATATGAGAAAAAGATGTTGGAAA
Source organism: Calliphora vicina (assembly GCF_958450345.1). Lineage (NCBI taxonomy): Eukaryota > Metazoa > Arthropoda > Insecta > Diptera > Calliphoridae > Calliphora > Calliphora vicina. The sequence continues at coordinate 25,405,208 of NC_088782.1, forward strand.
ATTAGTTAATTGTTTTGTGCGAACCCAACCACCACCCTACATTCTACCTTTACTCAATGACACAATTAATATATTTTTCATTTGCCAAGAAAATAATACAAAATTATTGACTTGTAACGCATGTAAGTCTTGTTAAAAGTTGGAATGGCTATGAAAACAATTAATTAATTGATGTGAAGTGAAGTGAAAAAAACATGATATTTCCACTTAAAACATTATTTCGAATTTAATATTAAGCTTGGTAAACATATAGAAATGTTTTCAATGGGGGGGGAGGAAATAAAAGAAGCCAATTAAGGGAGTGTGAACATAGAAAAACTACTTTAATAGGGAAAAATTTTTTACAAAGTTGTATAAATAAACGAATTAAGGATAATGGAAGAACTTTAATGAGATAATTGGATTAAATTTACTTTGCTTACAATTGTATACAAATCTGACGAATCTGTGATCACTCATATTTCCCACCAAATATCGATTTTTATCTAAAATCAATCATATATCGTTAATGAGAGGTCATATTTCCCACCAAATATCGATTTTTATATAAAAAATCTAAAATCTCTCATATATCGTTAATGAGAGGTGCTAGAGGAAAAAGGGCAATAATCTGTGATCACTCATTTTTCCCAACAAATATGAAAAATCTAAAATCACTCATATATCGTTAATGAGAGGTGCTAGAGGAAAAAGGACAATAATCTGTGATCATTCATATTTCCAACCAAATATCGATTTTTATATGAAAAATCTAAAATTACTCATATATCGTTAATGAGACGTACTAGAGGAAAAAGGACAATAATATGTGATCACTCATATTACCCACCAAATATCGATTTTTATATGAAAATTCTAAAATCACTCGTATATCGTTAATGAGAGGTGCTAGAGGAAAAAGGACAATAATCTGTGATCAGTCATATTTCCAACCAAATATCGATTTTTATATGGAAAATCATAGATCGTTAACAAGAGGTCCTAAGGAAAACGGGCAATAATCTGTGATCACTCATATTTCCAAGCAAATATCGATTTTTATATGAAAAATCTAAAATCAATCATATATCGTTAATTAGAGGTCCTAGAGGAAAAAGGGCAATAATCTGTGATCACTCATATTTCCCACCAAATATCGATTTTTATATGAAAAATCTAAAATCACTCATATAAGGTTAATTAGAGGTCCTAGAGGAAAAAGTGCAATAATCTGTGATCACTCATTTTTCCCACCAAATATCGATTTTTATATGAAAAATTTAAAATCACTCATATATCGTTAATGAGAGGTCCTACAGGAAAAGGGGCAATAATCTGTGATCACTCATATTTCCCTCCAAATATCGATTTTTATATGAAAAATCTAAAATCACTCATATATCGTTAATGAGAGGTGCAAGAGGAAAAAGAGCGTTAATCTGTAATCACTCATATTTCCCACCAAATATCGATTTTTATATGAAAAATCAAAAATCTCCCATATATCGTTAATGAGAGGTCCTAGAAAAAAAAGGGCAATAATCTGTGATCACTCATGTTTCCCACCAAATATCGATTTTTATATGAAAAATCTAAAATCCCTCATATATCGTTAATGAGAGGTCCTTAGGAAAAAGCTTAATTATCTGTGATCACTCATGTTTCCCACCAAATATCGATTTTTATATGAAAAATCTAAAATCAATCATATATCGTTAATTAGAGGTCCTAGAGGAAAAAGTGCAATAATCTGTGATCACTCATATTTCCCTCCAAATATCGATTTTCATATGAAAAATCTAAAATCACTCATATATCGTCAATGAGAGGTCCTAGAGGAAAAAGGGCAATAATCTGTGATCACTCATATTTCCCACCAAATATCAATTTTTATATGAAAAAATTAAAATCACTCGTATATCGTTAATGAGAGGTCCTAGAGGAAAAAGGGCAATAATCTGTGATCACTCATATTTCCCTCCAAATATCGATTTTTATATGAAAAATCTAAAATCACTCATATATCGTTAATGAGAGGTCCTAGAGGAAAAAGGACAATAATCTGTAATCATTCATATTTCCCTCCAAATATCGATTTTCATATGAAAAATCTAAAATCACTCATATATCGTCAATGAGAGGTCCTAGAGGAAAAAAGGCAATAATCTGTGATCACTCATATTTCCCACCAAATATCAATTTTTATATGAAAAAATTAAAATCACTCATATATCGTTAATGAGAGGTCCTAGAGGAAAAAGGGCAATAATCTGTGATCACTCATATTTCTCTTCAAATATCAATTTTTATATGAAAAATCTAAAATCTCTCATATATCTCATATATCGTTAATGAGAGGTCCTAGAGGAAAAAAGGCAATAATCTGTGATCACTCATATTTCCCACCATATATCAATTTTTATATGAAAAAATTAAAATCACTCATATATCGTTAATGAGAGGTCCTAGAGGAAAAAGGGCAATAATCTGTGATCACTCATATTTCCCACCAAATATCGATTTTTATATGAAAAAATTAAAATCACTCATATATCGTTAATGAGAGGTCCTAGAGGAAAAAGGGCAATAATCTGTGATCACTCATTTTTCCCACCAAATTTCGATTTTTATATGAAAAATCTAAAATCTCTCATATATCGTTAATGAGAGGTCCTAGAGGAAAAAAGGCAATAATCTGTGATCACTCATATTTCCCACCAAATATCAATTTTTATATGAAAAAATTAAAATCACTCATATATCGTTAATGAGAGGTCCTAGAGGAAAAAGGGCAATAATCTGTGATCACTCATATTTCTCTTCAAATATCAATTTTTATATGAAAAATCTAAAATCTCTCATATATCTCATATATCGTTAATGAGAGGTCCTAGAGGAAAAAAGGCAATAATCTGTGATCACTCATATTTCCCACCATATATCAATTTTTATATGAAAAAATTAAAATCACTCATATATCGTTAATGAGAGGTCCTAGAGGAAAAAGGGCAATAATCTGTGATCACTTATATTTCCCACCAAATATCAATTTTTATATGAAAAAATTAAAATCACTCATATATCGTTAATGAGAGGTCCTAGAGGAAAAAGGGCAATAATCTGTGATCACTCATTTTTCCCACCAAATTTCGATTTTTATATGAAAAATCTAAAATCTCTCATAGATCGTTAATGAGAGGTCCTAGAGGAAAAAGGGCAATAATCTGTGATCACTCATTTTTCCCACCAAATATCGATTTTTATATGAAAAATCTAAAATCTCTCACAGATCGTTAATGAGAGGTCCTAGAGGAAAAAGGGCAATAATCTGTGATCACTCATATTTCCCACCAAATATCAATTTTTATATGAAAAATCTAAAATCTCTCATATATCGTTAATGAGTTGTCCTAGAGGAAAAAGGGCAATAATCTGTGAGCACTCATATTTCCCACCAAATATCGATTTTTATATGAAAAATCTAAAATCACTCATATATCGTTAATGAGAGGTTCTAGAGAAAAAAAGGGCAATAATCTGTGATCACTCATATTTCCCACCAAATATCGATTTTTATATGAAAAATCTAAAATCTCTCATATATCGTTAATGAGAGGTCCTAGAGGAAAAAAGGCAATAATCTGTGATCACTCATATTTCCCACCATATATCAATTTTTATATGAAAAAATTAAAATCACTCATATATCGTTAATGAGAGGTCCTAGAGGAAAAAGGGCAATAATCTGTGATCACTCATATTTCTCTTCAAATATCAATTTTTATATGAAAAATCTAAAATCTCTCATATATCGTTAATGAGAGGTCCTAGAGGAAAAAGGGCAATAATCTGTGATCACTCATATTTCCCACCAAATATCAATTTTTATATGAAAAATCTAAAATCACTCATATATCGTTAATGAGAGGTCCTAGAGGAAAAAGGGCAATAATCTGTGATCACTCATATTTCCCACCAAATATGAAAAATCTAAAATCACTCATATATCGTTAATGAGTTGTCCTATAGGAAAAAGGGCAATAATCTGTGATCACTCATTTTTCCCACCAAATATCGATTTTTATATGAAAAATCTAAAATCTCTCATAGACGTTAATGAGAGGTCCTAGAGTAAAAAGCACAATTATCTGTGATCACTCATATTTCCCACTAAATTTCGATTTTTATATGAAAAATCTAAAATCACTCATATATCGTTAATGAGAGGTCCTAGAGGAAAAAGAGAAATAATCTATGATCACTCATATTTCCCTCCAAATATCGATTTTTATATGAAAAATCTAAAATCAATCATATATCGTTAATGAGAGGTAATAGAGGAAAAAGGGCAATAAGCTGTGATCACTCATATTTCCCACCAAATATCGATTTTTATATGAAAAATCTAAAATCTCTCATAGATCGTTAATGAGAGGTCCTAGAGGAAAAAGGGCAATAATCTGTGATCACTCATTTTTCCCACCAAATATCGATTTTTATATGAAAAATCTAAAATCTCTCATAGATCGTTAATGAGAGGTCCTAGAGGAAAAAGGGCAATAATCTGTGATCACTCATTTTTCCCACCAAATATCGATTTTTATATGAAAAATCTAAAATCTCTCATATATCGTTAATGAGTTGTCCTAGAGGAAAAAGGGCAATAATCTGTGAGCACTCATATTTCCCACCAAATATCGATTTTTATATGAAAAATCTAAAATCACTCATATATCGTTAATGAGAGGTTCTAGAGAAAAAAAGGGCAATAATCTGTGATCACTCATTTTTCCCACCAAATATCGATTTTTATATGAAAAATTTAAAATCACTCATATTTCGTTAATGAGTGGTCCCAGAGGAAAAAGGGCAATAATCTGTGATCACTCATATTTCCCACCAAATATCGATTTTTATATGAAAAATCTAAAATCTCTCATAGATCGTTAATGAGAGGTCCTAGAATAAAAAGCACAATTATCTGTGATCACTCATATTTCCCACTAAATTTCGATTTTTATATGAAAAATCTAAAATCACTCATATATCGTTAATGAGAGGTCCTAGAGGAAAAAGGGAAAGAATCTGTGATCACTCATTTTTCCCACCAAATATCGATTTTTATATAAAAAATTTCAAATCACTCATATGTCGTTAATGAGAGGTGCTGGAGGAAAAAGGACAATAATCTGTGATCAGTCATATTTCCAACCAAATATCGATTTTTTGTATGGAAAATCTAAAATCACTCATATATCGTTAATGTGAGGTCCTAGAGCAAAAAGGGCAATAATCTGTGATCATTCATATTTCCCTCCAAATATCGATTTTTATATGAAAAATCTAAAATCACTCATATATCGTTAATGAGAGGCCCTAGAGGAAAAAATTCGATTCGAAATTTTCAGGAGATGGTTTGTGAAGAAAAAAATTCCGGGAAAAACTCGGAAATTCTTTTTTTTTGTGAGTCGAGTCAACTGTAATAAAAAAAGCTCCCTAAAGTATGCAGTACAAATTTAGATATTTTATTTGCAAATAAATAAGAACAGGCTAATGTGCGTGGGTTGGAGAAATCTTAAGAACTAACATTAGTAAATGCTACCGGGCGAAGCCGGGGCGGGGCGATCAACTAGTATTTAATAAAAATTTAATAATATAAACTGAAATCAGTTTATTTAAGAATATACTACTCAGAAATCTGACATAGCAGTCTGATTCACTCATTCCAAATCTGCTAGAATACTTATGTAAAGTTCATGTTCTTAAGCTATCCCTGCTATCTTAAAACTACGTAAGTAATTTTAATTTGTAATTTCTTTAGGCTCCACACAAGCGGAGCCATCCTAAAGTAGTATTTGCTATTGTTCCTATTATTGGTAAATTATAACAGTAGCTTAACAAGTAAATCTGTGTGAACAACTTAAGCTTTCAGGCGAATTCTTGAATTCATGTGCTACATTCATATGCGTGATTGTTGCAAAGAGTATGCGTGTGCATGAAGGGCTGTTCATTAGTAATGTGTGCAAGTGTGTACTCGTATGTCCTAAACAATGGAGGTGTTGTTGTGTAATTTATACCTGAAATCAGAAGAGCAGGAAATAACCTGCAGTATTAAAAGTAACAATAGCCATCAAAGCAATAGTTGCATTTAATAAGTTAACTTGTGATATTTTCAAAACTGTGTTAGTTTTTAAACTTTAGTTCCAAGAACTGCATTGCAACTTGTTTGGTTTAAAATCTTAGCTGTGTATGTGTATGGCCATAAAATTCCTAGAAAATACATTTCTTTGTTAATTCCAATTGTTCGTTTGTAGAAAAAACAATAGGCTCTTAGTTCTCGACAATTAATGTGCTCGAGTTGTTTAGATTTTTGCAAAATTTAATTACATTTTCCTCCATATGGTTTTCAGTGAAAATAAGAAATCACTGCTTAAATCATATCGAATTTAAAAGTATGAAATTTAAGAAGCTATACATGATTTTTGAGAGGTATTATTTGAAAAAACGAATTGGCAATAAAACTTCTTCTCGTGTGGAAATTCTCATATTTATCGAAAAAAAAAAATTCAGTTGTAATTTCAAAAATTTTACAAGGTTTTAATAATAGTATAGTCCCAGTAAATATTTATATGATTGAGTTAACCATAATATGGTTAACTTACGATTCACATGATTGTGTCAATCATATATATATCAGAGCTGTAAATGAATCACTCATTTTTGAATTAAATCGCGAATCATTCACACAAAAATATTAATTGAATGAAATTTGAGTCAATTCAAATGAATTTGGTAAAAATGAATTGCAATTCGTTTTCAATTCAAAAGAATTGAATTGATTTTGAATTAATTCAAATGAATTAGAAAAAAGAATTAGCAATTCAAATGAATGACTCAAAAATTAGTTGCAATCAATCAAATTCAAGAGCAGATCTCTAGGAGGAATGAAAAATTTCTCATCATAAAAATAGTTGTCACAAACATAAACTTGTTAACTCAACCATGGTTTTTAGACCTTGTAAAACTATTGAAATGGTTACAGTAAACATGCACAACTATAATTTTTTCTGATTGCATTTGGGTTTTGCTAGAATAACTTGAAATATTTCCCACGGCTATATCTCGAAAACATATTGGAATTTTGTTTTCCTGTCTTCAGCACAATTGTAGCTATAGACTAGGAGAAAAAAAGTGTAAAACAAACTAACTCGAAAAAAACTCATCTAGTGCCTCAAAATTGGTAAAATGTCAACAAATTTAAATTTTTTATATAATTTTTCACCATTTCGGCTCATAGCTGGCAAACTGTGGGAAATTCAGTAAAGTAGTCTTCAGAAAAAATATTCCCTATAATATAATTCATAATTCTTTAAAACATTATAATACTGGAATGAGCTTTTTTCACAGTTTCCAGCTGTATTTTACGTCGAAGGAGTGCGAAAAAAAACTTTTTGTGGAAAAAAAATCGGGTTAAAAATATTTTTTCCGATTCCATTGTAGGTCCAACTTACTATGGTTTTATATACTTCATTGCAAAGGTCTTTGAAATATCTATCATTAGATATCCATATTGTCTATATTAATGACTTAGTAATCCAGATATAGGACAAAAATACGTCAAAAATAGATGTTGTCCTGGTTTTTTCCTCATATCTCAGCCATTTGTGGACCGATTTTGCTGATTTTAAATAGAAAACTTCTCGAAAGCATGTCTGACAGAATTATTGAAGATTTGGATCCCGAAGATATCTGGGGTCTTCAGAAAATTGATTTCAACAGACAGACAGACATGGCTTAATCGACTCCGCTATCTATATGGGAAGAAAGCCGCAAAGAAAGGTGGACTTTCAGATTAATACCCAAAATAGAGGTATGGCTGAACAGAAGATACGGCGAAGTAAATTACAACCTAACGCAGTTTCTATCTGGACATGGAGGCTACAGAAGCTACCTCTACCGATTTGGACTTGATGATTCCCCGGAATGTCCGCACTACCCAAACTAAGCGGAAGATCCAGAGCATGTTCTGTTCGACTGTCCACGTTTTGTACAGGATCGTCAAATGGCTGCATGGTTGGAAGACAATTAAATACTCAAAATATTGTTGAGAGCATGCTTCATAATAAGGAAAATTTGGAAGCAATAGACAAGATGATAAAACGTATCCATGAGAAGCTTTGGATGGACGAGGAACTCAGACGAGAATCGACAATAAGAGACACATAGCCTAACAAAGGCTATCCCGCCCTGCGACGCAATATCTTTATAAACAGTTCCGTAGGGATTTAGGATGACGAAGGAGGTGCTTTAGTCGATATGAGTTCGACATAATCCGTTGGTATTATAAAACCACGGATATCTATGCAAGATTTACACCTGCCTAATGAAAAAAAAACTCCGCTATCTATAAGGATATACTTTATAGGGTCGGAAATGAATGAAATTATATATATCCTTCTCACGAAGGTGAAGGGTTTAAAAAGCTGGATGTATTGCTTGCAGAAGTTTGTTGGTGGAGTCATAAGGTATCCCAATATGAAGTTATAGATACCGTAGTCACAGAGGACGATAGATTTCAAAGATACTCCCAAAGAGATATACTATCAAGTTCAGATGATGCATCAACTTCAATTAATTCATATTTTTTTGTCTTTTGAAACGTGTTTTATACATTTCTCGAATTTCCGTAAAAAAAAGCTTTTTCCAGTATTATTTTGTAATGTTCGGAAGAATTATGAATAACTTATATTATAAGGAATATTTTTTCTGATTACTTTACTGAGTTTCCCGCATTTTTGCAGCTATGGGCCAAAAATATTGAAAAAAGATATAAAAAATTAGCTGATCTAAATAATCATCGAAAATTTTATATTACCCGTGCTGTGAATAATCTAAACGGAGTACTGATTATTTTTCGTTTAATGCTAGATAAAAATATCAACAATTTGATAAATTCAGAGAGTAAAACTCAAAAGTTTCAGATCATGCAAAAACATGATTGGAGATTTGACAAACGTGTGAAGATCACTGTGTACAATATCCCATGTAAAGTAACCCACGAAGTCTGCAAACTGTGTGGACGTAATTTTTGATGTTATTACTTTGGGGGTAATTAATGTCAATTGTTTTAAACATACTATTTTCCTGATATCTGAATAGAAAAGTGTTTATACATTTTGAAAGTTTATTACGAAAATAATATTTGAACAAATTAAAAATCTATTGGCAAAATAACAAAAAAAATACACTTGAATCGATATATTATTACGTTTTTACCTATTAAAAACCGTGGTTTATGTCGTTTAAATGAACTGTATTCTTTTAATTGCAAATAAAAGCGATCAGTAGCTTAAAACAACTCTGTATTTATTTAAATTTACACAACAATTTTAATAGTCACTCTAAAATTTATAATAATACACTGGCAATAGGGTTGATATTAAATCTAACAGCGCGTGCGATATACTGACTAATCTCCAACTAGCTGTTACTATTTATATACATTGTGTCATCTTCTAGCAGTTTTATGAATTATCTCAAGGACAAAACTAGATTTTTTCTACTTCTAGAGCTTTTAGCAGCTTTAACAGTTAATGTTATCAAACTTATAAACAAAGTTAATAACAGCATGTTATCAACATTGTTGATAAGTAAAAGTTTCTACTGATGGAAATATTTATAAACATGATGAATGCAGCAACCGCTACAGACCGCTGTAGAGTTATGAATCAAAGTACATAATAATAAAAAGTGCGTAATTTATTTTGTGTTCTACTGTATGCAGTTTTTTTGGACAAGACCTATTTATATGTTTTTGCTATTTTATGCACTGTTATACAATTTAGTATTTTTTTTTTAAATTATCTGCAAAATACTCGTATAATTGCATCAAGTAATTGAATTTCATATTTCCTTATTATGTTGGTTTTTTTTCGCTCAAAAATAAGTATAAAAATTATTTTTTTTATTACAAAAATTGTTCAGTCATATTTTGAAGCGAATGAACGAACGAACCAGGCAACCAACCATTCAGTTGCAACCGCCAAAACTAGTTGTATGTATAGCAATGCAGAAATTTTGTTTTTCATATTCTTTTTTTTTTTCATAGTTTTAACAAATGAATTCTTCTGCTATGGATACCAAACTGAAGCTGGAAAAATAAAACGAACGAAACCCACAAATGAGAATTCCCAATAACGATGTATGAATGCAATTTCCCAGGCACAAAACAGAAAGATTTAAACGAAAACAACCAGCAGAGGAAAGAGAGTCTGCTGGATGTTGCTGCACAAACACAAGCATCAAGTGTATGTAGTACATAGATGGCAAATAAATAAATGAATGAAAGACTGAAAGAAGGTATGAATGGTAGGGAAAATAACTGTTTGAATGAATGAATGATTTACCACAAAAACACACACTCACCACGAAAACAGATCCTGCCAAATAGACTAATGTAATGTTATATACGAGTACTACATATACTTACACAAATGTGTGTTTTTCAAACACAAATTCACATTCACATAAATGATTTTGCATATGAAAATATAAACAAGAAGGATTTGCTTGTATTTTTTTTTTACCACATTTACTAACATTATTGGTAACTATTACTGCTCTACCACTACCGTTGCAGCCACGATTGCTGCAGCTAGGATTGTAAATGTTATTGATATTGCAAGTAGGGTTTTCAATTTAGAAACTCTTGGGAACAATTAACGTTTATAAACTAGAAAGAGTGTTATATTCGGCTGTGAAACATCAATATGATACAATCTTTTTCTGATATAAGGGTTATAAAGAGATAGAGACAATTGTGGACCGATCCCCACAAATGTTGCACGATTTTTCACCAAATGTTGCACCATTTTTCGTCATTTGAGGGCTTCGAAAAGTTGATTTCAAGAGACAGAATTTTCAGAATTTGACAAATTTATGGTCAATACTGTCCAATACATCAAAGTCAAACTTCTACACTAAAAATATAAAATAGATGCAATTTTTTCGTTAATATAAATTTGTGCACTCTATTGAATCGTGACTATTACAAAGACATCTTTAACCCATATCAACTAGAAGTCAAAAATACTATTCACAGCAATTGTAAATACATATTGTCAGGTTTTTATCTTTTAAAATCGGTGGTTTGTTTCTTTTAAATAAACCGTGTTCTTTTAATTGCACATAAAAGCTGTCAGTAAGTAGTTTGAAAATTGTAACAACTCATTATTTATTTAAATTAACACAAAAACACACTTTATGATTTCCAAGAATACACTGCTAATAAAGTTGATGTTATTTTTAATAGCGCCTACAATATACGGACTCACTCACAACTCGCTGTTACTATTTAAATACACAGAGCCATCTTCTAGAAATCTCATGAATAATTCAACGAAAAAAAACTCTAAAATTCCACCTTCAGCTTTTTAAACTGCTTCACAGTTAATGTTGTCATCCTTATAAATATGGTTAATAACAGCGTGTTATCAACATTGTTGATAAGTTTCTACTGATGCAAATGTTTATAAACATGAATATTGCAAGCAGCCGTTACAGACCGTTAAATTCAAATTCATAATGAAATTTCGCAACAATATAAGGAGTGAGATCGAAAAAAACTTAACACACGTTTTTTCCAAGTATTATTTAATTTTTTTTATCACGTTACCTTTGAAAAGTATGTCAGTTATTATGTTTAATGTCAATTATGTTCATTTGTTGTTAATCTGATTAAAATGAGTGATGAGAAAAAAGTGCGAGAAAAATTATTAAATATTTTCAACAAAATCCAACTTGATCCTACAAAAAGTTTGTCAAACAATCAAAGGTCCGCCTCCAAACTGATTCCAATGTTACTAAACAGTATCGGGAGAACTTGTCTGTTGATAGTAAACCTGGTTCAGGCAGAAGGTAAGGTCCACATGATGTTTCTAAAGCCAATAAATACGAAGCATTTTCAAAAGAGCTGCCAACACATCCGATAGGAAAGCAGTGCAGTTAGCTCAGTACTCGATCAATTTGGTACGAAATGTTAAAGCCAATGTAGGTTTAAAAACATACAAGGCTCAAATAATTCCTGATAGGAACTCTGCTAAAAATTTGGAGGCCAAAGACAGAGCCAAAATGTAAGTCTAAAAAAAATTAAAAAATTAAATTAATTAAAAACTTAAAATAAAAAAATTTAAGTGTAATGTTGTACAAAATATATACCTGCTGCATAATGGATGGCGAAACGTATGTTATAGCTACTGCATAATGGGTCAATATTTTTATGTTGCTGATGCTAGAGGGAATGTTGAAGAAAAGTTTAGTACCCAAAACCAGACAATTTATTGTAAGTTGTAACAATAATTTCAATCAAATAAAACAAAATCAAAACTGTAGGTTTAGTGGTTTCTATATTGTTAACATTCATGTATGTTAAGATTTTAGGAGAAATAATGGACCGATTCTAACCAAATTCAATAGGCTTCGTCCTTGAGTTTGATTACAAGGTTTACATGGACGGAAGGACATCGCAAAATCGACTCAGAAAGTGATCCTGAGCAGATTGGTATACTTTAAGGTAAGTGTTGGGACAATATTTTGGTATGTTACAAACATCAGCACTAACCCAATATACTCTCTCCACTATGGTGGTGTAGGGTATAAAAAATGTGAATTTAGTTGAAAAAAAATATTCGGGTTAAAAAAATATTTTTCCCGATTTTGACTCATTGTAGGTCCGACCTTCTATGGCCTTATATTCGCTGTTGCAAAGGTCTTTGAAATGTCTATCATTAGATATCCATATTGTCTTTATTAATGACTTTATAATCCAGATATACATAGATCCAAAAAACAATCAAAAATCGGGTTGTCCTAGTTTTTTCCTTATATCTCAGCCATTTGTGGACCGAATTTCTCGATTTTAAATAACAACCAAACCGCTAGTGGATATATTGATGAATGGATCATGTATATAAGTTATTTGAAGACTACGGAAAGTTGATTTCAACATACAGACGGCCATGGCTACATCGACTCCGCTATCTATAACGATCCAAAATATATATACTTTGTGGGGCCTTAAATGAAAAATGTAGGAATTACAAACTTATATATATCCTTGCCACTCATGGTGAAGGGTATAAAAAGAAGATTTCTTTATGTATTAAGATTGTACTTCAAAGAAACCCTTTTTTCACTATTGCAACCACTGTATTTGCATGCAACAATCTGTATAAACCAACGATAGATGAGTCAACAATTTGAAATATTTGCTACTGAATGTTAAAAAATTAAGTTTTCTAAATTACAATCATTTAAAATGGGAAATTAAAGTTGCTTTAAATTACATGGTACACTATGCTACAAAATATGAAAACTGAATATACACTCGCCAAGAGTATTAGGTTGAGTACTTTATCATCCCGTTTTGGAATTTTAAAATAACTCCAAAAAGTGGAATTAGTGCCAGAAAAGTGAATTCGCCGGACCCTAAAACAAAAAAGGTGGGGAGTATATTGATTCTGTAATTTTGTAACAAATCGAAATATTGGTCGCAGAACCAAAAAATATATATATCCTGGGTCCCCATAAGATTCTAAGACGATCTAGCTATGTCCATACGTCCGTCCCTCTGTCTGTCTATTGAGAACACGATAGGAGCTAGCTAGTTCTCCACAAATACTCTATTTTTGATATTGAAAATGAGCAATATCGGTCCATGATTTCACCTAGCACCCGTACAAATGTCCCCTCCAAGTACACTGAAATTATACTGTAAAGTACGGCGAAAATTGGACAAGTTTTTTATGAACATAAATCTTTCTACCATCTTTTGTGAAGATAGCTCATATCAGAATAATATATATCAGAAAAATATTTTATTGTCAGATATTGATGGTCGGCATATAAGATTCTTGAATGAACCCTGGCTGAACTATTGAACCTTATTAATTATTCTTCTCAAATCCAACATTTATTTACAATACCTTTTTATAACTTCTACGCATTTTTCATGTTCACAAACTTCTTCAACAATTTAATAAAGCAAACGAGACAAGGTTCCTTTTCAAACGAAATAATCAGTTTTTGAAATCATCACATTTATTGTGAAAAGTTATTTGCTATTTTAACAATAACGTCTGCTAAAAGCAATAACCAAACATGTTTGTTTAATGTCTGGTCAAAGGTCATCACTGTGCTTTGAAACGGCTCTCAAAGAGGAATGAGAGAGTGGGGGCTCATGATTGTGTTTGTAAAACCACAGACCGTTTGATGGCCTGTTAATTATCCTGATACTTAAACTTTATATATTGCTGACCTTTTTTTTTTGTTTGTTTGCATTCTATATAAATGTTGCATCGAGAGCATAATTAGTGGTTTATTTGAACTTTTGGGTGATTTTTAACTAAATGACAGTTTGTTTTATTTTTAGTTTAAAAGTCCTTTAAATATTTGAGCCTTTTTTTTAGTTTTTAGTGCTCGGCTCTCGGTATAAACATAACATGGACCATAATACAATATTCTGCACATTCTTAATATGTAATCTGACCAGCTATTAATTGTAATTTTTGTTTCTTATTTAAGCATTTTTATGAACTTTGTTGACATTCGTGTTGTTCACTGGTAAATAACAAGGATTATGTTCTAACCATGATGGCAAAGAGTGCCGACCACTGGTACAGACTGTTGTTTATTTTAAAATAATGACACCAAAAGAGTTATAGATATTTTAAATTTTAAATTAAAATAAAAGTTTAGTCTGTTATGGACAATCTTTCAAAAGTAAATCTTTAAAATATAAAAAACAAAAGCTCATATTTTACAAAAAACTTAAATTTTAAATTGATTGCAAAATTTAGCTTGAACAACAACACTCGTTAAGCAAATACCCTGCAGCCTGTGTAACCAGTTCGGTTTGATCACAAAACAACTCAAAATCTGTTTAAGAGATCAAACTAGTAGAAAGTTGGCAATTGATACCTTTAAAACTGCAGGGTAAATACATTAATATGTGTTTTGTTATTGTTTCGTAAAATCTGTGTAGAAAAAATTATAGCTGTTGGATAATTTGCTCATTCATATGTTTTTTTGTTGTTATTTTTCTTACACTTTTTACAATTTTCTTAATAACAAGAAAAAAAGAGCAGACTTTACGCATGCAGATATATTCGAACATTGAAAACAACAATGGCAATATCTCAAAACAGCTTAAGTCAACATAAGCACAATTACACATTTGTTGTTTAATTTACAAATCATTTAACAAAAAAAATTTGATAAAATTTTTTGCTTTTGGTTTTTGGATGTCGAAGAACAATTGTCTAAAATTTGTAATTAATGATAATGCCATGCGCTTAAAAATTTAGTTATTTTAGCTTGTGATTTTAAACTATTATTGACTTAAGATGTTTTAATATGCTGCCACAGATGTGTATCATGTACACAGTGGGTTCAATTTACTATTAATTGGTAACAAATACACAACTTCTAAACAAATGATTCAATCTGTATAAAATTTGTACAAACAAACACTGTGGTAAATCACAAATCTAGCTGGACAAAATTAAAAAATAAATGTCTGGCAACATTCCTTCTGATCATTTAATGAGCTTATCAATACAATAGGGAACTGTAATTCATGTTTTGTTTTTTTGGTTTTTAGCTCCGATTAGGAAAAACTAAGCTTTAAAGTCAGTTATTGTCAACAGGTACATTAAGATTTAAAAGAGAAGTGTATTTTTTGTGTGACTTTGGTTTATGATTAAAAAGGCTACGGTGATTTTATTGTCATAATTTTTTTATAATATTATTAAGCTCTATTTCAAGGAAATATGCAACAATTTTCATTTAATTATTTCCATTGTAACTATTAAAAAAAACTGTTTTTTGTGAGAAGATCAGAAATTGGAAAAAATAAAATATTTCCTTTTTTCAAGTAGAGTTAAAGCTGTTTATTCCGCATAGTTCCGCTGTAAAACTATATTTGGGTTAATCTGTCAAGTGTTCAATTCAAGGTAAATCAGATATATTTTGCGCATTCTTGTGACCGCCATAAATTTTTTCACTTTTCCAGTATGACTTTTACTTTTTCACGAAAATTTTTTTTTGAAGAATGGGTAAAAACTCCCAAAATACATTGCGAAAAAAAAAATTGGTTTTTTATAATCGTTTATATATTTGAACTCATTTTTTATATGATTCATAAGTGAGAAGTGAACCCAACGTGATTTATTAATTTTGTCCAGTTAGATTTGCGATTTACCACACTGTGCGTCATAAGCGAGAAGTTTTGCTTTACTTCTTTATTTTGAAAAAAGTGCCGCTAAAGCTACCGGTTGCTCACCAAAACTTATGGTGAATGTGTTCCATCGGTTTCAACTTGCGAGAAATAGTTTCTGCAATTCGGAAATGCTGATTTTAACACGGAAGACAAAGATGGCTCAGGCCAGCCAAACAAGTTTGAAGACCAAGAATTGGAGGCATTACTCCATGAAGATTGTTGTAAAACTCAACAAGAGATTGAAAAATAAAGCAGCAGGATTCATCCAAAAGCAGGGAAATTGGGTGGTACAATACGAATTGAAAGCCGATTTTGCATGTCCGAAATTAGACTTGATGTGAATCATTACGAAGTGTAAGAGATCTTTGCGAATCCCGGACAACCAGCAGAATCGACACCAAAGCCAAATATCCATTGCGCTAAGGTAATGCTCTGTTATGAGCTGCTGAAATCTGGGCAGACCATCACAGGGAACCTGCACCGATCGCAACTGATAAGCTTGAAGCGAGCAGTGGCTGATAAACTCACAGGATATGCGGTCAGACATGAAACCGTCATATTCCATTATGACAACGTTCGGCCACATGATGCAATACCTGTTAAAAAGTATTTAGAATGAAGAGGTTGGGAAGTTTTCCCTCACACGCTTTATAGTCCAGAACGTTTCCTGTCCGACTACTACTTGTTTCGATCGATGCAGAACGCTTCCTATGTGATACGCTTCATTTTGGAACAGAATATTTGATAATGGCTAGATTCGTTCTTGGCCTCAAAAGATGAACACATCTTTTGGCTAGGAATTCATATGTTGTCAGAAAGATGGCCAATACTATGAATAAGTTTATATTGTACAAATGTTTCAAAATATAAGCTAATAATTTAAAAAAATCCCATATTTTTAAGTCATACATCCAATAGATACAATAGATCGCATTTCAAATGTCCAATTTTCTATGACTATATTTTCTATAAATCAGTGTGAATTTGCATTGTTATGTTTGTGTTGAAGGCCGCTGTGGTTTGTGACTTAAGAAAATCCCATAATAAAACAAGTAAGAAATTATGGTCGGTCAAGCCCGACAATATAATACCCTACACTAGGTAAAAGAGCAATAACATTTTTCTTTTAAAATTTCAATAAATTATATTTTTGAGTGATTTTTGGAAGTGGGCCTTATATGGGGGCTATGACCAATTATGGACCGATCACCATAAAATTAGGTCGTGTGATTTATGTCTATATGAAAGTTAACTATGTTGATTTGTGTGTGTATACCAAAATTATTAAGCGATTTATGCACGTTAAAGTGATTTCCGGAAGCTGGTCTATATGTGAGCTATGACTAATTATGGACCGATCGAAACAAAATTTGGTGACATGAATTTTGTATATATAAAACTTATTTGGAGCGTAATTTGTAGAAATACATATATAAATTAAACATTTATGGCCAATAAAGTCCAATTTCGGAAGGACATTTGTATGGGGGCTATGTGAAATAATGGACCGATTTCAGCCAGTTTCAATAGGCTTGGTCCTAGGGACGAAAAAATAATATGTACCAAATTTGATCGAAATATCTTCAAAATTGCTACCTGTACTCTGCGCACAAGGTTTACATGGACAGCCAGCCAGCCGACCAGCCAGACGGACGGATGGACATCGTTTAATCGACTCAGAAAGTGATTCTAAGTCGATCGGTATACTTTAAGGTGGTTGTTAGACTAATATTTTTGGGCGTTAACATCTGCACAAACGCATTATAACTTTCCCACTATGGTGGTGTGGGGTAGAAATACTAACGGGATCAAATGACACGATCTCGATGGTTAGTTCACCTTCTCGTGAGACGACCATGCCACCGTAATCGTTCGTGCAGAATGTCCAATGTGGCATGAGCTGTGTGGCACTTAGCGCCTTCCTGTTGAAAATACATGTCGTTGGTGTCCATATCATCCAATTGTGATGGTGATGGCCTGGCCAATTTATTCAGAAATGGAACACATCGCTGAAGATAATTTTTTTTAAAGAAACCATTTTAATGGTGATTTGACAAAACAAACTAAAAACTAAATAAGTGTCAGCCAATTAGACAGATGTAGCTTCAACAATAAACAGCTATCAACTCTCAAAGTTCGTAAGTCCCTATCGGAAGACCCTTTATTACATTTCAACTTCTGTATATTTTAACAAATTAAAAACATTTTATTTTTATTTCCTTCGCCATGAGTGGCAGGGTTATATATATGTTTGTCATTATGTTTGTAGTTTTTATATTTTTTATTTACGTCCCCACAAAGTTGGAAAGTCTGGATCATTATAGATACCGGAGTCGATATAGTCATGACCAGGAAAACCAATATATGCAAATGCATGTTTTTTCTGGTGAGTTTATATATTTACACGTTTCAGAACTATTTAAGAATTTTGGAATATATTTGTTAGTGCATATTTTTGCATATTTTAACCTTAAATTCATATTTTTGCATATATTTGTTTTAAGAGCTATTTATGTCATATTTTTGCTTTTTTAGCGCATATTTTACTGTTTAATAGCATATTTTAACCTTATCAAAAACAAATTTTGTCTTACTTATTTTTCGCTGTTGTGTTACAGGTTTTTTCTTTCTTTGTTTAAAATTCAAAATTGAAAAATAGATGAATTTTTTTAATATAAAATAAGCACTATTTTAATAATAGCGCCATCTAAATATCAAATTTTAGTTCTAATTCAAACTTAACCGTTCTAAGTGTTAAAGAAATATTGTCTTTTAAATTTGCTCCTGTAACATCAGTTGATGTCGAAAGAACATTTTCTATTTATTGCAATAATAACCTTAATTGAAGAAGTGACCTTATATTTATATAAAATATCATCAAAAAATACCTCTCGAGGCCTTTTCATAGCTTAAGCTCCTATTGTTTTTTCTTATACTTGTTTTAGTTCATGTTATTCTTGTTTATTTTATGTTACTTTACCTTTTTAGAAATGAATTGTATTGATTTTTTTAAATAAAAGTATATTTTTATACCCTTCAACTTCGTGAGAAGGGTATATATAAGTTTGTAATTTCTACATTTTTCATTTCCGAGCCTATAAAGTATATATATTCTGGATCCTTATAGATAGCGGAATCGATTAAGCCATATCCGTCTGTCCGTCCGTCTGTCTGTCTGTCGAAATAAATTTTCTTAAGACCCCAGATATCTTCGGGATCCAAATCTTCAATAATTTTGTCAGACATGCTTTCGAGAATTTTGCTATTTAAAATCAGCAAAATCGGTCCACAAATGGCTGAGATATGAGGAAAAAACCAAGACAACCTCGATTTTTGATGTATATCTGGATTACTAAGACATTAATATAGACAATATGGATATCTAATGATAGATATTTCAAAGACATTTGAAACGACGTATATAAGACCATAGTAAGTTGGACCTATAATGGGTCAAAATCGGAAAAAAAATTTTAACCCGAATTTTTTTTTCACAAAAAAAAATTTAAAAAACAAAAAAAAAAATTTTAAATTTAAAAAAAAAAAATTTAAATAACAATCGAAAAAAATATTTTTCCAAAAAATTTAAAAAACAGCTGGAAAATCGAGAAAATCGGCTGAGATATAAGGAAAAAACCGGGATATCCTCGATTTTTAAACAATTTCTGATCTATATCTGTATTATTAAGTCATTAGTATAGACAATATGGACATTTAAAGTCGGACCTACAATGGGTAAAAATCGGGAAAAATATTTTTGAACCAGAATTTTTTTTTTTCACCAAAATAAAATGTTTTCACTAAAAATATACAGAAAAAATTTAAAATTTTTTTTGGTCTAAAATCTTTTTTACTTAATATTTAAAAAAAAAAATTTGTTTACCTAAAAATATTTAAAATTTTTATTAAAAAGTATAATTTAATTCGGCACAGCCGAATATAGCTCTTTTACATATCATAATGCAAAATTGTTTACAGAATAACGGCGACGGACTTCGTCTAGTAAAATGTTTGAAACCTTTGCAAAAGCTATTTAGAAAACTTATTATTCTCAACAAATGAGCCCACTGTCGAATGCAATACTACAGCACAACAATTAGTTTAATTGTATTTACTTTTTTGTTATTGTATTCCATTTATTATTTTATGTAGTGGTTTTTTTTGCATTGCTTATACATATATTCGTATTTATTTGCTCTTTTAACATTAATTAAAAATCATAAAAAAATCAAAAAACAATAAAACTAATAACCAGTATTTGCATTCATGGTCAGGAGTTTCCATGACTTTTAAAAGTTTTTCTTTTAAAATCAAATTTTGCTCTTTATTTTCTTTGTTTTGTTGAGGTTTTTATTAATTTTATTTTCGTTTAAGTGAGTTAAGTGTATTTATGATATAATGTTAGTTTGTTCATACTTGTATATATTTTTGTTACCAATCAATGACCATGATTTCAATTTAATCAAAACATATATTAACTGTATATGGTTGTAATGTTTAAGCCATGTTTTGCTTATTTTGACATAATGATAAAAAAAAGTGTGAAATCGATAAATTACATTAACATTTACATTTATTTTCTATAAATAGTGGTAAAACAGGTGGTTTGATAATATTGAAGATATTTATTAAAGTCATATGCTGTTTAAATCTCCCGGTTAAGACATTTTATATAAGAGACAATCATGACATTTTAGCCATTGATTTACAGCTGTTGTCATTGTAATTGTAATATAATTAATATGAAGTTTATATTTATAAAATAGAGTCAAGCTAAACCTCGACATACATACATATATAAAGTTAAAATAAACTTAAACCGCTTTATTAAAAAAAAAAATTCTTTAAAATACCTCAGCTTATTGAAATGTTAAATAATTTCATAGAACATTAATAAAATGGCAAACGTGTACGTGGTAAAGGTTATATACAACCAGATATAAAATGAAGAGCCGCAGAACAAAAGCTACTTTTTCGAATTTTTTTACAAATTTATTTTTTGGTATTTTTATAATATTTGAAATCATTTAGAGAAAATCAATTTCCAAAAATTTTTAAATTTTCAAAAAAGTAACTTTTGTTCTGCGGTTCCTCAAATTTAGTTGTACTGTAACCATTTCAACATTTTTACAAGTTTTTTAACAATATTATGGTCACTGTAATCATTGATATGATCTAAATTTACATAGAAAGATCTACAGAAGCTCCACAAACCATGCCCACTTTTAGAATTAGTCTCTTAAATAAATCGGTTTGTAAATGATTTGATATAATCCTAAACTATTTACCAAAATTCTTAACCTGTTTTAAACAAATAACCTACAGCATTAGATTCTTTTTTCTTTTAATCCAAATTTATTTATTTTTTTTAGCAAACATTCTGTTTAAGAAATTTACGAACTGAAAAAGAAGTTTTTTTTTAAATTACATTTTAGATATTAAGTGATTGATTTAATGGACAATTTTATTGAAGTTTATATGTTTACAAAGTAAATAACTTGACCGGTTTATATAAAAATACACACATATTATTTTTCTTGTATTACTGCCAGTATTTTGTTTTTCTTTTAATGCAACCGGGAGCAGTAACCTAGAGTATGTGTGCAAAAGAGTGAGTGAGCTTTAAAAGAGGGAAGTGCTGCCAGGGGAAATTAGTGAGATTTATAACTGATTTTGGTTTCCTTAACTTAAAATTTATGTGCACGAATCAGTTTTCTATAGCTTAGAATATGAACGAAATTTTTCATTCGATATTGTGAAACAGGCTATTAGTGATTAAGGAATGCGACTTAAATTTTTAGATTCTTAAATTTAACAATTTGAATGTATGTTTCCATGAACGAGAGTTAATTTCTATATTATGAGAAATGGTCATATCGATAGAAAACGCCAATTCAGGCATCAGCATAATACACAAAATGTTGTTAGCAAACTATGTCAAGAAATTTGACAGTTTCTGCTGGGAAAATTAATGGAGATAAATATAAGCAGCAGTGCTATTATCATTCATTAAACATTTAGCGATAGATCCACTTTAAAAACATTCGGTGATATTGTATTGAAAATAAGCATTTCCACAGTCCCGAACGCGACATTCGTACGTCTTTGAAGTGACAAAAATAACTAATCTTAACAATTGTTTTGATTAAATTTTTATACTGCAGTAGCGGTATGTTTAGTGCAAATGATAGATTTTGTTGTTTCCAATATATCAGCAATAATCAAGAAATCCAGAACGCGACAAAAAAAAAACTAAAATCTGGGAATTGGAATATAATTTCTTAACGCGAATTGTTTTAGACTAATGTAAAATATTAACATATTTGCATTCGTTTGTGTTCCACCTTTAGTATGATGAAGCACGCGACATATATTCTAGTCATGCTTGTTACAATAACATTAAGTCTTGTTTCTTGATTCCATTTTCCGATAGTTGTTTTGTTGTTTCCAATACATTAGCAATAATGAAGGAATTCAGAAAGTGACAAAAAATGGAACTCGTTTTCGACTGCATGTAGTAAAAAAGCAAAAAATTTGGGAATTGGAATATAATTTCTGTACAACCCTTAGAATGATGTAGCACGCGACATATATTCCAGTCACGTTGTTAATAAGGATTAGTTTAAGTAATTTCAACAAAAGCTTTATATAGGACTTCAATAACATCAAGTATTTAACTAAGCCACGGTCCAGAACGCGACATTCGTACGCCTTTGAAGTGATGAAAATAAAGAAATAATAACAATTTATTTTCTTGTTGCCATTTTCCTATAACTTTTAAATAGCATTCTGTTTATTGTTTCCAATATTTTAGCAATAATCAAAGGATATAGAACGCGACAAACAATAAAGCTAATAGAGAAATCTGCGACTTTTAACATAATTTTATCAGAGAGATTTATTATACCCTTCACCATGAGTGGCAAGAGTATATATAAGTTTGTCATTCCGTTTGTAATTTCTACATTTTTCATTTGCGACCCCATAAAGTTTATATATTCTGGATCGTTATAGATAGCGGAGTCGATATAGCCATGTCCGTCTGTGTGTTGAAATCAACTTTCCAAATCCCCTAAATAACTACAAACATGATTGATACATGAAAATCTCCGGAATTCTTCCGGCTCGGTTGCTATTTAAAATCGAAAAAATTGGTCCACAAATGGCAAAAACCCCAAAAACCCATGCATTTTGTTAGTGTTTCATGAAATCATGTACATATATAATAGCAAAACACGTAAGAAAGTATGGTCGGTCAAGCCCGACCATATAATACCCTACACTAAGTAAAAGAGCAAAAAAAATTTTCTTTTAAAATTTCAATAATTTATATTTTTGAGTGATTTTCGGAAGTGGGGTTATATGGGGGCTATGACCAATTATGGACCGATCACCATGAAATTAGGTCGTGTGATTTATGTCTATATTAAAGTTAACTATGTTGAATTTTGTGTGTTTACCAACATTTTTAAGCGATTTATGCACGTTAAAGTGATTTTCGGAAGCGGGTCTATATGGGAGCTATGACTAATTATGGACCGATCGTAACAAAATTTGGTGACATGAATTTTGTATATATAAAACTTATTTGGAGCGAAATTTGTGTAGATACATAGATAAATTAAATGTTTATGACCGATAAAGTCCAATTTCGAGGGAACATTTGTATGGGGGCTAGGTGAAATAATGGACCGATTTCAGCC
Organism: Calliphora vicina; assembly: GCF_958450345.1. Classification (NCBI taxonomy): domain Eukaryota; kingdom Metazoa; phylum Arthropoda; class Insecta; order Diptera; family Calliphoridae; genus Calliphora; species Calliphora vicina. The sequence goes on from NC_088782.1 coordinate 25,429,166, forward strand.
AGTTTCAATAGGCTTGGTCCTTGGGCCGAAAAAGTAATATGTACCAAATTTGATCGAAATATCTTCAAAATTGCGACCTGTACTCTGCGCACAAGGTTTACATGGACAGCCAGCCAGCCAGCCAACCAACCAGACGGACATAGTTTCATCGACTCAGAAAGTGATTCTAAGTCGATCGGTATTTTTGGGCGTTACAAACATCTGCACAAACGCATAATACCCTCCCCACTATGGTGGTGTAGGGTACAAAAAAGTGCCGCTGAAGCACACCGAAGATTATGGTAACTGTGTTCCATCGGTTTCAATGTGCGAGAGATGTGTCGTCCGGTTCAGAAGTGGTGATTTTGACACGGAAGACAAAGATCGTACAGGCCAGCCAAACAAGTTTGAAGACCAAGAAGTGGAGGATTACTACATGAAGATTGTTGTAGAACTCAACAAGAGCTTGCAAAATTATTGGAAGATACTCATGCTGCAATTTCAAAACGTTTTCGAGCAGCAGGATTCATACTATTCGAATTGAAGCCGAGAGACCTTGAAAGAGGATTTTGCATGTCCGAAATGACGCTGAATCTATAAGAGAAAATCATTTTTTGCGATGAAAAATGGATTAATTACGATAACCCGAAGCGTAAGAGTTCGTATGTGAAGCCCGGCCAACTAGCCGAATCGAAACCAAAGCCAAATATCCATCGCGCTAATATAATTATCTGTATTTGGTAGGACCAAAAGGGTCGTATCTATTATGAGCTGCTGAAATCCGGCCAGACCATGACCAAACACAACTAATTCGTTTGAAGCGAACATTGACCTAAAAAATCCTAAACATGAAACCGTAATATTCCATCATGAAAACGATCAGTCACATGTTGCAATACCTGTTAAAAACTCTTTAGAAAGAAGTTAGGAAGGTTAGGAAGTCTTGCCTCACCAGACCTTGTCACGTCCGACTACTATTTGTTTCGATCTATGCAGAACGCTCTCTCTGGCATAGGCTTCACTTTGGAACAGATTATCCGATATTGACTTCGTTCTAGACCTCAAATCCATATGTTGCCAGAGAGATGAGAAAAAAATCATAGTTAACAATGGCCAATACTTAGAATAAATTTATACTCGTATGAAAGTGTTTCAAATAGGATGAGATATTGAGTTATTTAAGATGTAAGTAAACAATCCAGGTACGCATATTGGCATTACTTCCCCTTAAACATGCTAAACAAACACGTTTGCTTTGTTTTTTTTTGTTTGCTCTTTTTTTCTAAACATTTCTGCAGTTTATATATTTTTTTAACGAAAGTGCAAGTGGATTTTGTTCGTAATTGTAGTCTATGAGCTCATATATACTACATGTTTGTATCGACATTTTGAAAGTTAATAAAAAAAATCAAATAGAAGAAACAACAACAAAGAACTATGGGTGCAAATGTTATAGTTGGTAATAGTGCCAAGTGATTAGTTCTACATAAAATAAGCATTTGGAAGTACTTCTTAGGGAATCACAGCAGCAGAATCTGTTATTGCAAAGGTAATGAGTTAAAATGTTAAATTCTAGCACTTCACTACTTACACAATCGTATTTTAACTCAGTATTTTAAAACGGTCATCTCTTTAGAGGCAAATATTTAGCTTTATAAATATGTTACAAGTAATGACTTAAATAATGAGTTTTTTTCGCATAGAAGTCGTTATCAGCAAAACCAGAATATAATCAGAGAAATTACTAGAAAATAAGCAGTTACATTATACAATAATAAATAAGTCATTACATGACTACTTTTAGGTAATGCTGACGGTATGTAGGCGACATAGAACAAGAATTATTGAGCATGTGCTAATTTCCAATTTCCAAATGCTAATTTTTACTTCTTCTTTTTAGCAAACATATAACACTTTTGTGCAGCTTTTGTTTAGTTACTGAATCACAGCACATTCACATTATTTTAGCTAATATCACACTTCCTTTATTATTAAATAACCGACAGTAGGGTGATTTAAACCAAATCATGACTTTTAAACACAATTCCTTTTCCTTTTAAGTCTTACAAATATTTTCACGTTTTTTTTTCTACTCTTTTTTATTTTTCTTAATTTTTCTCGCAATATTACTCGTATGTAGCAGTATTTTTTTCTGGTAAGTAGTTTTATGTTCATTTACTACTGGTAACTACTACTTGCTGCTTTGAATGCAGTTGCTGCGGGCTGGTATTTGGCTGGTTGTTTGGTTGCTGGCTCGGCCCGGCCTGGCTGCTGTTAGTTGCTGATTGCTATATTTTTTAAACCAGTTTTATGGTCGATTTGTGGTTATTTGTTTTAGCATTTTGTTTTTAGCCTTTTAGTATTTGATAGTTTTTTTTCTCATTATTTTGCTATTTATTTATTTAGTTTTTTTTCTCTCTCTCTCGCTCTTTAACTGCAACTACTTTGGTCTTCACTGGTTTAAAGTTGCCATTCAATGACATGCACTTATTATTACGCTGATCATGATTATTATGATGCCATGGCATGGATAGAAGTATTTAAGAAAAAATATTTGTGGCAAAAATTGTCATAAAGTCTTCAAATAATAGATATTTATAGAAAATGTTTATGAAAAGTACTAAGGCTAGTTAGTGGTGGCTAGTGCACACAGTTTTATAGAATTTAAAAATAACTATTTTATAGTAAATAAAGTTTTAGTGAGTTTTTACCTGTTTTGTTGAAAAAAATTTTAACTTATATATGGGAATGTTGAAAAAATTACCTGAAAATAAAAAAAAAATAAAATTTATTTTTAACTTTTTATGTAACTTTATTCAGGGAAATATACTACATTATTAAAAATTGCGTTTATAAAAAGAACACACTTTTAATAATTCTGCCAATAACATAAAATATTTTGTTTGATGAAAATATATTTAAATTTGTATTGCATGTTCCTTTATGTCTGGAAGGAACAATACGCTACTTTTTAATTTGAAATTTCAAGTGGACGTGTTACTTCCTATACAAAACAAATAGTTATTATGGAATATTTGGTGAACTATAATTGTGAAAGTCGCAAAACTTCGCGGAATTTACTTTATTTTATGCATCTTGGCTGAAACAATCAGAACTATAATTGTGACAGTCTTCAAACTTTATACGAATTAATAGCAGTATATTTTTTATGCTTTCAATAGGAAAAGCATGGTATAAAAATTAAAAATTAAGACAAAATTCCGGTATTAATTATATTAATTTAATTGTTTATAAAATCCTTTCACACCGGGCTAAGATAGTTTTATATAAAAACAAGTAAGAGTGCTATATTCATACTTCACCAAAGTATACTTTAGGAAAAATATTCGGCTGTACCGAATCTTATATACCCTTCACCAAATTATACTTTAAAATACAAAATTTAAAAACAAATACAAAATTGTTTTTGAAAATTTAAAAAATAAAAATTCAAATTTTTTTTTCCAAATTGGTTTTTTTAATTATTATTGAAAAAAAATTTATGACAAGCTATTTTTTTTTTTGGTAAAAAAAAAAATTCGGGCTAAAATATATTTTTTCCGATTTTGACCCATTTTAGTTCCAAATTACTATAACCTTCTATACATCGTTGCAATGGACTTTGAAATATCTATCATTAGATATCGATATTGTCTATATTTATGACTTAGTAATCCAGATATACAATGGATGACAAAACAATGGAAACTTTTCCAAATATTTCATTAGTGGCCTAAAATCTGAAATAATTTTTTAAAATAATTTAACATTTTTGTAGTATTTTATTTGTATACTTTTATTAACTTAATTTAACAAAAAAAAAGGACATAGTTAATTAAATTCTAAAAAACAACATTAAAAGATTTCTTTATTATGGCATTGACAAAACAATGGAAACTTAGGTTTCCATTGTTTTAGGCTATTAACAATCTCTCGAGGAGTTATTTTTGGGAATTTCTTGAACTCTCACGCTATTAAATTATCTTGTCTAGGAGTAGTCTTACGAGGTCTTCCACCTAAATGTTGAGTTTTTACAGAACCGGTCTCACGAAATTTCTTTATAATTTTTGAAACTTTAAAATCGTTATTTATTTTATTTTTTAAGTCTTCACAAATCTTAACTTTAGCCATTTTCGTTAACTTTGATAAAAAGCAAAACTTAGAAAAAGAAATTGTGAAAAATTACCAGAATTTAAAAATAAAATAACTGTATACAGGATGCTTTTTACATCGTTATTTTAAATATTATTTTCGTTTTACACTTCTTTCTTGCTGAAGTTTAAAACTTGCCATTGTTTTATCAGTAGCGAAATAGTGATTATTTTTAATTTTGTTCCCTTTTTTCAGAATATAACTAATTATGTTGTTTGTTTTTCAGTTAATTTATATAAATAAAACTATACAAGTAAAATACTAAAAAAAAAATTTTATTTTAAAAAAATATTTTAAATTTTTGGGCTTGTCTGTAGATGAAAAATAAGCCAAAAATCGAGGTTGTCCCAGTTTTTCCTTATATTATATTGTCCCCCAACACCAACCTAAAGTACTGGGTTTCCGCATACACCGTAATCGACGCTGATAACGAAAACTGCAACTGAAAAACGTTGGTGTTCGTCACCATCTCGTTTCTGAATTGTTTTCGTTTCAGTTGGGTGCGTTGCGGCATAAAACAGAAACGAAATTATTTTTTAAGTTGTCATTTGGAAATTAAATTGAATTTAATTATTTTTGCCAAAATTTATTATTTTTTCCTCTTCCAATAAAGAAAATTAATTTTTTTTATTCATTTTGATTTTCTTTAAATTTGAAATAAAAATATATTTAAAATAATTTCGTTAGCACCGAAAACAACCTACTTGAAGTTGTTTTCGTTACGGCCTCAAATGACAGGTTTTTCGTTACTGCTCGGTGCCGTTTCGTACCCAGTTTTCGTTGCCGATTTCTGAAACGAACTTTTTTTCGGTGCAAATGTATGGAATTTCGTTTTCGGTGCGGATTACGGTGTATTCGGAAACGTAGCTTGAGTCGATTATGTTCGTCCGTCCGTAATCAAACTACAGCTCGCAATTTCAAAGATAATTCGACAAAATTTGGTACAAGCTTTTCTATTGCCCCAATTTGAATTTGTTTAGAATCGGTCCATTATTTCTCCTAGCCCCCATACGATTGCCCTATCTGAAAATGGTTAAGCTCTCAGAAATATCTTAGTCATATACATAGATATCCAAACCAAATTCAACACAAATAAGTTTTATATAAGCCAAACTCGCACCACAAAATTTTCTGACGATCGGTCCATAATTAGTCATAGCTCCCATATGGAGCCCAATTCCGAAAATCATTTAGTCTGCCGTCAAACTGATTCCATTGTTATTAAACAGTATCGAGAGAACTTGTACGTTGGTAGAAAATCTGCTTTATGTAGAAGGAATGGACCACATGATGTTTCTAAAACCAATAAATAGAAAGCATTTTCTTGGTATGGCAAGCAATGTGCAGTTGCGGCAAAATAATCCAAACATTTGTTACAAAGGGCTCTATAAATACCGAATTTTAAATCAAGGAATTTTTTTACAAAAGAGGATGCTTCCATTCATAAGACTTCTTAATGTGTCCACTTATTTTTGGCCTGATTTGGCATCCTGTCACTATGGTAAGCAACGTCTTGAGTGGTATAAGAACAATAATGTGGTATTTGTACCAAGAATGGCAAGTCCTCAAAACTGCCTGGAGCTAAGGCCAGGGAAGAGATATTGGGCTCTTGTCAAAGTGAATAGAAAAGCACAAAAAAGGTGTTCAAAAGTGTGGTAGATTTGAAACGGAGATGGACTACCTGTTCGAACAAAGTGACAGAAAGCACAATAAAACCTTAATGGAAGGGTTTCCGGAAAAGATTCATAAATTCATCGCTATTGATTAGAACTATAAAAATAATCAATCAAATAAAAAACAAGTAAGAGAGCTATATTCGGCTGTGCTGAATCTTATATACCATTGACCAAATTATACTTAAAAATATTTTTTTTTTTGAAATATTTTTATTTAAACAAAATCAAATTTTTTTTTTAATGTTTTAAAATTTTTTTTTTTCCAAATTGTTTTTTATTTTTTTTTTTTAAAAAAGTTTTTTTAAATTTCTTTAATTAATTTTTTTGGAAAAAGAATTTATGACAAAAAAAAATTTTTTGATGAAAACAAAATTCGGGTTAAAAAATATTTTTTCCGATTTTGACCCATTATATGTCCAACTTACTATGGTCTTATATACGTCGTTGCAAAGGTCTTTGAAATATCTATCATTAGATATCGATATTGTCTATATTAATGACTTAGTAATCCAGATATAGGTAAAAAATAGGTCAAAAATCGAGGTTGTCCTAGTTTTTTCCTTATATCTCAGCCATTTGTGGACCGATATTCTCGATTTTAAATAGCGACCGAGCCGGAAGAATTTCGGAGATACTGATGTATGAATCGTATACTTTATGGGGTCGCAAATGAAAAATGTGGAAATTACAAACGGAATGACAAACTTATATATACCCTTGCCACTCATGGTGGAGGGTATATTTTAAACCACTAAACTGTAAGTTTAGCATATAAAATCCTCCTTTATACCTTTCAGATCCTTTTTGATTTTTTTTAGATTTTAAATACTTTTAATAATTTCTACAAGTTTTGAAAAAAGACTCGTTTCAGTAAAGTGTCCAGTTTGGTCAATTATGATGTTTTCATCCAACAATATGTACATGTAAATTAAATATGTCAGTTGTTATTGGATGTTCGAAAATATATGTAATTTTACTTTGACATTTGTAAAAATAAATACAAAAAAATAAGTTAAAGTACAAAAAAAAAGGAATTTCGGTTAATCGACACAAATCAATCGGTTTATTTGTTATTTGAAAATCGGTAATTTTGAATTATTCGAAAAGTTAACCGACCAAAATTAATCGGTTAACCGATTAACGGTTAATCGATTGAATAAAATAATTGAATATATATTTCATCATAAAAAGAACTATGCTCATTTTTTTATGTCTTGACAATCTCTGATTTTAATAACAAACAAAATAATAAAAGAATACTCGTAAACACTTTTATTTTAATCATAGTTATAAAAAAAGGCAAAAATTAAAATGAATACTTGTATAAATAATATTATTTTAATAAATCACATCTACTTGAATGAGCAGCAAGCAGCACCTGCGATAACAATGAATTATATGAATTACGCAAAAAACTAGAGTAGACACAAAATTTATTGAAAATCTTAATACAAAATGATACACAATTTTTTTGTCTGCAAAAATTTGCATAAATCGTATAAAATATATAAATATTTAAATGGGTTTTATTTATATGACTACTATGAAAAGGAGCCAATTGTTATCAAATTGTATTGGAATTGCGTATATAAAAGAAATGCACTAAGCAATAATTTATTAAAAATATTCATTCCAAACGAAATAAGCTAAGCGTACAAGTTTTGATCCTTTCCCAATAATTGACAATTTAAGGAAACTGCTTGAAACTATTACGATATCTTCAAATTGTTGAACAATTTGGATCATTAAATACAAATATACTTAATTTTTTGTTTTAAATTCGACTGTTCATTTACTACATTTATGAAAGGCTCCACTATAATTTGAGTGTTTAATTAATCTGACTCTTTGTATGCTTAGATTTTTTCGTTTACATGCCTTAACTTTTTAAGGCTTTCATTTACTTATGTTTCTCATTTTCATTTAATTTTCTATCAATAAAAAATCTCCATTTCCACTAGCTTAAATTACAATCATGTTTCCTTGTCTTTCTTGCTTAATATTAGAACTTTTTTCAATCTAATTAGTTTTCAATTTCTGTTTGTTCTCCCCGATTACTGAAGTTTATTTTTTGTGCTCTTTTTTTTTCAAAAAATAGTTGGTTTTAACTTTATGCAAAAAAGCAAGGAAATTCTTTATTTACACAGCATTTTAATATAATTTAACTGGGTATTAAAATGTATCTTAAGTACTGAGTTCTTTTTTTTCTGGTTTTATAAAGATAAAAACTATTTAATATTCTTTATTGTAAGAAAAATATTTCATATTTTCTACTTAAAGAATTTATGCAATTTTTTCTGTTCATATTTGTTAATACGAGTGTACGATAAATGGGTTAAGAAGGGACAAGGAAACACTTGCAAACAAAAAGAGCAATAAACTTTGAATTTCTTTTTTTTTTGTATATTCTGCTGCAAATATTTTAAGATAGAGAATGGAAAAATGTAGAGGAAATAAAAAAAAAATTAAGCTGATGAGCAATAATTAATTATAGAACGAATAAATATGTAGTTTTTATTGAAACAAGCCGGAAATTTATAGTGAAGATAAGAAACCTACATTGTTTTAAAAAGAGAACAAAACAAGCACTTAAGCAAAGCAGAGCTACTTGAAAAAGCTGGTGTGTTAGATGGCAAACACTATAAACATTGTTGTTTCTATTGAAGTAGATATTAATCTAATATGATGTTAAAGTACATATTGAAGCAGCATAGTGACTCAATGAACTACTAAGCTAAACAGCAAAAATATTATATTGGATTATTCTCCCTAAATCTAGGAAAAACTTATTTTAATAGATTAATATTGAGTATGTGACTTAAAATGCGGTGATTGCAATAAATTACGTATCTTTTAAATTACTAATATATCTTTGTGTAGGGTACATATCTGTAATTTATTCTCAATTAGTTATTGAACATTATAGGGTAAATAACAAAGTTTGTTTCTTTTCCAACGTTTGCGGGCAGCAGTATTCATCCAAAAGCAGGGAAATTGGGTACCATACGAATTGAATCCGAGAGACATTGAACGTCGAATTTGTATGTCTGAAATGCTGCTTGAACGCTAATTTTTGCACCGAATCATTACTTGCGATTAAAAATGGATTCATTACGATAACCCGAAGCGTAGGAGATCGTGGATTATTAATACAACTTACAAAAAATATCATTTTTATAGTTCCATACCATAGTGATAGGATGCCAAATCAGGCCAAAAATAAGTGGACACATTAAGAAGTCTTATGAATGGAAGCATACTCTTTTGTAAGCATTCCTTGATGTAAATTTCGGTATTTATTTTGTAACAAATGTTTGGCTTCTTTTACCGCAACTGCATATTGCTTGCCATGCCAATAAATTTTTGGGAAAATTTTTTGCTTTTGGGTCCTAAACTTTTCTACAATATTCCCTCGAGCATCAGCAACATAAAAATATTGACCCGGAAGCTGCGAAAAATTTTCAAGAACATACGTTTCGTCATCCATTATGCAGCAGGTATATTTTTTGTATAAAATTTTACTTCAATTTCCGTGCTCTGTCTTTGGCCTCTAAATTTTTAGCAGAGTTCCTTTTAGGAACTTTTTGAGCCTGGTATGGCTTTAAGTTTTCGTACCAAATAGTCCGAATACTGAAAATCCTTTCAATTTATAGACTTTAGAAACATCATGTGAACCATTCCTTCGACCTGATCCAGGTTTTCTATCAAAGGACATGTTCTCCTCATACTGTTTAATAACATTGAAATCAGTTTGACGGCAGACCTTTGATTGTTTATCCATGTTTTTTTAGGAACAAGTTGGGTTTTGTTGACAATATTTAATAATTTTAGTACGCACTTTTTTCTTATAGATAGCGGTGTTGAAATGTATGTTTAAATCAACTTTCCGTATCCCCTAAATAACTTGCATATATGATTCATACATCAATTTATTCGCTATAGAACCGGTTCAGTTGTCCCACAAATGGCTGAGATATATGGGAAAAAACTACTACAACCTCCATTTTGGCCTATTTTTGATCTATATATGGATTTCAAAGTCATTAATATAGATAACTAGCTAAAACCCGGTGTGCTTCGCTACCAGTACCGTAAAGATTTACAATATATTTAGTCTATCTAAAATTTGTTTCTATTCATGAGAAAAACATGGATTTTCTAGATTTAGTCCGCAAACTTGCAAAGACTGACGTTGAGCTTTATCAATTATCATTGCAAATACTAAGCAAATAGGAAACTGCAATCGATTAAAATCAAATGGCATTTCCGAAGTTATAATTCCCAGTTATAAAGGTCGCTCCGATTAGATTGTTCATTAATTGCCTTACTGTAAGTCGAGTGCCATTACAAATACGCAAACAATCATACAAACAAACACACATTGACTTTTATATACATACATACCCTGCAGTTCATTGCACTAGTTCCGCTACGTCGAATTCGTTGGCCACTAAGAACTACTACTAGTGAATTTTCAACCCACTCGCAACGTTATTGACTGGTGAATTTAACACGGGGATGTCATTGCAAGTGGCCGATTGGCACACTCTGCATAACACTTCACTATTAAATTCAATAGTGAAAATACTCCAGCATTTGAGAAAAAAAGAAAAAATTAATTTTTCTGAGAGCGGGGTTGAACACATAACCTCACGTTTTCTAGTAAAATGCTCTAACCACTAAACCAAAGAGCTCTTATTTGTACTGCTCTCTAATTGTTATTAAGAATAACACGTGAGTCTACTCTCTATTTTTGCATTTTCTACATCATCACTGAGAATGAAAACACAAACGGCCACATTCAGCATTACATGTGGCCATCGAAGTGGTATATTCTAGAAGATTTTATTTTTCTTGAATTTATTTTCAAAAAATAAAGACAAATATCTGACTATAGTTTATTACTGAATATGCTGGTGAAATGTAGTTCAAATGATAACCATTTAACTACCACTTTAGCAGCCACATCGAACTAGTTAGTTGTACAAGTAGTAATATAGCTAGTGCAAGGTTTCCAATTGGCACTTTTCAAACTGCTGGGTATATACTTATAAGGGTTTCAAATGTATACAAATTTTAACATTTACTTAATATTGTTGGTAGTCCGCGCACTTCTGTACTAAAAATTAATATTGGTAGCTGCTATAGCTTTCCCTATATATAATTTGTCATTATATCTATGGAAGGTGCCACTCCCACTTTTGCTAGTTTGCCCATTTTTGGCCTAATTATGTAATTCATACAAAGTTTCATTGCTTTACATATCAAAATTATTGACATAGATATGATTTTTGGTATTTAGTTTGTATGGGATGTGCCACACCTACTATTGACAGTCCGCCCATTCTTGTCCTAACTATTAATATTGATGATAGAATAACCGTGCAAAATTTATGGACTCTATCTCTTATTGTATAATAGATTTTTTAACCATCATCATAGGAGAGGTGCCACGCCCTCTGTGGCTTCTACTCTCATTTTGGCCTCAAATATTTATACAAACGGTGGTATTGTTCATGCAAAATTTGAGGACTGTAGCTATTATAGTTTCCAAAATATTTGATATTTAAAATTAACTTTGTATGGAAGGTACCACGTCCACTTGAAAATGCAAAACAAAAAGTATCCTATTGTTCCTTCCAGATATAGAAAAACATACACTCAAAATTTCAAGCAAATCTGGTTAGCCGTTTAGCCGTCTATAGACTTCAAATCAATAAATATACATATAAACACACATTCACTTTTATATATATAGATATGGATATCTAATGATAGATATTTCAAAATCCTTTTTTTTCACCCAAAATTTTTTTTTCATAAAATGGGGACAAATATTTTTTAATCAGAATTTATTTTTACCAACAAATTTTTTTTTCATAAAATTTTATACAGTAATAAATTAAAAATATTAAATTTAAAATTTAATATTTTTAAATTTAAAAAATAAAAAAAATTTAAAAAAAAAATCCCATACAATTTTTTTTAATAATAAATTAAAAATATAAAAAAAATTTTAAATGTTTTAAGAAAAATTTAAAAAGCTGTGCCGAATCTTGTATACCCACCATCAATATGAGATTTGAATGTTCAAGTCATTTGTATGGGGACTGGGGGACAAATGTTGCACGATTTTTGCGATAATTTACAGTATAATTTCAGAGTATTTAGAACTAATTGCTGCTAAATTTTATCAGGATTTCTGCATAATCAATATAGACTGCTCAAACTGTATTCCGGGGTGACATTTATATGGGGGATAGGTGAAATCATGGATCGACATTGTCCGTTTTCAATACCAAATAAACCTTATCAACAGAGAGAATTTGTTGACGATGCGTTGTTTTGCAGTTTAGGTGACGATTTGTGGAAAATTTCAGCTTCAGAAGGACATAGCTAGATCGTCTTAGAATTTCATAAGGACCCAGAATATATATACTTGAGGGTCTGTGATGAATAATTCGATGTGTTACAAACGGAATAACAGTATTAGTATCAACCCATCTTTGTTGATGGTGGGTATACAAATCACAATCAAAAGTTGGTTAGATTTTATCACAGAAATAAACCATATTCCATTTTCTCTTTATGCAAACCATTGTCCATTTGTGTAATACTTAAGAAAACCTATGTTGCCAACTTCCCTTAAGTAGCCTACTGTTAATAAACAAAAAAATAACAATAAGAAGGAGTGTTTTCTTAAAGGAAAAGTAAGAGGAGATTGTTTTATAATAAATCTGCTGATTTTGCATATTAAGGAAAATATGGCACAATAACAACGACCTACAAAACAAACAAGAAAAAAGTAGAAAAAACATTATCAGCAAACACTAGGTGAAAAGAAAATTAAATTTAAATCAAACACCTGGTATCCTTTTAAATCATAAACAAATTATTAAAACACCCTAACAAAGCAACGGAAACAAATACACTTTAGATGTATTAAATTCAGCCGTAATTAAAGTAAATTCTTATTTTAATAATAAAACCATCCACAACCAGCAGCAAGGGGGGAAAATATAGAAGAAAATGAAAATGAGACTAAAAGAAACTGTAAGTAAATGGTTTTATATTTCCCTTTTCTACTTTTATTACACGTTTTTTTATCATTTATTTATTTTGCCTTTTTGATATTATGAAAGAAATTATTTCAAATTAACAGACCAGAAGCCGTTTAGAACTGAACACCCAACTATAAATACGGCTGAGTAGTATTTATTTGCATTAGAAAAATAAATAGAAGAAAAAAAAACTGCCAACGTTAGCAAAATGTTGTTAAAAATCGTGGCAGACATAAAATTGCTGCCATATTTATCTTTTTATTTGCAGGCGAATTTTTTTAAATTAAAAGAAAAATAAACGTTTACTTTTTTTGTAAAAGAGAATATGAAAGTATTAAAAAACACTTTTTCGTTTTCATAAATAAATGCTTAAAAATTATTTTCGATGTTGGCAATTATTGCTAATCTTTTAAGGGTAGTAATTAGTAAATAAATTTAATTGTTTTTATAGAAAATTTAATAAAAAAAAAACAGGTCACAACTCCATAAATTTTGTAAGCAAAAAGTAAATACTACTGGCTTGAAGTAAATAATGTGAAACCTTAAATTTAAAGTCACAAAACTGGCTGCAATTAGAAATCGCCATTTGAAACGTAGTGTATGGAGAACCATGGGGTAATAGAACATTTAAATTATTATTCTGCCCGAACATGTTTGATACCAGTATCTAATTTAAACACAAAATAACAAAGTTATAAATAAACATTTTGATGATCATAGAGAATTGTTTAAGTTCTGTTTCTGTCATACACTGCATGAACAAATCTAAGCATACATATTTTAACATCGGACAAAATAATTTTGAGTTATCATTAATTATGTGGAGAAACGTTTAAAAAATTTTATAATTTTACTTAAAACTTTTTTTTAAAAAAAAAAAACATCTCCAAAGAATTTAAAATTTGGACCATATTTGTACTACTGGAACCACAACACATCAAAATTGTGCCTTTAAAATGTTTTTGATTTGTTTGCCTTTAATATTGGAACATTAACAACTCAATTTTATGTATATCAAATAAAAAACTAAAATTTTGTGAAAAGGAGCGAATTCACTTAATTCTGAATAAATTTGCAAATAATCGTTCAATATATATGATCAATATCTCATTTTGTACCTATTACATGTGGCTTAGCAATAAAGCAATAAATCTGAACAATTTCTGCCGTTTTCAATTTTTCATGATTTTTTTAAAACATACAAATTTTCTATTTTAACGTAAAAAATATATTTTTCGCTTCAATTTGTTATTATAACTCCGAAAATATAGGGTCGATTGAAAGGCAATATATACATGAAAATTTGTACATAGCATGGGGAAAATGTTTTCAAAATTCAATCAATCGAAAGAAGAACATTAACTACTCAATTCTATGTAAATAAAACAAAAACCTAAACATTTTTGAAAATGAGCGAATTCAATTAATTATGAATAAATTCGCAAATAATCAATCGATTTTTATGGTCGATATCTCGTTTTGTTCCTATTACATGTGGCTTTGCGATAAAGCAAAAAATCTGAATTTTTTTGCAGCTTTCGATTTTTCATGATTTTTTAAACAAAAAAAATTGATATTTTCATGTAAAAAAAAATATGTTCTGCTTCAATTTGTTATTATAACTCCGAAACTACTGAACCGATTAACGGATTAAAGGTTATGTAAATTTGTCAAAGTTTATTTAAATAATATCGGACTAACCCTTTTTGTGTTATCATTAATTATGTGGAGAAACGTCTAACAAAATTTATTATTTTTTTTGTTTGAAAAATTTGACAATTTTTGTACTTAGGTTGCCATGGTGCATCAAATCTTTAAAGAGGATATTCAAGGCTTTTTTGCTATTGGCCTGTGTAATAATACAAATCCAAGTATGGGTTTATGACTCAAAAAATTGTGGATTTTTTCCAAATTTTAGCTTTAATTTTTATCCTTCGAACAACATATGGATTTCGGACCAAAAGAGCTGCTCTTATTTTTAGGTTAATTTCCATTTTTGTACTGTTATTGTGAATACTAGACTTCATTTTATATTTTTCTTAAGCTTCAGCAAAATCGGCCCAAAAATATATAATATTTCGCTATCTTTCCATGAGAAATTCCAAATATTGAAAAAATTGACCTTTGACCTTCACGATTTAAGGGTTAAAGTTTTCCGATTTTAGTGAAACTTTCTGACTATATTTAAAATTACCTGGACTATATTATTCTGAATAGCTTTTACTTAAAAATCATTACAGTAAGGAAATTCTGGTCATTCCCCAAAATATGGCCAAAAAATTAGTTTTTTTCGAAAATCGCAAAATTTATATCGCAGGTACGGAAAAACTATAGGAGGTATTGACATATTTTTTTCACATTTTTATTCCCTATTATGTTGTCCATAAATCCCCATGTGATGATCAAAAAATTCTGAAATTTGTTTAACAAAATTTTTAAAAATTTGAAAATGGAGTTTTGAAACTGCCGTTAAAA
The DNA here is from genome assembly GCF_958450345.1 of Calliphora vicina. Classification (NCBI taxonomy): domain Eukaryota; kingdom Metazoa; phylum Arthropoda; class Insecta; order Diptera; family Calliphoridae; genus Calliphora; species Calliphora vicina. Next base: position 25,444,509 of record NC_088782.1, read on the forward strand.
AATTTAATTTTTTTTGGTCATACCTGCGAATAGGTTAACGGTATCCTACGAGGACAAAAACTCATATACAAGTAAATATGGATATATTTTAAGTAAAAATAAGCTTTTATTTTAATATTTCTCAAAATATGTTAATTTTGTTCATAAATTTCTTGTTCTAGTGGCCTGAGACACGTTAATGGCCTGGCGATTTTTTAATAACTTTAACATTTTTTCACCAATTTTTGTCTTTTATATCTTATTATAACGACAATTACGTACACATTTCGATTCTTTTAAATTAAATTGTAAAAGTCATTATTTAATGGGGGGACGGTCAAAATTCGCAATTTTATTTTTTTGGAGCACTCTAATGGCCACATAATCTGGGCGTTATTCAGCCTATTTTTATTTTAGATTTGGTCAATGACTTTTACATTTAAAGATTCAGAATTATATCTTTTGAGCAATAAACAACAAACAAAACAATTAACTACAAACACACCTCGTACAACTATACAAATTCTGAAACAACTAAAAGTTTTCTTGTCAAAATTCTAACACTTTCATGTCAACGCCAAACTAAAATGTTGGGAAAGTCTTAAAATACACTACAACTCAAACAAATTTACATGCATGTTTAAATAAAATAAAAACAAAGTTGTTTATATTTTCTATTTTTACATGAAAAATCTAGAGCATCGTTTAGTCACGCCTAAACTGTTCAGATTTATTTTTATATTTTTAACAGCAAACCAAAAGAAAACTATAAAACTGCTTATATTTTTAATAACTTTAAGGTAACACTAAACGAAGAAATCTAAGTATATCATTTATTGGTTTCATTCGTAATAATTAGCAGTTTAGAACTATTCAAAATTACAGTATTTTCTAACAAAATTATGAAAAACATTTAAAATTTTTGTGTATTACATATTAAAAGATATTTGATTGAAATTAAAAATGTACATACATATAAATATTTTCAAAAGGCCTATGGATTTTCTTTTTATAGCCTTTTAAAAATTTTAAATTGATTCAAAAATGACTGAGTTATGATTCGTTAATAGCGCCAAGTCACAAAAAAATGCATATACGTATGATTGATATTAATTCATATATTTAATAATCATACGTTTGTGGTACCAAAAATATTTCCTAAATTTAAATGAAACAAACAATTTTAGCTTCAGTATTTTCCAACATTTGTATCACACTCATAACATTATATTCAATATTTTCAACTGATAAAGTAGGATGACAAAAAATTTTAAAAATAAATTAAAAATTTAACAAAAAGATTTAAGTGTAAGTGACATTAAAAACAGGAAATTAACTTAATTTCAAAGCTATTTTTCTAAAGAACCATTGAAATAGCAAAAAAAAAAAAGGTTTTTCTAAAAAACTAAAAAGCCAATAGCAGTGCCGAAATAATGACTTGTGCCTGAAAATATCCGTATGTACAGTAGGGTGGCCCTTAATAAACGAAAGTTGGATTTTGGCCATTCTCAACCCCAGTTTGGTGAATATTAATAAATAATCACCCTGCAAAAATTTTAGGTAAATCGGTTGGGGTTAAGACGTGTCGCAAGCCCGCTGAAGTTTTGAGATGCATTTTTACAAGGGGAAAAAATGCATTTTTTCAGTTTTTGTAAAAATGTTTCCATTAAAAAATTACTTTTGCAATTTAATTTAAAAGAATCGAAATGTGTACGTAATTGTCATTCTAATGAGACATAAAAAACAAAAATTGGTCAAAAAATTTTAAAGTTATTAAAAATTCGCCAGGCCATTAACGTGTCTCAGGCAACTAGAACAAGAAATGTATGAACAAAATTAACATATTTTGATAAATTATAAAATAAAAGCTCATTTTTACTTAAAATATATCCAGATTTACTTGTATATGAGTTAACATATTCGCAGGTATGACCAAAAAAATTAAATTTTTTAATGGCAGTTTCAAAACTCCATTTTCAAATTTTTAAAAATTTTGTTAAACAAATTTAAGAATTTTTTGATCATCTCGCTGGGATTTATTAAGAATATAATAGGGAATAAAAATGTGAAAAACTTTTGAAATTTTCGAGAAAAACCAATTATTTGGCCATTTTTTGCGAATGAGCTCTATTTCCTTATTCTTATGAATTTTAAGTAAAACCTATTCAGAATATTATAAATATACTCTGAAAGTTTTACTATAATCGGAGAACGTTAAACCTTAAATCGTGAAGGTTAAAGGTCAAATTTTTCAATTTTTGGAATTTCTAATTTAAAGATAGCGAAATGTTGTATATTTTTGGGCCGATTTTGATGAAACTTAACAAAAATATAACACAAAGCCTAGTATTTACAAAAACAGCAGAAAAATTAAAATTAACCCTATATAGCACTTGGAGTTAAAATGACCCCAAACTTCTAAAACAATAAAAAAAATATGATTTTAAATGTTTGGGGTCATTTTAACCCCAAGTGCCATTTAGATTTAATTTCCATTCGTGTGCTGCGTTTAGAGTTTACTGTATATTTTTCTTCAGTTTCATCAAAATCGGACCAAAAATAAATAACATTTCTATATCTTTAAATTAGAAATTCCAAATATTGAAAAATTTGACCTTTGACCTTCACGATTTAAGGTTTAACGTTCTCCGATTATAGTAAAACTTTCAGAGTATATTTATAATTATCTGGAGTATAATATTCTGAATAGGTTTTACTTATAATTCATAACAGTAAGGAAATAGAGCTCATTCGCAAAAAAATGAACAAATAATAGGTTTTTCTCGAAAAATTTAAAAATTGAAATCGCAGGTACGGAAAAACTATAGGAGATATTTTCATAATTTTTTCACATTTTTATTCCCTATTATATTCTCAATAAATCCCAATGAGATGATCAAAAAATTCTGAAATTTGTTTCACAAAATTTTTAAAAATTTGAAAATGGAGTTTTGAAACTGCAGTTAAAAACTCATAAACAAGTAAATATGGATATATTTTAAGTAAAAATGAGATTTTATTTTAATATTTATCAAAATATGTTCATTTTGTTCCTACATTTCTTGTTCCATTTGCCTGAGACACGCTAATGGCCTGGCGATTTTTTAATAACTTCTGGTTTTTATGTCTCATTAGAACGACAATTACGTACACATTTCTATTATTTTAAATTAAATTGCAAAAGTAATTTTTTAATGGCAAAATTTTTACAAAAACTGAAAAAAATGCTTTTTTCCCCTTGTAAATGCATCTCAAAACTTCAGCGGGCTTGCGACACGTCTTAACCCCAACCGATTTACCTAAAATTTTTTCAGGATTATTTTTTTTACTAATGTTCACCAAACTGGGGGGTGAGAATGGCCAAAATCCAACTTTCTTTTATTAAGGGCCAGCCTAATGTACAGTGACTCTCAATAATATTCGCAATATGGTTTTCGTTACTTAATTACTTCATTATGAAATAAAATTTATGGGATTTCTAAAAATGTTGTTTTATAAATTAATAAACGTATACGAAGCTCTTTTCTGTGTTACATATTTATACCCTACACCACCATAGTGGGGAGGGTATTATGCATTTGTGCAGATGTTTGTAACGCCCAAAAATATTAGTCTAACACCCACCTTAAAGTAGACCGATCGACTTAGAATCACTTTCTGAGTCGATTAAGCGATGTCCGTCCGTCCGTCTGGTCGGCTGGCTGGCTGTCCATGTAAACCTTGTGCGCAGAGTACAGGTCGCAATTTTGAAGATATTTCGATGAAATTTGATACATATTATTTTTTCGGCTCAAGGACCAAGCCTATTGAAACTGGCTGAAATCGGTCCATTATTTCACCTAGCCCCCATTTAAATGTCTTCTCGAAATTGGACTTTATCGGTCATAAATGTTTAATTTATATATGTATCTCCACAAATTCTGCTCCAAATAAGTTTTATATACACAAAATTCATGTCACCAAATTTTGTTACGATCGGTCCATAATTAGTCATAGCTCCCATATAGACCCGCTTCCGAAAATCACTTTAACGTGCATAAATCGCTTAAAAATGTTGGTAAACACACAAAATTCAACATAGTTAACTTTAATATAGACATAAATCACACGACCTAATTTCATGGTGATCGGTCCATAATTGGTCATAGCCCCCATATAAGGCCCACTTCCGAAAATCACTAAAAAATATAAATTATTTAAATTTTAAAAGAAAAATTTTTTTTGCTCTTTTACTTAGTGAAGGGTATTATATGGTCGGGCTTGACCGACCATACTTTCTTACTTGTTTTTACATATAAACATTAAAATGCTGAAATATTGCACAAATATATACCTCATAAATTTAGTTTTTCATGCTGCCAAAATATACTACCAATTAACTTTAAAACTATGCAAAAATGTCTGGTATAACATAATTTTCAAGTTTATTTTAATTTTGTGAAAACAACGAATTTGAATGAGTCCTGAATTTTGTTAATTTTTTTACTTTTAGTATTATTAAATCTATTTTTATTTATCTATTTTATTTTATACCCTAAGAATAACTGAATTTGATCTCTAGATATATATGTATTTTCCTTGCCACTACATAAAATATCTAAGTTTTATTCACCTTCTTGCTGAAATTTTCGTTTAAAATAACTTGAAATAAAAATACCGAATATTAATGAGAGTCACTGTATGTATTTGCACAATATAAATGTTACTTTTCTAATGAAAACAAGAATATTGAATAGAAAAGTATTAGTGGGTGGGCTGGGTGTTTAGCTGGTTGGTGGTTAATAGGCCATACGTGTTTAGCATCATTGATTTTATAGAACATCCAGTTTAAATTAAAAACAAGGAAAATACATATTTTTTTGCTGTTTTATTTAAACTAAACAACATTTTAACAATATGTTAGAGAAAATAGAAAAACCAGAATTGTTAAAATGTTTTCAAAATAACAAGGAAATATCTTAAAAAAAAAAAATATGTGTAAAATGAAGGCTGAATTGAATGTTAGGCAGGCACTAGGAGTAAACAAAAAAAAATAGTTTTCATTAACCTCTGGAAATTAAATTTGGTTTTGAGATATCATTTCAACAGTTTTTGTTTTAGCATAAACTGTGGACTAATTACACTGTGCTACAAAAGTGAACGAAAAAAAGATCGCCCAGGCCAACCAAAAAATTTGAAGACCTTGAATCGGAGGCATTGGACATAAAAAGCCAAGAATATAAGGTCAGACATGAAACGCGTGCGACTACTATACGGAATACGCTTCAATTTAGAACAGAGTATTCGAAATTGGCATGATTCGTTCTTGACCAATCAACATGTGGCCAGAAAGATGGGAATAAATTGAATAAATTTATATTGTACAAATGTTTTAAAATAAAAGCTAAAAATTAAAGAAATATCCGAAATGAAAAAATTAATAGTGGTGTTCTCTGTCGGCTTTGTGATGTATGCTCCCAACAAACAAAATGTTTCGTGAGCCATTCTAATAAGCATGATTTGACAATATTGACATATTACTTTTCATACAATCAAATATTTTATTCTTATACTTTTTAAATTAAAATAAAATCTTGTCATAAATCCTTTGAATCTTTGAGATTGATTTATGGTTTTTGAAAACTTGTATACATGTAAATGTACATATCAGAATTCAAATAAAACAGAATAAAAAATAAAAGAAATAATAAATATAAATACACAGAAAAAATTATATTTCAATTCAAACATTTATACCATATTGAACTGGTTTAAATTATTTCATAATTAAATCAAGTATTCATGTGCTCAAAAACAAAATTTTCTGATATATTCTATAGAATTTTGAGTTTTGAATTTGATAATTTTGACAATTGAATACACAATTTTCGTTATTAGTTGAACTTTAAATGCAAAAATTATTGAATAATGCGCTCGATGAATATAACTCTCAATTATCTCTTATAGTTACAGTTAGGAGATATTCGCATCTGAAAATTAAATTTTAAATATTTTTACCCAACCTACTCCAGTTTATTGATAACATCGTATCCAAATATTTTCCGATTTTCTCCAGTTTTCCTTCATTATAATAACAGTCCAAAGTTATATGCATTTTAATTTAAAAAAATTTAAAAAGCCGATTTTTCGCAAATTTTTTGGGAAATGAACTTTTTTTCTTTTTAAGTTATCGCAAAAAAATTCTAAAAGGATGTATAAGGAATTTATACTTTCTGAAAGCTAAGTTTTCATAAAATATTTTAATTGAAAAAAAGGTCCATTCAAAAAACACCTATTTTTTATGTAAAATTAAAATTGAGGGCAAAAATTCTCCAATCGCATATTCAATATCAAAATATAGTAACCGATTTATGCTTTGAATTATTTTGTAAAGGGTTCCGATAACTCCGACCCTGGTATGGATATTATATTTAAAAACTAAAAATTTCCATTTTTGGGATTTTTCAACAATTTTTTGGGAATTGCTGATAATAAATTTCAAAATTCGTTTTTATTTTTCCATTTTAAATAGAAAATTGTACATAACTGTGAAATTTCATTAAAAACTATTCATAAATAACAATTTCATTACAGTTTGAAAAATTTGTATCTATGCAAAAATTCAATAAAAAACATTTTTGTCATATTTTTCTATAAAGTATTCCATGAATTTTTAATTGTCAAAAGTTATAAATATTTTTGAAAAATAGACAAATAGCTTGAACGAAATTATATTATATGGCATCATAACATTTTTAATTTTATGTATAAATTTCAAAATAATCGCAAAAACCTTGTCCTGTAAAATTTGTGTGTTTGTCGCTTACGATAATTTGTTGCTAAGGGCTGGATATAACCGCTATAGCAAATCGTTGTTCTTTATGTTGTTCAATTTCGATCTTTACGTTATAAAATTTTAGCTTCAATCGTTGGTCGTTATGTTGTTCAATTTTAGCTTCAACTTTAGGTCTTTGTGATGTTCAATTTTAGTTTCAATCATTGGCCTTTATGTTGTTCAATTTTAGCTTCAATCATTGGCCTTTATGTTGTTCAATTTTAGCTTCAATCATTGGCCTTTATGTTGTTCAATTTTAGCTTCAATCATTGTCCTTTATGTTGTTCAATTTTAGCTTCAATCATTGGCCTTTATGTTTTTCAATTTTAACTTCAATCATTGGCCTTTATGTTGTTCAGTTTTAGCTTCAATCATTGGCCTTTATGTTTTTCAATTTTAACTTCAATCATTGGCCTTTATGTTGTTCAATTTTAGCTTCAATCATTGGCCTTTATGTTGTTCAATTTTAGCTTCAATCATGGATCTTTATGTTGTTCAATTTTAACTTCAATCATTGGCCTATATGTTTTTGAATTTTAGCTTCAATCATTAGTCTTTATGTTTTTCAATTTTAGCTCCAACCGTTCGCCTTTATGTTGTTCAATTTTAGCTTCAATCATGGATCTTTATGTTGTTCAATTTTAACTTCAATAATTGGCCTTTATGTTGTTCAATCTTAGCTTTATGTTGTTCAATCTTAGCTTCAATCATTGGCCTTTATGTTGTTCAATTTTAGCTTCAATCATTGGCCTTACTGTTGTTTAATTTTAGCTTCAATCGTTGACCTTTATGTTGTTTAATTTTAGCTTCACTCATTGGCCTTTATGTTTTTCAATTTTAACTTCAATCATTGGCCTTTATGTTGTTCAATTTTAGCTTCAATCATTGGCCTTTATGTTGTTCAGTTTTAGCTTCAATCATTGGCCTTTATGTTGTTCAATTTTAGCTTCAATCATTGGCCTTTATGTTGTTCAGTTTTAGCTTCAATCATTGGCCTTTATGTTGTTCAATTTTAGCTTCAATCATTGGCCTTTATGTTTTTCAATTTTAACTTCAATCATTGGCCTTTATGTTGTTCAGTTTTAGCTTCAATCATTGGCCTTTATGTTGTTCAATTTTAGCTTCAATCATTGGTCTTTATGTTGTTCAATTTTAGCTTCAATCATGGATCTTTATGTTGTTCAATTTTAACTTCAATCATTGGCCTATATGTTTTTGAATTTTAGCTTCAATCATTAGTATTTATGTTTTTCAATTTTAGCTCCAACCGTTCGCCTTTATGTTGTTCAATTTTAGCTTCAATCATGGATCTTTATGTTGTTCAATTTTAACTTCAATAATTGGGCTTTATGTTGTTCAATCTTAGCTTAATGTTGTTCAATCTTAGCTTCAATCATTGGCCTTTATGTTGTTCAATTTTAGCTTCAATCATTGGCCTTACTGTTGTTTAATTTTAGTTTCAATCGTTGACCTTTATGTTGTTTAATTTTAGCTTCACTCATTGGCCTTTATGTTTTTCAATTTTAACTTCAATCATTGGCCTTTATGTTGTTCAATTTTAGCTTCAATCATTGGCCTTTATGTTGTTCAGTTTTAGCTTCAATCATTGGCCTTTATGTTGTTCAATTTTAGCTTCAATCATGGATCTTTATGTTGTTCAATTTTAGCTTCAATCATTTTCCTATATGTTGTTCAATTTAAGCTTCAATCATTGGCCTTTATATTGTTCAATTTTAGCTTCACTCATTGGCCTTGGTGTTGTTCAATTTTAGCTTCAATCATTGGCCTTTATATTCTTCAATTTTAGGTGTAATCGTTTGCCTTTATTCAATCATTTGTTTATATCCGCGTATTTTTTTATATAAATTTTTTTTTATTCTCCAACAACCCAACTAACAAAACTGAAAATCTACACTTTTGTAAATTGCCTGAAACTCATGATATTACCTTACATGTGTGTTAATATTATTTATAGTTAATGGAATTAACATCACCTTGCCTGCAGTGAAGGGTTTCCAAACCCTTCAAAAAGTGAAACTAAAATAAACACAACCAGAATATTTTTTTTTATTATTAAATTTACAAACACACATGTGTGTAAGGGCACTGGGGTAAGATGAAAAAACTTACACTTCTAAAGTAAATATTTACTTGAACTGTTATTATTATATTATTTCGCTTTTGTTTTTGTTTTCCTTTTTGTTTTTGAGGGGGCTCGCCCAACACTACAATTTAAAACTATAAACAAGATTGCAGGATGTGTTTTTTTATATTGAAGCCATTTTTCCTGTAACACTGCTGGCAGTGTGTTTGTAAGTGCGTATAAACAAAACAAACATAATGTCCTTATTTCTCATATAAAAATGAGTTTGTTGCTGTGTTTTTGCTTTTTTGCCAGAATCTGCAAACATGCACATTAATGTTTTAAATACATAAATACATTTATATATGTACATATACATAGGTGAGTGTGTGTGTGTTTGTATGAGTAAACCGTTGAATTTAATAAAAATTTTAAATTTATGGCATATTCTATACTGACACACAAATACAGTACATGGCAATATTAAGTAACAACTCTGTATTAAGGTATATAATTCGGGAATATTGGTAAACTTGAGAGCTAACGTAGCTAGTTATATAACCAGTTGTCATCCTAAATGATAGATAAAATCCCTAGTTCGTGACAGTCTCCTAGAACTGCTGGGTAATGTTACTATGACAGATAATTCCAAAATGATCACTGTTTATTTCATTTTGCTAGCAACTGTACTTTGCCATTTCTCCGCATAACTGAAACAATTTAAATTGAATTTTATAAATTTATTATTGAAATTAATTATTTGACTTGCAATTAATTAATTTTGTGAAACTTGTACAAATACATACATATTTTTAAAGCAATTTTATATTAAAAAAAAAACAGAAACAATATTGCTGCAATGCTATAAACGTGAACGGAGTATAAATTAAATTATTTAGGAATTTATGAAATCAAATTGATTAAATTTTTGTTGCTGTATTTTCACTTTATAAATTGAAAAATTTTAAATTTATAGTTTATAGTTTTTGAGCTGCAGGTTTATTAAATCCATGATTAAATATTGAAGTGAGAAAATAATATTTTAGCATAAAATTTAGTAAAATTTTATAAAAGAAATTTGTAACCCACTATGGCCTAGAGGCTAGGCTACTGAATTTTGACAAATAAAATAAATAAATTCATAAAGTCTGGAAATAAAAGAAACTAAAACAAAGAACAGCTTTAAGGTATTTTCCTTTGTAATGTATTTGGCAAGCAAAACAAATTATTATGACTACGGCTATAGCTGTCAACCTTTTCTTTATGTAATATAGATACAAAATGTAAATGTAAATATCTAACAAAATAAATAAAATAGCTTAAATAAATATTAAACTTATTTAAAAATGTCTATGTGTTTATTCAATTATTTGCTGTATTTTAAACACCATAGAAAGAAAATCTTCTAATCCAATAACGAAAACCAAGACGAAAATATTAACAGTGGACGGCAAAAGTGTTTCAATGTAAATATAACTTTAGGTAATCTAAATATAAAAGAGTAACGTTACTAAGTGGACTCATTGATTCAATATTGACCAGCCCAAATTTGGAATTTATATGTTGCCCTCTCCCTATGCAAGCCCACTAAGAAGGGATTTTTGGAAATTCGAAGGTTTAGGCGGTAAAAACGGATAAATTCGGTAACCTTTTATCTGCTAAACTAGATAAGAAACAGAACTTAAAATTAATTTTTATCTACAAACAAATAAAATTTTCGGTAGGGTAGAAAAAGGGTAAAAACAGTTTGGTACTTTTTTGCTAACGATTAAAATCTGTGTTCATTTGCCTAAAAATAATATGTTTTAAAAGAGTATCAAATTATTTGCCCTAATTTATCCCTAAATACATCCTCATTAAAGTCACTAATTACATTAGTTATTATACCCTTCAGCTTCGTGAGAAGGGTATATATAAGTTTGTCATTCCGTTTGTAATTTCTACATTTTTCATTTCCGACCCTATAAAGTATATATATTCTGGATCCTTATAGATAGCGGAGTCGATTAAGCCATGTCCGTCTGTCTGTCTGTCTGTCTGTCTGTCTGTCTGTCTGTCTGTCTGTCTGTCTGTCTGTCTGTCTGTCTGTCTGTCTGTCTGTCTGTCTGTCTGTCTGTCTGTCTGTCTGTCTGTCTGTCTGTCTGTCTGTCTGTCTGTCTGTCTGTCTGTCTGTCTGTCTGTCTGTCTGTCTGTCTGTCTGTCTGTCTGTCTGTCTGTCTGTCTGTCTGTCTGTCTGTCTGTCTGTCTGTCTGTCTGTCTGTCTGTCTGTCTGTCTGTCTGTCTGTCTGTCTGTCTGTCTGTCTGTCCGTCTGTCTGTCTGTTGAAATCAATTTTCTGAAGGCCCCAGATATCTTCGGGATCCAAATCTTCAACAATTCTGTCAGACATACTTTCGAGAATTTTGCTATTTAAAATCAGCAAAATCCGTCCATAAATAACGGAGATATGAGCAAAAATCCGAGACAACCTCTGAAAATTTCATCAAAAAACACAATGTATTGCATGCTTTGACAAAAAAACAACAAAACGTATGCTTGGGTGTGCAAGCTTTGTGTATTTGGTTTTTTTTGTTTTTTGTTTCTTTTGGCGTTGTTGTTGTTTTTTTACAACTAAACGTTTGTTTGGTTGTGTGTTGGTTTTTTTGACAAAAAATCAACAAATCGTATGTTTGAATGTGCATGCTTTGCGTATTTTGTTTCTTTTGGCGTTGTTGTTGTTTTTTATACAATTAAACGTATGTTTGGATGTGTGTTGGTTTCATTGCCTTGCGTATTTTGTTTTTTCTTTTGGTGTTTTGTTTCGTTTGGCGTTGTTGTTGTTTTTTGTGTTCTTGATAAATTTAGGATGCTGTACGCTGAAAGTGGGCAATGTACATACATATATACTAATTATAAAAAATAATAATGCATCCACAACAAAGGTGAAGGGTATATAAGATTCGGCATAGCCGAATATAGCACTCTTACTTGTTATACCCTTCAGCTTCGTGAGAAGGGTATATATAAGTTTGTCATTCCGTTTGTAATTTTTTTTTTTTTAATTTTATCAAAATTGTTTTAAAAATTATTAGTAAAATGCATTTTCCCTTTTTATACCCTTCACCTTCGTGAGAATGGTACACAGAGAAAACAGATTCGTGATAGCAACCGAATTTGTTTTCAATCGAATAATTCGGCTGCACACATAGAATTTTTCAGTTCTATCAACAGAAAGTCAGTTAACAAAGAAGAATTTCGGTTGAAGCAACCAAACTTTTGTTACCCCTTTCAAAATTTTGTAGTCGGAACTGTAAAATTCAGTTACTAAGGCAGAATCAATCGATTGGCAACAAATTCGGTTGCTATCACGAATCTGTTTTCTCTGTGTATACACAGATATAGCAACCGAATTTGTTGCCAATCGAATGATTCTGTCTTAGTGACCGAATTTTACAGTTGTGGCTACAATATTTTGGAAGGGGCAACTAAAGTTTGGTTGCCTCAACTGAAATTATTCTTTATCAACTGACTTTCTGTTGTTAGAACTGAAAAATTCTATGTGTGCAACCGAATCATTCGATTGGCAACAAATTCGGTTGCTATCACGAATCTGTTTTCTCTGTGTACCATAAAATTTTTTTATTAAATAAGTCAAATCTTTTTTTTTAAATCCTTTCATAGTATAGTTCTATGGTTTAAATAACTTTTTATGTGGACACTGTTGTAAACACACAGCTAGTCGTCGTCTTAGTGAAATAGAATGACCTTGAAAGAGGAAAAAAATATAAACCTGTGTATAACATGTTGAAAAAAGGACACACAGGTTATGTTTAAATACAAGCATGTACTTATACAATTGTGTACAGATACACCTCAGTCTGTACTGCAGTTATGCATAACTGTATATCGGATTTATGTGTATATACATATATTAGGGTGGCTCTTACATTGCATCTCTTCAATTTTTTAAATTAACTCTTTGCGGTTGGGTGGTTAGTTTACTAACCACATTTTCTATAGTCTTTAAAACATAGCTTATTGGCATCTATTGTTATTTTGCTAAAGAATTATATTTTTTCAAGTCATCGTTTATGATTTTTTGCAAAACTTTGCCGTCAGGCTGCTGTGGTTAGATAAATATATTAATTTGAAAATATTGTAAAAATAATTTTTTTTAAGAGACTTTCATGCATTCAATAAAAAAAAGCACAGAGTGTTTATTGTTCATCGAATTCAGTGTTACTTTGAAATTTCGGTTGTTTGGTCAGAAAATTTTGTCAAAGATAATCGATTTCAAAAAAAATGTATACGAAAAAAAAAATGTTTGATAGTTATTTTTAATGGTTAGTAAACTAACCACTTCACTCCACAAAAAAACCTTGGAATGGGGTGATTTTTTCATGTTTTGATTTATTTTTTCTTACTTTTAATAAGTTATTAAAGTAAAAATGCAATTGTTATATACTAAAAAGCATGGCTGCAAGAGTTAAGAAAAAAATATTTAAAAAACCTCCAAATTTATTTTACCCTACACCACCATAATGTGAAGGGTGTTATGCATTTCTGCTGATGTTTGTAGCGCCCAAAAAATTTCAGTCTAACACCAACCTAAATGTGCAACCACTAAATGTTATACGATTTTGTGCAATTTGCCAGCAGTTCAATATAAGAGCTAGCCTAATATACAAGTACGCAGTTCATAGATATTTTATGGCAAAAAAATATCTCTAAATAAATATTGTACTTGTTGCTTGCTGCTGTGTTTCATAACAATTTTTCTGTTTGCAGAAAACATGTAATAGACCAGAAAATAAAACCAAAATTAAATATTATTTAAATTTTATTAAAATAAATAAAATTTACTAAAAGGTATTTACAAAAGAAACTAGATGGTACACTTTTACAACGTAATATTGTTATACCCTACACCACCATAGTGGGGAGGGTATAATGCGTTTGTGCAGATGTTTGTAACGCCGAAAAATATTAGTCTAACACCCACCTTCTGAGTCGATTAAACGATGTCCGTCCGTCCGTCCGTCTGGCTGGCTGGTCGGCTGGCTGTCCATGTAAACCTTGTGCGCAGAGTACAGGTCGCAATTTTGAAGATATTTCGATCAAATTTGGTACATATTATTTTTTGGGCCCAATCGATCCATTAGCCCCCATACAAATGTCCTTCCGAAATTGGACTTTATCGGTCATAAATGTTTAATTTATAAATGTATCTACACAAATTCCGCTACAAATAAGTTTTATATATACAAAATTCATGTCACCAAATTTTTTTACGATCGGTCCATAATTAGTCATAGCTCCCATATAACCCCACTTCCGAAAATCACTCAAAAATATAGTATTATATGGTCGGGCTTGACCTACCATACTTTCTTACTTGTTTTTTCGTACATTAAGGGCTTGATTCAGAAACATAGGGAAATGTAAAGGTTATTCATTTCAAAAAAATGGAAAATTACACTCTAATTTTTTTAAACTTTTACACAACAAAAACTTCCGCAAAAAAAATAAAATTTTTTTCTTGTTTAAAATACAAAGAAGTTTAGATTTGAAAATTATATAAATGGCAGCAGATTTGTACATTAAATGAATTAAAATATGGAACCAATCGGTTAATGTTAACCCCTGCTGGAAATCGATTAACCAGCCATTTATCTCTTCTTAAACTTAATTTAATTTACCCACATTAAACTAAAACTTATTTAAAATGACCCTTCCTAAGCTTCCATTAAGAGAATTAAAAAAAAAAACTGAAATCTCTAAACAGCCACGAAAAAGGACATAAGTACAATAAACAGCCCTTTTCTTGTTGTGTCAGCCAGTCAGCCTGCCAAACAGCAGCAGCAGCCGCCTCATTCAATGTTTAGAGGGCTGCCTGCCTTAGCAGTGTTAGAGCAGCATCTCAACATCAGCAAATGTCAAACAAGTTGGAAGGAGAATTTATTTGATAAATGATGCAAATGTTGATGTTTTCAGTCTGCGTTTTTTGTTTATGTAATAAATTGATGTAAATGAATCTAATTATGAGCAGGGCCATTAAAAATATAAACAAATAAAAAACGAAAAAAAAAAAAATTTCGACATATTTTCATGCAAAATAATAATAATATGTATTAGAAATGTTAAATGAAGCTGTCAAAAGAACATAACAATGAAAAATTTGTGTGTAAAATTATTACATTTAGAAGTCAAATGAAAATTTCATATTTACAATTTAAAAAGTTGAGTTAAAATGCTAAATTCTGGCCGTTCACTACTTAAACAATAACGTTTAACTCATTACTTTAACACGCTGATGTCAGTAGAGTGAGGACTTACCAGAACAATTTTCAATATAACAGATAATAAATAAGACATTATACTACTACTTGTAAGTAATGCAGACGGTATTTAGTAGTCATTGAAAGGTAAGATATTGAGTAATTGCAAGTGATTATAAAGTATTTGCTGAGTTAGTTAAAAATTATAAGAAACATGATAATAACTTTACATTACTGATAATGATAATAATATGTGCTTGATAATAACAACTGCATACCATAGGCACTACTACGAAGTTGTTTAGTAATGACTGGATTCAAATGTAATCTAAAAGGCATACCAAATATTTGAATTGAATAGAAAAGAGCGTTTATTTTTCTTTAGAGTGTTACGCGGTCATATAAGCACTCCTTTGTTAAAGTTTCCATGACACTAAGGGTGGTGCTCAATTAGCAATTTTTCTAGTGTCACTGCTCCCAAGGACTTAAGTTGTTCTCCGTCATCTAGAAAACATATGGTGAACATTTGAGCAAACTCGGATAACGAGAACAGTTTTGGTCATATAAGTTGCCCATTTGCCTTAAAAATGCGGGATTTAAAATAATAATTTAATTTAATAACTCATATGTCATTTTGAAGGGTACATAGTTGTCATTTAATCTCACTAGCTATTGAACATTATATTGTAAACAACGATGTTTTTTTGCTTCGAAAATGTCGAATTTTGTATCATCGAATCGTCATATGCGGGAAGTTTTGATTTTCTTCTTTAGTTTGAATAAAAATCACGCTGAAGCACACCCATTGCTCACCAAAGCTTATGGTGATTGTGTGTCATCGGTTTCAACGTGCGAGAGATGGTTTCTTCGGTTCAGAAGTAGTGATTTTGATACATAAGACGAATATCGCCCAGGCCAGCCAAAAAAGTTTGAAGACCTATAATTGTAGGCATTACTCTATGAAGAGCTTGACAAATCATTGGGAGCTACTCAAGCTGCAATTTCAAAACGTTTGCAAGCAGCAGAATTTATCCAAAAGTAGGGGAATTGGGAATCATACGAATTGAAGCCGAAAGACCTTGGAAGACGATTTTGCATGTCTGAAATTTTCTATAAAAGAAATTTATTTTTGCATCGAATCATTACTTGCGACGATAAATGGATCCATTACGATAACCTGATGTGTTAGAGATCGTATATGAATTCCGGCCAACCAGCCGAGTCGACACCAACGCCAAATATCCATTGCGCTAAGGTAATTCTATGTATTTGGTGGGAGCAAAAGGGTTCTATCTATTATGAGCTGCTGAAATCTGGCCAGAAAATCACAGGGAACCTCTACCGAACACAAATGATTCGTTTGTAGAGAGAATTTGCCGAAAAACGACCAGAATGTGCTGCCAGACATGAAACCGTAAAATTTCATCATGAAAACGCTCGACCACATACCTGTGAAAATGTTTTTAGAATGTAGTGGTTGGGTCTTATAGTCCCGCCCTTACCCCGTCCGAATACTATTTGTTCCGATCGATGTAGAACTCTCTCTCTGGTATACGCTTCTCTTTGGAACAGAGTATTCGATATTTGCTTGATTCATTCTTGACCTCAAAAGATGAGCAGTTATTTTGCCTCAGAATCCATATGTTGCCAGAAAGATGGGAAAAGGTCACAGCTAACAATTGTTGGTTGGGAAGTTTTGCCTTATACGCCGACTACTATTTCATTCGATAGATGCAGAACGCTCTCTCTCTGTGATAAATGTGACTGACGTTTTTGTTGATACAGCGTTTCGAAACTGTGACCGCCAAACTTTCTTTATTTTTGATATATTGTTGAACAACGAAAACTAGTTGTTCTATAGTGTAATGCTCTATTCATATTGTTACGTTTTTACCTTTTAAAAACGTTGGTTTATTTCCTTTAAATAAACCGGATACTCTTGATTACAAATAAAAACAGTTTAGTAGTTTAAAATTGTAACAACTCTTTATTTATTTAAATTTACTATGTGTTTTATACAAATACACACTTATAATTCACAAATTATACAGCACACTGTCAGCCAGTTAATTTTTGTTCGCTTAACGATGCTTCAAAGTAGACTGGTTGATGTTATCACGGCCACCTTATATACTATACTACATTACCATCCAGATGTTTCCAGCACCATCTATTGATGCTTCTTGAAAGTTCTATGTCTACAATGATCAACTCAAAGCTTTTATTCAATGTTATAATGTTCCACGGCTATGTTAATAATGTCCACAGTTATGTTAACAGCTGCAACAAGACAACTCCAGAAATAGAAATGTTGAGAAACATGATGCAACTTGAAATTAGGCGTTAGAAGCCGTTTTGTTTGAATACAAATACAATTTCGTAACAATATTAATTTTAACTGTCAGCTGTTAAAATTTCTATTGTTTGGCAAAACTTTACTAATTTTGGGAGACCCTTTACAACAAATCATTCTGAGCCTTTAAAAATACTTAAATTTTGTCCTCCATAAAAAACTGAGCAACTTGTTTGAATTTATCAAATTAGTAATGGATACACAGTACTTTTGAACATGAAATTCTACCAAAAACAGTTCGAACGTATTAACTTTTCCACTGCCAGTTATGATATTTCTTACAAATTACTTATTACGTTAGTGATATCAATGGAATTAATGCTTGAGCAGAAGTTTGAATTAATAATTCCATTGTTACATTTTAATCCATTACTTGGTAATGGATGTCAATGAGGGGTATTAAATAATAGGAAAACATTTCAAGCACAATTTACTGCAGAAAGAAAATAAGAAAAAACTGATATGCTTATTAAACGTATGAGTTACAATTATTATATTCATTTTATTTTCTCGGAAATCTGCTTAACTTATGTACTTTAGAATAACAACATTTCATTATATGTCTGTTTCCTAGAATAACTGAAATTGCCAGCAAAAACTTTTGTTATCCATTAATCAACAATGAAAGGAATTCAAAACTCAGGATACAATTTTGTTCGAAACAAGCAGTGTTTTAGAATTCCTACATTTGAACAAAATTTCCAAGAAGTGATTTTGTATGTTGTGCAATGTTGAAATAATCAAAATTGAGATTACTTTCTAAAATACTTGACCAGTTAAAGCTAAAAAACCTATCAAAATGTTTTATAACAAAGTTTAAGCTCCAAAAAAAAAACTGCAGCATATGTAATAAAAAAATCTGATTTTTGCAACTTTTGGGGAGAAAAAATGTTCCAGATTTGAGAGACATATTCAAACATAACATGTAAAAATGTTGTATTCGGCTGTGCCGAATCTTATGTACCCACCATCAATATGTCTAGGAGTCTAGATCGTATATAACGTTGCATGTTGCTTACTTATATAAATATACACAGAAAAAACTATTTCTTAAACCGTTTCCTTCCGAATTGAAATATAATTTTTTCTGTGTATCGAATTGAATTGCAGTTTGTCCATTTCAACAGCAAACAAACCAACAGAAATCCACAGAAATTATTGGTGGGAAATTTCAGCCATCTAGTTCCTTCCTATGTTTTCAACAGGCAGACATACGGACGGACATAGCTAGATCGTCTTAGAATCGTATGAGCACCCACATCCTTTTTTAGGCTGGGCATAAAAATGCTTTTTTAAACAATCATTCAAATTTAACTTGAAATTATAACATTAGGTAACCAATATTTCTGCTCTTTAAATTGTCCCAACTGTTTTTAAATATTATTAAAATCTTATTGTTCATACATAGAATTTTTAAAATAAAGTTTTGTTACTTCATACAAACAATACCAGAATTTCTGAGAATTCATTAAATCTGCATACATATTTATGACACAATTTTTATGCAATTGTGTATCGTACAATACGCATTAAATTGTTCTATCTCATTGTCTAGCTTTTTTTTAATTTTAAACTCAACTTACTTTCATTAGTTTTTATGACAAAAAGTCATGTTAAATATTTAAAATGTTATTACTTTTTCAAATTATAGTGTTAGTGTCACATTTTATTTGGTATTATTTTTATGATTCAAAGTAAAACGTAAAGGATATATGTAGAAGAATTTATAAAGTATTTATTTCTTAGCAATAAGGAATTCAATAAATATTTTCCAAAAACAATTTTTCTTATAAAAAAACTAAGTTTTTCACAAAATACAGATTCTTTAAAAAGAACTTTTCCAACAAAATATTTGGTGCATGACCTAAAAATTCATGATTTTTTCAAATATTTGGCTTTTATTTTGAAACATTTGTACAATCTAAATTTATTCAAAGTCTTTACCATTGTTAGCTATGACTTTTTCTCATCTTTAAGGCTAAGAAGACCATTCTGCATAGATTGACCTTTTCCCATCTTTCTGACAACATATGGATTTCGATCCCAAAGAGCTGCTCATCTTTTTTGCCTCAACTGCAAATGGTTTGCCGTCACAAGAACTGCATGGGAACAGGTGTATTTATACCCTGCACCACCATAGTGGGGAGGGTATAATGCGTTTGTGCAGATGTTTGTAACGCCCAAAAATATTAGTCCAACACCCACCTTAAAGTGGGAGTCGATTAAACGATGTCCGTCCGTCCGTCTGGTCGGCTGGCTGTCCATGTAAACCTTGTGCGCAGAGTACAGGTCGCAATTTTGAAGATATTTCAATAAAATTTGGTACATGTTATTTTTTCGGCCCAAGGACCACGCCTATTGAAACTGGCTGAAATCGGTCCATTATTTCACCTAGCCCCCATACAAATGTCCTCTCGAAATTGGACTTTATCGGTCATAAATGTTTAATTTATAAATGTATCTATACAAATTGCGCTCCAAATAAGTTTTATATATACAAAATTCATGTCACCAAATTTTGTTACGATCGGTCCATAATTAGTCATAGCTCCCATATAGACCCGCTTCCGAAAATCACTTTAACGTGCATAAATCGCTTAAAATGTTGGTATACTCATAAAATTCAACATAGTAAACTTTCATATAGACTAATTCACTAATTTCATGGTGATCGGTCCATAATTGGTCATAGCCCCCATATAAGGCCCACTTCCGAAAATCACTCAAAAATACAAATTATTGAAATTTTAAAAGAAAAATGTTTTTACTCTTTTACTTAGTGTAGGGTATTATATGGTCGGGCTTGACTGACCATACTTTCTTACTTGTTTTTTATAAAATTTTACCTGAATTTTTTCGCTCGTTCTTTTGGGATCTGGAACTTTCTGAATTTTATACGACTTCAACCCAACTTTACCAGCAGCTTTTCAGATGGAAGTGTTCTCTGCTCTTCGAAAGAGTTGTTCGACTTCTTTTGCCCTACCAATATCTGTTAGACCTTTTTTTCTTTTAGACTTTTTTTCTTCCTGAACCAGGTTTTCTTTCAATGTTCCAGCCTTTCTTAAACTGCTTAATGGCTTTGGAAAAAGTGTGACGATGAACCTTCAGACCTTTTTCTATATTTTTGAAATTCAATATTCGCATTTTTGGAAAAGTTTTAAATATTTTTTTCATGTACTTTTTACGGTGACCATTTTGACCGAAATAACAGTTAAAAATAAATGATTTAGAATATAAAATATGTTATTTTTATACCCTTCAGCTTCGTGAGAAGGGTATATATAAGTTTGTCATTCCGTTTGTAATTTCTACATTTTTCATTTCCGACCCTATAAAGTATATATATTCTGGATCCTTATAGATAGCGGAGTCGATTAAGCCATGTCCGTCTGTCTGTCTGTCCGTCTGTCTGTCTGTCTGTCTGTTGAAATCAATTTTCTGAAGGCCCCAGATATCTCCGGGATCCAAATCTTCAACAATTCTGTCAGACATACTTTCGAGAATTTTGCTATTTAAAATCAGCAAAATCCGTCCATAAATAACGGAGATATGAGCAAAAATCCGAGACAACCTCGGAAAATTTCATCAAAAAACACAATGTATTGCATGCTTTGACAAAAAAGCAACAAAACGTATGGTTGGATGTGCAGCTTTTCGTATTTTGTTTTTTTTTGTGTTTTGTTTCTTTTGGCGTTGTTGTTGTTTTTTATACAACTAAACTTTTGTTTGGTTGTGTGTTGGTTTTTTTGACAAAAAATCAACAAATCGTATGTTTGAATGTGCATGCTTTGCGTATTTTGTTTTTCTTTTGTGTGTTTTTTCTTTTGGCGTTGTTGTTGTTTTTTATTCAATTAAACGTATGTTTGGATATGTGTTGGTTTCATTGCCTTGCGTATTTTGTTTTTGTTTTTTCTTTCTGTGTTCTGTTTCGTTTGGCGTTGTTGTTGTTTTTTGTGTTCTTGATAAATTTAGGATGCTGTACGCTGAAAGTGGGCAATGTACATACATACCTATATACATACTTATTATAAAAAATAATAATGCATCCACAACAAAGGTGAAGGGTATATAAGATTCGGCATAGCCGAATATAGCACTCTTACTTGTTAAAATCTAACAAGATTAAAAACATAATAATTTGTTTGACCAAGGATAAGTTTTTACTGACTCACTCTTGAGTAGTCGGAAGGAGCACGGTCTGGACTATAAGGTGCGTGAGGCAAAACTTTCCAACCACTTCAATCTAAATGCTTTTTAACAGGTATTGCAACTTGTGGCCCAGCGCATAGTGGTATAGAATTAAAATACAGGGAAATAAATCTGTAACTTCTAAACCCTTAGTCCGATTTGGCTGAAATTTGTTTTTGAGTCTAAGCTTTGAATTTTGACAGCATGTGTCTAAGAGGAGGTATAAGGAATTTATACTTTTTGAAAAGCTAACTTTTCATCAAACGAAGAAATAGAATCGTTTTAAAAATGTAACATACCCGAGGTGTCCTACTTTGAGGAACCTTGGTCGCGCACCTGTTGGGCTCATGCGGTCCAAGTTCATAACTTAAACTCGAAAACACTTCTACTTTGTGCATGTGAAATTTCATTGAAATCGGACTTACAATTTAGAAGTTACATATTGATATCTCTTTATTTTTGTTTGTCAATACCATTGTGCAGCGTTGTCATGATTTAATATTACGATTTCATGTCTGGCCGCATATGTTGGGCGTTTTTCCGCCTCGCTTCAAACGTATCAGTGCGTTCGGTACAGGTTCCCTGTGATGGTATGGTCAGATTTCAGCAGCTCATAATAGATAGGACTCTTTTGATCTAACCAAATACAGAGCATTACTATGGCGCCATGGATATTTGCTTTGGTGTCGATTCGGCTGTTTTGCCGGGCTTCATAAACGTTCTCTTACGCTTCGGGTTCGTAAAGGATACAATTTTCATCGCAAATAATGATCGTTGCAAAAATGATTTTTAGCAATCAAGCATTATTTCGGACATACAAAATCATCTTTCAAGATCTCTCGGCTTCAATTCGTATGGTAACCAATTTCCCTGTTTTTAGACGAATCCTGTTGCTCGCAAACGTTTTGACATTGCTGCTTGAGTAGCTTCCGATGATTTGGCAAGCTTTTGTTGAGTTTTACAACAATTTTCATGAAGTAATGCCACCAATTCGTGGTCTTTAAACTTTTTTGACACTCCTTTGTCTTTCGTATCAAAATCAGCACTTCTGAACCACTCAAACCATATCTCGCACATTAAAACCGATGGATCACATTCACCATAAGCTTTGGTGAGCAATCGCAAGCCTCAGCTGCACTTTTTTTGTCAACTTAAAGAAGTAAAGCAAAACTTCCTACACATGACGCTTTGTGCGTTAAAAATTATACATTTTCGTAGCAAAAAAAAACTTTTGTTTACACTGTAATGTTCAATAACTACACACAGATAAAATTACTGTAACCATTTCAATATTTTTATATTTATACCATTCACCTTCGTGAGAAGGGTATAAGTTTGTAATTCCGTTTGTAATTTCTACATTTTTCATTTCCGACCCTATAAAGTATATATATTATAGATCCTTATAGATAGCGGAGTCGATTAAGCCATGTCCGTCTGTCTGTTGAAATCAATTTTCTGAAGACCCCAGATATCTTCGGGATCCAAATCTTCAATAATTCTGTCAGACATGCTTTCGAGAAGTTTGCTATTTAAAATCTGCAAAATCGGTCCATAAATAACGGAGATATGAGCAAAAAACCGGGACAACCTCGATTTTTGACCCATTTTTGATCTATATCTGGATTACTAAGTCATTAATATAGACAATATGGATATCTAATGATAGATATTTCAAAGTCCATTGCAACGATGTAGATAAGGCTATAGTAAGTTGGATCTACAATGTGTCAAAATCGGGAAAAATATTTTTTTACCCGAATTTTTTTTTCATCCAAAAATTTTTTTTGTCATAAATTTTTTTTCCAAAAAAATTTAAAAAAATAATTTGTAAAAAATTTGGAAAAAACATTTTTTAAAAAAAATTAAAAAATTTTGAAAAACAATTAAAAAAAAATTTAAATTTTGTTTACCTAAAATATTTAAAAAAATTATTTTAAAGTATAATTTGGTGAAGGGTACATAAGATTCGGCACAGCCGAATATGGCTCTCTTACTTGTTAACTAACCATTTACATGATATGATAAGGAGTGAGATCGAAAAATTCTTAACACACGTTTTTCATTACATTTTTTAACCCAAGTATTATTTGAATTTTTTTTTGATCAAGTTACCTTTGAAAAACATGTCAGTTATTATGTGTAATGTCAATTATATTAATTTTTTTGTTAATCTGATTAAAATGAGTGACCAGAAAAAAGTGCGTACTGAAATTATTAAATATTTTCAACAAAACCCAACTTGGTCTTACAAAAAGTTGGCCAAGCATACAAAGGTCTGCCGTCAAACTGTTTCCAATGTTATTAAACAGTACCGGGAGAACTTGTCAGTTGATAGAAAACCTGGTTCAGGTAGAAGGAATGGTCCACATGATGTTTCTAAAGCCAAAAAAATAGAACGCATTTTCAAAAGAGCTCCCAACACATCCGGTAGGAAAGCAGCCCGGTTAGCTCAGTGCTCGGACTATTTGGTACGAAAAGTTAAAGCTAATGCAGGTTTAAAAACATACAAGGCTCAAAAAGTTCCTGACAGGAACGCTACTAAAAATTTAGAGGCCAAAAACAGAGCACGGAAATTGAAGTCAAGTTTTATAAAAAAATATTCTTGCTGCATAATGGATGACGAAACGTATGTTCTGGCAGATTTTTCGCAACTTCCAGGTCAAAAATTTTATGTTGCTGATGCTCGAGGGAATGTTGAAGAAAAGTTTAGGACCCAAAAGCAGACAAAATTTCCCAGAAAGTTGTTGGTATGGCAAGCAATATGCAGTTGCGGCAAAAGAAGCCACTCATTTGTTACAACGGGCTCTATAAATACCGAAATTTACATCAAGGAATGTTTACAAAAAAGGCTGCTTCCATTCATAAGACTTCATAATGTGTCCACTTATTTTTGGCCTGACTTGGCATCCTGTCACTATGGCAAACAAGCCCTTGAGTGGTACAAGAACAATAATGTGGTATTTGTACCAAGAGAGGCAAATCCTCCAAACTGCCCGGAGCTAAGGCCAGTGGAGAGATATTGGGCTCTTGTTAAAAGAGAATTGAAGAGTACAAAAAAGGTGTCCAAAAGTGTGGTAGATTTTAAACGGAGATGGACTACATGTTCGAGCAAAGTGACAGAAAGCACTATAAAAACGTTAATGGAAGGGTTTCCGAAAAAGGTTCAAAATTTCATCACTAGTGATTAAAACTATAAAAATAATTTTTTTTGTAAATTGTAATAATAATTTCAATCAAATAAAAAAAAAATTAAAGCTGTAAGTTTAGTGGTTTCTTTTTTATAAACATATATGTATGTTAAGAATTTTTCGATCTCACTCCTTATTTACAATATATGACGTATCTTTTGAACGCGGTTTATGTTTTTAATAACTTATACGTCATTTTGAAGGGTACATATCTGTCATTTATTCTCACTTACACGCAGAGAAAAAATATAATTGGACATGGTTACTGTAACCATTTAAATAGTGTTACAAGATTTTTAATAATATTATAGTCACAGTAACCATTTACATGATTGTGGTAACCATAATATGGTTAATTTAAGATTCACATGATTGTATCAACCATATATATGGTTACAGTAAACAAATATATGTTTGTGACAACCATTCATATGATGAAGGACTTATCATATTATGTTACTCTCGGCTTAAGGCTTATCATAATCTGAGAACAACATATTATGATAAAATTATTCATCATAAATATGGTTGCCACAAACATATATTTGTTTACTGTAACCATATATATGGTTGATACAATCATGTGAATCAAAAATTAACCATATTATGGTTACCACAATCATGTAAATGGTTACTGTGACTATAATATTATTAAAAATCTTGTAACACTATTTAAATGGTTACAGTAACCATGCCCAATTATATTTTTTCTCTCCGTGTAAGTGAGAATAAATGACAGATATGTATGTACCCTTCAAAATGACGTATAAGTTATTAAAAACATAAACCGCGTTCAAAAGATACGTCATATATTGTTAGTTCGCATTTTTAAGTCACACAACCAATACAAAAAAAATAAATAAAAATTGTTTGCCAGAAGAAAGTATTAATTAAAAATAAAAAACATTTTTTATACAAATTTTCTATTTAAATAAAAAGAAATCATAATAAATCCTTTTTTTAATTAAAAAATTCTTATATAAAGCTTTAGCCTCTAAAAATGCTTGATTAGCTTCTGTATAAAAATTTATTCAAAAAAGTTTTACTAAAACATATTTTTACTTCTTTCACAAAAAAAAAAAACGGTTTTTCACCAAAATGTATTTTGAGATTTATGCCTAAAATCAAATTTTTCAGAAAATAATAATTGAAAAAAAGTTTTCAACTATTTTTTTAACATACTATGGTAACAATATATGTACCTCCCCCTTTTAACATTAAACACTTCATCAAAGAGTTAAATTGCTGTAAATTCTATTCCACATACATATACATATGTAGGTACCTATGAACTTCAAAAATAATTTAAGCTTTATTATTGAAATTTTATGTAAATAATTTTCACATGAAATAATTTCCCAAAAACATACAGAGCAAAACAAACATACCTTTTTTGGGGGGAAAGCAGGCAGAAATATCAAAACACTTTGCTGCAAACTTCGTTTAACAGGAAACAAAACAGTAATTCACACAATAACAGAAACGATTTTAAGGATATTTTTCTCTCTGAAGTCGTTGTTGTAACTGCATATTAAATTGTTTCATATCATAAAACTCGTAATGTAATTTAAAATATTTTATGGCATTTAGTAGACAAAAAACAAGTATGTAAAAAAAAAAATAACGTAACAACAGTGTATAAAAAAATGTTCGTATACTTTGTTATTAAAAAAAATATATATTTGATTTTATCACACAGTTGAATTAAAATTTTCTTTAATGTATTTTCTTTGCTTTGTTTTTTTGTTCGCAGGATAAACTTTGAGGAAGGCAACCAAAAAAACACTAATTCCGTTTAGATCTTTTTGATTTTTTTTTGTTTTACTTTTTAGGTAATTTAAGCATTTTATGCTTTAATAATATTGCCTTTATTTTATTTTATTTTTAATTTTACTGTTTTTTTAAATAGTAGTATTTTATTACACAATTAACTTTTTAACTTTTATTTTTCCAAAAAATCGCAACTTTTTTGTTTCTTCTTTTATTAAGGAATTCTTTTGAATTTGTTTTCGTTTTATTATTTTTTACACTTAGATGAACACTTTCGGCGAATTTTTGTGTTGTTAAGGAATGTATTATAATTTTTGAGGGATATTGCACAATGGGTTAAACGCGTGAAATTTAAATGAAATAAATATATATGTGTTTTTGAATTTAAATATATTTTTTATTAAATTTATTTGTATTAAGGTCAAAGGTTGAATTGAATACGGACATAATTAGCTAGTTGAAGATTTTGTTAAGGAGCCAAAAATATATTTATATAAGATTTTCATTGTGGTTTTTAATTAAGGATTAATATTGAATACACATATATTTTTCAATAAATTTCTTATGTTAACTCCCACTGTGCACTATAAGTAATTTGTTTTTTTTCTTTTTTTTTTTTTTGATATTTTGTTTTTGGAGTAGTTGTTGCTTGTTATGTTCAGCTTTAACATTGTTAAAGAACTGATTTCAATTAATTATTGTAAAAGCTTTACACTTTTCAAAATATTTTAGTTAAAAACCAAGTAATTTTCCTTAAGAACTTTTACAAAATTAAATCACAAATAACACTATACAACAAAATAAATTTTTTTCCAAAATTACAAGGTCCGACCAATAAATTTTGATAGAGGTGACAAAAAAAAATACACGCGTATCGACATTTTGAAAGTTTACATTTGAATTTCATTTGAGGGGGGGGGTTAAAGTTTCCCAACTCTGGGACATTCTTATTGTTAATCTTCATAAGAAACCATATGATCCTTACATTTTGGGTATAAAATGTATTCAGCAAAGTTATGTAAAATGTTACGGAGAATATTTTTGTAGAATATATTAACCCTCTACATCCTCAAGACATGGGTCTTTTTTGTCCTTCTTTTAAAAAAGGTGCAAAAACCACCATTAAAACAGAGATTTAAGGGGTTAAACTGTTCTGCAAAAAAATTATACGTGAAATTTTACTATAAGTCCCTGAATACATCAAAACGGAAAATTCAACAAGAAAGTCAGAAATAAGACATAACAAAAGAGAGCTTACGGTTAATTTCGTATTTATTAAGAAGTAAAATCGTTTGCTTTAATTATTCTTTTTATTAAGCAGATCTACTATTTCTTATTTGAGACTTTTTGTGTTTTTCTATCATAAATTAAATAAGGAAAATCTTTAGAATCTTTGTTCAAGGATAATTTTTTACTTCAATATCCTGTGTTCAATATAAAACAAATTTTTAGGAAAATATATAGAATCAAGGTTGCATTACCTTTACTATGAAAACAATATTGAACAAATTCGATAAGCAGTTAAAATGTTATATACATATACAAATATGGACATGGTAAAGCTTATAATTGGCTGAGACAAAAGTCAAAACCCACATCAACTTCGATGTCACATACGCACAGTGGCGCCATTTGAGCTTTTTCGTTGCAAAAATCATAACTTTTGAACCAAATGAGATAATCAAAAAATTTAAAAGGCATATGATACATAATTGATCAACATATGAAATGAGTAGGTGCCTTCTTTTGGGTTAGCAAAGTAAAATTAAATATTTTTTATTTAAAAATTATTGTTTTTATGATTTAAAGTTATTCTGGAAAAGATTTAAGTTTATTTTTAAGTTTATATTTATATTTATTTATTAATTTTTGTAAAATATTGCTCACAATCCGTAAAAGAAGATAGATACACCTTCTTGGGTTTTCACGGTTATCTATATATGTATATAAAAGAGTAACGTTACTGACTGACTGAATGACTGACTGATTCATCATCGCACAGCCCAAACGGCTGAAGCTAGAATCACGAAATTTTAACTGTGGGTTCCTCCCTCCCCAAAACGATCCGATAAGAAGGGATTTTTGGAAATTCGAACGTTTAGGGGGTAAAAAAGGGTAAAAACGGGTAAATTCGGCAACCTTATATCTTCAAAACTAATAAAGATACAAAAAAACTTAAAATAGCATGTTACTCCATTTAAAAAATAAGCTGACAGGTGTTTCGTACTTTTTGGATATTCGAAACTTTTAGGAGAGAAAACGGGTAAAAACTGAATTTTGGTACTTTTTTTGCACCCTATGTATCTTTTAAACCAATAAACATAGAAACAAATTTTGAATCGTATTCTTTAATTAACAAAAAATAAAAAATATAAGTTTGGTACTTTTTGGAAATTCGAACCCTTAAGGGATAAAAATGGTGTTTATTTTTGGTACTTTTTCATAAAATATGTTTTTCTATAATTTGACATAGACATACGAATATTTTATTATGAGCTCCCACCACGATACAGAAATTTATTTGAATTAAATTTTACCAAAGCAATGGGGATAAAAAAGGTACTAAAAAGGGAATAAAATCGGGAAAATACATTTTATTGAAATTATTAAGCCAATTTTGATAATTTTTTAACATTGGTTCCTGGATTCGTACAAAAATTAACTAACAGAGTGTTATTTGGAACTCGAGTGCCAAGGTGTATATTGGGCCAAATCCGGGTAAACAGTTTGGTACTTTTTTTAAAACATATTTTTTCTTGGGCACATTAACACAGATTTTAATCGTTTGAGACATGTCTGTAGCATAAACAATTTTAGCAAAATGGAATATTTTTAAAGTTCGAACTCGATTGTTTCAAGGAAGAAAAGGGAAATTGGTACTTTTTTTAATATTTTAAATTATTTCACTTATCGACATTGAAG
Organism: Calliphora vicina; assembly: GCF_958450345.1. Taxonomy (NCBI): domain Eukaryota; kingdom Metazoa; phylum Arthropoda; class Insecta; order Diptera; family Calliphoridae; genus Calliphora; species Calliphora vicina. Next base: position 25,474,065 of record NC_088782.1, read on the forward strand.
TTAGCTGATATGTATCTGAGTGAAGTTTGTTTTAGGAATAGGGTACAATATTTAGGTACCAAAATGTGAGAACTGAACTATAGGAACTTTTTTATTCATCTAATTGTACTTTTTGAATTTTCTATAACAATGAACTTAGAAACATGATATTTAGCATATATGGTCCCAAGTGAGTGAGAATTCTAGAGATAGACTTTTTGGTACTTTTTCTTTATTCGACCTTTTGTAATTTCTTCACCAATTAACCTAAAACCATGAAATTAAGCTTATATGGGAGTGAGTGGGATACCACAAGTGGGGGCTTTTTGGTACTTTTTATATATTCTAATGGTACTTTTTGAATTTTCTGCAATAATGAAATTAGGCGTCTATGGTCCCAAGTGAGTGAAAATTCAAGGCCATACTTCTTGGTACTTTTTCTTTGTTCTCATAGGTACTTTTTTGAATTTACTATAATAACGGACCTAGAGTTTCCAAAAAACCGAAGAATTTCAAAACCGTGGTTTCGCTTTTTTCGGTTTTGTGATAATTGTGAAATATTAATTGTTATAGAAACAAAATTAGTTGATAATATAGGAAAGGCTATACAAATTTAAAATTCAAACTTGACGGGTTATGGTTTAGTGAGTACGAATTCAAATGTGATAATCAATGGTAATATTTGTTTATTGCAATGGTACTTTTTGAATATTTTATAATAATAAACCTAAAAGTTTCAAATTAGGCACACATGATTCTGAATGAATTTGAATTCACAAAAGGTGAGAAAGGGTCACCTTTTGTGAAGGGAGACTTAATAGTACTATTTCACTCTTCTAATTGGGGTGGCGAAGCGCACCGGGTCAGCTAGTATGTCATAAATTGCCCAAAAATGCATGCAACATATTTTTGGAACCATGTCTTTACCTCTAGCAAAAATGGGACAAGACCGGGCAACTAGACATTTTAGCATTAGGTAAAGGAATAGTAAAGAAGTTATTTTGAAAATATGATAAATATAGACATTAAATTTTTTATTTTCCATCAAAGTTGAGAAATATTAAGGGTATTCATTTCAATAAATATGGGAAATTACACTCTGATTTTTTTACACTTGGTTATAGTTTGTGAAAAATACAACTTTTTGTGAAATATTTTTCTTGTGTTTGTTGTGTAAAAGTGTACAAAAATCAGAGTGTAATTTTCCATATTTTGGAAATGATAGTTGGTAAATATCGATTTACTTGAACAAGCACAAAGCAAACAGTACATTTTTTTCTATTCTGTTCTTAATAAATATATCTATCAATAAAATAGAAAAAGAATGATGATCTGTTATCTAGTTTTCGAGATACTATATCTGAAAGCGAACCAAATTATCTAATTTTGGGCTATATCTTCATCCCAAAAACCGATTGTAATAGTAGTAGCATATTTGTAATCGTTGGACAATTTCCTGTAAAATAAGTTTATTCAAAATTTTTTAGGGCACATGAAATTTTTGAACCTCACTTGTTCTTCGGGCGCCACCGTGATATGGTCATAGCCGAGATATCATATCTGTGCTTTATTCTCTCTTAGTTACTGAAACAACAAAGGACACTCAATATTTGACACGAACCGGATGATATACTATTTTTTTAGAAGAAATTTATTGGCATTCTTAAAGGATATTAAAGGACATTTTTAAAATCTTTTGATCCTTACAGGATAAAATAAAGATAATACAAAATATTTTAAAACTCTTCTTGTTCTTTCGACATCAAATTTGTTATTGTTGGATCAGCAGGAGTATTTTTAAATATTTTTGGAAAAATGTACTTCTTTGAAACTTTGAAGTCCTTTAAAAAGGACAGAGAATCACGAAATGAAAAACTGAAACGCAGCTTTTCTCCATTTAATTTATTGTTTTTTGTGGCTAACGAATTTTTTCTCTGATTGTAGTACGGTGTAATAAATAATTAAAATTTTAAGATGAATAGGATGTTGCTGATTTAGTCAGTGTAGGGTATTATATGGCCGAATATACTTTCTTACTTGTTTTTGTTTACATACAGTGACTTACAATACAATAGAATCACTACATATGAATTCGATTAAAGCGGTAAAACTACAAAATTTGATTTCAAAATTTAAAATTGTTCATTATATATTAATGCTCATAATGTAAACAATAGAAAAAAATAAAATCTAAAAAATAACACATTCTTATGTTAAAAACGATGTCAAATCGAAAAGACTAAATAAAATATGCGACATTCATATATAATCAATCAGTTTTAAAATGATTAAAAATAAAAAATCATCATAAGAATTCGTTGTTTTCTTAATATTTTGTTGCATATCAATTATTTCTAATAACAGCATCAAATCTTTTGGGGATTGAATTTAACAAAGTTTCGCATGTAGATCGGGAAATTGCATAACATATTTCCTGAATTTTCTGACAAAGTTCTTCCTTGTTTTTCAATTTTTCAGGTCCGAGTTTGTCTTTTACTATTTTCCATAGGATTTAAGTCTGGTTATTGAGACGGCCATTCCATAACATGAATTTTGTTATATAAAAACCATTTTTTGGCAAGACCTGACGTGTGCTTTGGGTCATTATCTTGCTGGAAGAGCCATTTTAAAGGCATATTCCATTCTGCATGTGGCTTTATAACATTCTCCAAAATATTTACATACAAGTGCTTATCCATATTTTCTTTAATCCAATAAATTGGACCAACGTAATACCAAGAAAAGCATCCCCATATAATAATATTTCCCCAACCATGTTTAAACGTTTTTGGTTTTTCATATTTTTTGGACGTCTAACCCATGTCTTATCATCACTACCAATTAAATTAATGGTCGTTTCGTCCGTCCACATTTTGCCACTTTTTTATATTTTCTGGCCCACACCAATCCTTATGATTGCTCCTGGTTTTAAATGAAATATTGGTAGTGATTCTATTGTAATGTCCGTCACTGTATATTATAAACATTTTAAATCAATTCCAAAACAATTTCAATTTAAAAACGGCCTAATGAAGTGATTCCTCCATATTGCCTACAATCTACACTAATTCCTACAATAAAGTTTATCTGAGATGAAAATATGTACTTAACACATTGTTTCGAGGTTTTTGTTTACAAAGTAAATATTCATTAAAATCCGACTTGGCACATTTTCACACTAAGCTAACGATATATCGCTCCTTTGCTGCAACGTCGTCATAACTTAAAAAATTAAATTTTTCAGTAGACCGTTTCTTATTTTTTTAAACCGATATATTTTTTTTTAGAATTTTTTTAAGAAAATAACACAAAGGGCCAATTTGGTCAAAACATTTTTTTTAATTATGACGTTGTTGCTGAAACTGAAAAATTTTGTGATATTTTTGGCACAATTTAAATTAAATATTTAAATTTTTCAGAATTAATTCTTAAAGCTTATTTTTGCATTTTCAATGCTATTGTTCGTTTTTTCAAAAATTTTTGGAATATATATTTGATTATCATTAAAACACTTATTATTTATAATTATTTTTTTATAATTTTGCATGTATGTATATTATATTGTTTGTTGTTGTTGTAAAATTTTAGCAAATTTGTTGATTTATTTATTTTTATATTAATTAAAATTTTCAACTTTTTTGAAATTTTAGTTTTTTTTTTAATTTTATAAAAACTTTTTGAGTTTTAGTTATTTCATGAATTATTTTCTTTTATATTGTGTAGTAAATCTTTATTGCATATTTCATAAATTTCTTTGCTTTTCAGCTTCCATTTGTTAAGTAGAAAAACTTGAGTGAATTTTTATTTTCAAAACTTTTCCTCTTTGCTGTAGAATGTACGAGTTGTATGTATATTAATCATATTTTTCACTATATTTATTTTTTCATTTTGTTGGCAAAAGTAATCCATTTTTTAATTTCCTTAGTAACATCAGTTTTCACTTTTTTTTAAAGAAAATTTATTCTTTTGATAAAAGAATTCAAAGCCAGCTATTGCAATTTAATATTGACATTTTTTGTCGCATAAAATTTATAAAAAAAAAATTTTGTTGATTTAATTAAACACTTTGTTGAATTTTGTTTTGTATTTTAACACATTTTTTTTCTCAAATTTTCTTAATATTTTTTTTTCTTCACAACAAGTGTGTACTCTATTCAATTCACATTATTTTTCTTCTTATATTTTTGCAATTGAATCGAGTATATTTTTTCGCATTACTTTATTTGGTATCAAGTGGCAAAAAGTTTGGACAAACCAACCAACAGACACAATATTGAAGAACAAAAAAAAAAACACAACACTAATAGAGTTGTAGATAGAATAATAATATTAATTACGCGTACCTGTTATGCGGCGAGTGTGTTGTGACACCTGCAAACTCCGAATTACAACTGATGTTTGTAGTATTGGTTTTACTGTCATTGGCAGTGAGTGTGCACGACGCAGCAGTCATAGCAACAGCAGCAGCATCATTAACATCAACAGCTTCTTTTGTTGTTTGTTGATCCATCATCATCACACTGACTTCTTTAAGAGCAGCAGTAGCTGTAGCTGCTGCTGCTGTGGTAGCAGCATCAGCAGAAGTAGTTGTCGCTGCAACAGCATCATCCACATTATTATCATCATTAGTTTTTGTTGTAGCTGTTTGAGTGGAAACTAGTTTTTCCTCAACAGCAGTATCCACAATTTTTGTTTCCTCCACATGTTGCTGTGGTTTCTCAGCCTCCAATGTAAGCGAATCACTTGTTTCGGCATCATGTTGCAGCGTGGCTATGGCCTTAGAGATTTCTTTAATTTCTTGTAAAATATCTGGGTTTTCCAATAAAGGTTTTTCTATAGTAGTCTGCTCAATATTTTCCAAATTGTTGCTAGACTCTTTTATCAATTCCTCTTTAATTTGTTGTACTTCAGCTTGTTCTTCTTCTTTCGGTTTTGTTGCGGCAACATTTGTGGATTTTATTGCTGCTGAGCATGTCACAGTTGCTGCCTCTTTCTCCGTTTCCGTCTTCGTCATCGTTTTAGTCTCTGTTTCCGTTGCTTTTGTTTTGTTTATTTTTATTACTGTCGTCGTTATTCCGGTTTCTCTTGTTGATGTTGATATTCTTGTTGTTGTGCTCTCTGGTTTTTCTTGGCTGTAAATGATTTTTGTTTTTATTTCTTGTTTTGTTTTGCTCGCTCTTTCGCGGCTTAGACAACTACTACTGCTGGTTTTACGTTTGCTGACACGTGTTGGCTGGCCAGCCATGCCGATGTGGAGCGTGGGTGGCTTGAGGGTCTGTGGTGAGTGCTGCTGTTGTTGTGTATTGATATATGAGTCGTGTTGTTGCCACTCTAATTGGCAACATGTATCACAACTCAAAGTTGAGGTGGGTATTTTATGATGCGTTTGGTCACGACCTCCAGCACTGCCACCACCATAGTTATTTGAATTGGAGGAGGAGGGTGAACGTCTTTGGCTACGATGTTTTTTGGTTGCGGACGAGGATGTTGATGCTGTATTAGCTGTTGATGTTTTGCTGGTTATAACGGTAGTGGTGGGTTTTTCATCTTCATGTTGCTGCTGTTGATTTCTCAATCGGTTTTCTCTTCTCTCTTCCTCGTGCAAATAATCACGTTTATGTTTGCTAATACGTTTCGTTTCTCTTTTATCGCCTTTGTATGCTTTATCGTTGTCTTTCGTAATAAAATTAACCTCGTCGTTGTTGTTGTTTGTTGTTTCCAATTCGTTTTTGCTGGCAAATTCGTTGATTTCCTGTTTTTTCTTGGTGTGTTTGTTAACCTTGAGCTCCAAGGCAGGGTCTCCAGCCACAGTCACAGCCACACCATCAACAGTAACAACAACTTCGTTGCTGTTAGCACTAGTCGAGCTGGTGGGGTTGGCTGTAGTAACACCAACACTACATGCTGTAGTTGTAGCCGAGATAATTGTAGCAATTCCCATTGAATTGCCACTGCTGTCTGCCAGTTGTTGCTGGGTTTCGTTAACATCGTTTTCTGTTTGGATATTTGTAAAAACTTCATTATCCTGGCATTGTAACTGCTTATCTTTATCTTTATTGTTGCTATTGCTGTTACTGTTGATATTTTTCTTTTTCACTTCATTTTTATTCATTTGTTGCTCCTGCTGCAATGGCTCATTTGTTTTATGACAGTCTGCTGGTGGCGGCTGTTGTTGCTGCTGCTGCTGCTCATTTTCTGGTTGGCCTTCAACCTCAAGGTTTCTTTGCTCTTGCTGTTGGCCCTCATCATTTGTATCCTGTGTTGGAAAAGAGCAACAAACACAAACAAATAAATAAATTTCCTTAATTTGTGTAGGAGAAAAAAAAGTTATAAAATATTTAATTTTTGTCCTGCTTAATGTTGTTAGTGATTCTTAAAGAAAGTTCCTGTTAAAGCAGCAGGTGTGTTTTCTTTAAAGATTTATGCAGAACTTTGAAGGAGGAAAAGTTTCGTAGAGTCGAGTTATTAATTAAAGTGTAGAGGTATGAGTTTGAAAGTGTACAAGCTTGAATGGACCTTAATTGTGAATGTCTGAAAGGGGAATTTATGGAAAACAAATATGTTGGAGTGTGTGAAATTTCTGTGGAATTAAACAAATTAAATTCAAGGTTAATAATATGTTGATGCATGTTGCCATGCTTTTGAAATTCGAAACAAAAGAAACATTTTAAAATATTGTAGACTATTTTGAGTAACCTTGAAAATTGAATCCTTACAATTGCTTAAAATGAACATATTGGTACAATTTTTACAATATTAAATCAGTGCTTCCTACAGTACGGAAGCAAATTTTTTGTATATTTATTAGTCATAAGGACTGATAACGAAAGAATTTTAGCACACGTTTTTCATTAAAACTTTTAACCCAAGTATTATTTTATTCTTGATCCAGTTACCTTTGTAAAGTATGTCAGTTATTAAGTTTAATGTCAATTATGTTCATTTGTTGTAAATCTGATTAAAATGAGTGACGAGAAAAAAAGAGCGTACTAAAATAATTAAATATTTTCAACAAAACCCAACTTGGTTTTACAAAAAGTTGGCCAAACAATTTCAAAAGAGCTCCCAACAAATCCGATAGGAAAGCAGTTCGGTTAGCTCAGTACAGCAATATTTTGCACAAAAAGTTAAAGCCAATGCTGGTTTAAAAACATACAAAGCTCAAAAAGTTAATGACAGGAACTCTGCTAAAAATTTAGAGACCAAAGACAGAGCACGGAAATTGAAGTCAAATTTTATAAAAAAAAATATACCTGCTGCATGCATAATGGATGAAGAAACCTATGTTTTGGAAAATTTTTCGCAGCTTCTGGGTCAATATTTTTATGTTGCTGATGCTCTCTAGGGAATGTTGTAGAAAAGTTTAGGAACCAAAAGCAGAAATTTTTCCCAAAAAGTTCTTGGTATGGCAAGCAATATGCAGTTGCGGCTAAAGGTGAGCCAAACATTGTTACAAAGGGCTCTATAAATACCGATATTCACATCAAGGAATGTTTACAAAAGAGGATGCTTCCACCCATAAGACTTCTTAATGTGTCCACTTATGTTTGGCCTGATTTGGCATCCTTCCACTAGGGTAAGCAAGATCTTGAGTGGTACAAGAACAATAATGTGGTATTTGTACCAAGAGAGGCAAATCCTCCAAACTGCCTGGATCTAAGGCCAGTTGAGATATATTGGGCTCTTGTTAAAATAGTATTGAGGAGCAAAAAAAAGGTGTACAAATGTGTGGTAGATTTTAAACGGAGATAACTATAAAAACCTGAAAAAAGGGCTTCCGGAAATGGTTCATAAATTCATCACTATTGATTAGAACTATAAAAATAATTTTTTTTTGTAAATTGTAATAATAATTTCAATCAAATAAAAAATAATCAAAACTGTAAGTTTAGTGGTTTCTTTTTTATTAACTTTTATGTATTTCGATTTCACTCCTTATATTGTATTTATGTCGAGGTTGGCTACCGATTTGAAATGGTTGAAAGGTAATGCTAACACTAATAGTAAATTCAGACTGATTTCCATAATTAATCTATTTAATTTCAACTTCTGTAGATTTCAATTAACTAACTTATGGAAGACAAACGTTTGCATTTTCATTACTTATTGAGTAACGGTAATTTCGTCAATAACGTTGTTACCTTATTTCGGTAATGGTAATTTAGCAGTAATAGTAATTGTAGTATTTTCAGAAATGACATTTAGAGGTAATGGTACTTTAGTGGTACCCTAAACCACCATAGTGGGAGGGTATTATGAGTTTATGCTGATGTTTGTATCGGCCAAATATTTAAGTCTAATTCCGTCCGTTCGACTGGCTGCCAGTCCATGTAAACATGTGCGAAAAGCATAATTATACCATTCAGCTTCGTGAGAAGGGTATATATAAGTTTGTCATTCCGTTTGTAATTTCTAAATTTTTCATTTCCGACCCTATAAAGTATATATATTCTGGATCCTTATAGATAGCGGAGTCGATTAAGCCATGTCTGTCTGTCTGTCTGTCTGTCTGTCTGTCTGTCTGTCTGTCTGTCTGTCTGTCTGTCTGTCTGTCTGTCTGTCTGTCTGTCTGTCTGTCTGTCTGTCTGTCTGTCTGTCTGTCTGTCTGTCTGTCTGTCTGTCTGTCTGTCTGTCTGTCTGTCTGTCTGTCTGTCTGTCTGTCTGTCTGTCTGTCTGTCTGTCTGTCTGTCTGTCTGTCTGTCTGTCTGTCTGTCTGTCTGTCTGTCTGTCTGTCTGTCTGTCTGTCTGTCTGTCTGTCTGTCTGTCTGTCTGTCTGTCTGTCTGTCTGTCTGTCTGTCTGTCTGTCTGTCTGTCTGTCTGTCTGTCTGTCTGTCTGTCTGTCTGTCTGTCTGTCTGTCTGTCTGTCTGTCTGTCTGTCTGTCTGTCTGTCTGTCTGTCTGTCTGTCTGTCTGTCTGTCTGTCTGTCTGTCTGTCTGTCTGTCTGTCTGTCTGTCTGTCTGTCTGTCTGTCTGTCTGTCTGTCTGTCTGTCTGTCTGTCTGTCTGTCTGTCTGTCTGTCTGTCTGTCTGTCTGTCTGTCTGTCTGTCTGTCTGTCTGTCTGTCTGTCTGTCTGTCTGTCTGTCTGTCTGTCTGTCTGTCTGTCTGTCTGTCTGTCTGTCTGTCTGTCTGTCTGTCTGTCTGTCTGTCTGTCTGTCTGTCTGTCTGTCTGTCTGTCTGTCTGTCTGTCTGTCTGTCTGTCTGTCTGTCTGTCTGTCTGTCTGTCTGTCTGTCTGTCTGTCTGTCTGTCTGTCTGTCTGTCTGTCTGTCTGTCTGTCTGTCTGTCTGTCTGTCTGTCTGTCTGTCTGTCTGTCTGTCTGTCTGTCTGTCTGTCTGTCTGTCTGTCTGTCTGTCTGTCTGTCTGTCTGTCTGTCTGTCTGTCTGTCTGTCTGTCTGTCTGTCTGTCTGTCTGTCTGTCTGTCTGTCTGTCTGTCTGTCTGTCTGTCTGTCTGTCTGTCTGTCTGTCTGTCTGTCTGTCTGTCTGTCTGTCCGTCTGTCTGTCTGTCTGTCTGTCTGTCTGTCTGTCTGTCTGTCTGTCTGTCTGTCTGTCTATCGGTCCATAGATAACGGAGATATGAGCAAAAAACCGGGACAACCTCGATTTTTCACCAATTTTTGACATATATCTGGATTACTAAATCATTAATATAGACAATATGGATATCTAATGATAGATATTTCAAAGTCCATTACAACGATGTAGATAAGGCTGTAGTAAGTTGGACCTACAACGGGTCAAAATCATTAAAAAAAAAAAAAAAATTTGAAAAACAATTAAAAAAAATAAATTTTGTTTACCTAAAAATATTTAAAAAAAAATTATTTTAAAGTATAATTTAGTGAAGGTATATAAGATTCGGCACAGCCGAATATAGCTCTCTTACTTGTTTTTGTATAAAATTTGTCCTCAATTATCGTGCTCTGTCTTTGACCTCTAAATTTTTAGCAAAGTTTCTGTCAGGAACTTTTTAAGCCTTGTATGATTTTAAACCTGCACTGGCTTTAACTTTAGGTACCGAGGTAATAGTCCGAGTACTGCGCTTACCGGACTGCTTTCCTATCGGATGTATTGGGAGCTCTATTGAAAATGCTTTCTATTTAGTGGCTTCAGAAACATCATGTGAAGCATTCCTTCTACCTGAACAAGGTTTTCTATCAACGGACCAGTTCTCCCGATACTTTTTAATAATATTGGAATTAGTTTGACGACAAAGCTTTGATCAACTTTTTGTTATTAAACATAATAACAGACATGTTTTTCAAAGCATGTCTGTTATTATGTTCAAACAAAAATCAAATAATAGTTGGGTTAAAAGTTCTAATGAAAAACGTGTGTTAAGGTTTTTTCAATCTCACTCCTTATACATATTTTGTTCCCAATAACATTTAAATGCATAAAAACCACAGATATTTTCTAGTAATAGAATATATAAAATAAACCATATCATCATAACATAATGCAGAAAAATCGGTGGCCGTGCTATATAGGGCGTGGATATATAAGATTCTCTTACTTTTTGAAATTTACAAATTCCTTGCTCACAGTTCTGTTTGCAGCAGAAATCATAAAACAAAAATATTTCACCATGCAACATAAGAAACACTTCTGCGTTTAAAAGTCTTTAATGTTTATTACAAAATTGCGTTCTCCCCCATTGCATAATTTCAAGTTACTATGTAGTAATTATATTCATTAGAATTGCTTCCAATTCAAATGGAATATTAACATCATAAATTTTCACGGTTACTGAGAAGGATTTCATTTATTACCTTAAATTAGTTTCGAAAACTTTTTTATGAAAATAGCAAAAACATTTTCTAGAACCCAGAAACAATACGTTCATTAAGAATAACCGAAAAAAAAACGATGTGCCCGTACAAAATTTCATAATTTTAGCTATTCATCAAATTTAAGTTACAACATGTTAACCATTTTGTTGGAAGTGGCTACATTGTTAAGTAACTATGATGTACTATTAAACAAATTGGATTTTGTAATAGTTTCCAGAATAATCAAAATGATTATGTAAATTTAAGGACAAGAGAATCATTTAATTATTTTCACATTTATTCCAATGATACCAACTACAATTTTGCTGTAATTTGGAGGGCGCATCAGATTTATAGCCAAATTTCTATAATAAAAGTCTTGTAGTAACTTCACATTTCACCCACTCACTCTAACCCAGCTGAAACGTGAATAGCAAGGTAATTTCCTTTTCAAAACAACAAAAAAAATGTGGAAGGTGGAAAAGTAAAACAAAAAACTAACAACATGTAATCAATTTTGTTTAAGCACTTTTAAAAATTCTAAATACAACCTCCACCTAAATGTCTCGGCAATTATTTACAGTTTTATGCAACAAAATTTCTATACAACAAAGAGGCAACAAAATAAAATACCAAAAAAAAAACGAGCATGCAGGAATTTTGTGCAAGTATTTCGAAAACCTTGTCTTAGCACTTCTAAGTTTTTCATTCCTATAGCTGCTCTTTGTTTTTGTTGTGCCCAACTATTCACAAACATTGCCATAATGTCAACTTAGAATTTCTACGTTTGTACGAAGGAAAACTGTAGTCAGGTTGTCACTACGACAGTTTTAGTTGAAACTGGGTGCGAGAAATTAATTTATGCAAGGCACAATGGGCCAGAGTTGTTTTAAAAGTGTGGTTATTTGGGGGGATATTATTGGGTTTATGACTTAAAAATCCGAGACTCACAATAGATGGCGTATCTTTCTTTTGAAGGGTATCTATCTGTAATTTATTCTCACTTAGTTATTGAACATTATAGTGTACATAAAAACGCTTTTTTTGGATTCGAAAATGTAGAATTTTGTACCATTAAAGCGTCATATACGGGAAGATTAGCTTTACTTCTTTGAAAAAAGTGTCGCTGCAGCACACCGATTGCTCACCAAAGCTTATGGTGAATGTGTTCTATCGGTTTTAACGTTCGAGAGCGGGTTTGTTCGGTTCAGAAGTGGTGATATTTTGAAGATAAAGATCGCCCAGGCCAGCCAAAAAAGACCAAGAATTGGAGGCATTATTCCATGAATATTGTTTTAATACTCAACAAGGCCTTACAAAATCGTTGGAAGCTACTCAAACAGCAATTACAAAACGTTTGCCAACAGCAGTATTCATCCAAAAGCAGGAAATAAAATGTTGCATGTCCGAAATAATGCTAGAACGCTATAAAAGAAAGTAATTTTTTCACCGAATCATTACTGGATACATTACAATAACCCTAAGCATAAGGTATCGTATGTGAAGCCCGGTCAACCAGCCGAATCGACACCAAAGCCTCATTCCCACGACAGCCGGTTCTACGTACCGGAATGACCCGAGTTCACTCGTCCAAGGGCTGTCAACTCAGCAATCACTGCTGCTACAACAACACCAAAGCCTAATATCCATGGCGATAATGTAATTTTCTGTATTTGCTGGGAACAAAAGGGTTCTATCTATTATGAGCTTCTGAAATTTGACCAACTGATTGAAGCTAGCATTGGCGGAACGTAATACTCCATCATGGCAACGCTAGGCCACATGTAGCAATACCTGTTAAAAACTATTTAGAAAGAAGTGATTGGGAGGTTTTACCTCAACCGCCTTATAGTGCAGACCTTGCCCCGTCCGACTGCTACTTGTTTCGATTGATCCAGAACGCTCTCTCTGGGATACGCTTCACTTTGGAACAGAGTGTCTCAAATTGGCTTGATTCGTTGTTGACCTCAAAAGATGAGCAGTTCTTTTGGCTCGGAATCCATATGTTTTCAGAAGGATGGGAAAATGTCATAGCTAACAATATCCAATACTTTGAAACTATATGTGATAACTATAAGAGATAAGCTATTCAAATAAAAAGAAATATCTACAAATTGCTTAACAACAAAGTATCATCCATTGAAATCTGTCCATATTTGCACTGTATAACAAGCTGTATGAAGTTTTCCTAACCCGAGGTGTTCAACTTTGACACCCTGTATCTCAACTTGTATTCTAACAGGGTAGTCACAAATTTCATTTTATTAAAGCTTATGCACTCCTCTACGATTCGTTGATACATCATCGGACCAGTAGTTTAGAAGACTCACATTTATTACCACCTTTTTTCTACTGATCAAACAGTGCGTTATTTGGGAACATAAAACCAAGAATATTTGTCTCTCTAAGGGTGATTTGGGTAAAATCCACACCTTCATGTGAGATATTCTTTGGTCGGATGTCAAATTTATTAATACTGTGCTACTTCTCTTTCCATTATTCATCAAAAGCTTCATGTACTTTGGATGATTAGAAGTATTCAGAGGAAGGTTGTGAGTATCACGTGGACCCTGAATACAAGCTGGGTATAATTAAAACCTGTCTATCGATCCTCACCTCTGTTATGACAGAAAATTATGCAATTGCCTAAGTCAGTTGTTCGAAACGAATAACTCAGTATATTAACCAGATGTAAGGAGTGAAATCGAAAAAATCTTTACATACATAAATGTTAATAAAAAAATAAACCACTAAACCTACATTTTTTATTATTACAACTTACTAAAGACATAATTTTTATAGTTCTAATCAATAGTGATTAATTTATGAACCTTTTCCCGAAACCCTTCATTAAGGTTTTTTTTGAGCTTTCTGTCACTTTGTTCGAATAGGTAGCCCATCTCCGTTTAAAATCCAACACAATCTTGAACACTTTTTCTGTGCTCTTCAATTCTCTTTTAACAAGTGCCCAATATCTCTCTACTGGCTTTTGATCCAAGCAGTTTGGAGAATTTGCCTCTCTTGGTACAAATACCACAGTATTGTTCTTGTACCGCTTAAGACCTTGCTTACCATAGTGACAGGATGACAAATCAGTCCAAAAATAAGTGGACACATTAAGAAGTCTTATGAATGGAAGCATCCTCTTTTGTAAACATTTCTTGATGTAAATTTCGCTATTTATTTAGAGCCCTTTGTAAAAAATATTTGTCTTCTTTTGCCGGAACTGCATATTCTTGCAATACCAAGAACTTTTTGGGAAAATGTTCTGCTTTTGGGTCCTAAACTTTTCTACAACATTCCCTCGAGCATCAGTAATATAAAAATAGTGGCCTGGAAGCTGCGAAAAATTTTCCAGAACATACATTTCGTCATAATGGATGAGGCAGGTATATTTTTTTTTTATAAAATTTAACTTAAATTTTTCGTACCAAATACTCCTAGTACTGAGCTAATCGGACTGCTTTCCTACCGGATGTGTTGGGAGCTCTTTTGAAAATGCTTTCTATTTATTGGCTTTAGAAACATCATGTGGACCATTCCTTCCACCTGAACCAGGTTTTCTATCAACGAACAAGTTCTCCCGATACTGTTTACTAACATTGGAATCAGTTTGACGACAGACCTTTGATTGTTTGAACAACTGTTGGTAGGACCAAGTTGGGTTTTGTTGAAAATATTTAATAATTTTAGTGCGCATTTTTTTCCGTGGTCACTCATTTTAATCAGATTAACAACAAATGAACATAATTGACTTGTAACTTGATACAAAAAAAATCAAATAATACTTGGGTTGAAAGTTTTAAGGATAAACGTGTGTTAAGGTTTTTTCGATCTCAATCCTTAATATATATATTTATTAATACTGTGCTATCTCTACTTCGATTATTCATCACAAGCTACTAGTCCTTTGGATGGACCCTGAACACAAACTGGTCTGAATTAAAGCCTGTTCATCGATCCCCACCTCAGTTATGACAGAAAATGGTGCAATTGCTTAAGGATGTTCTTCGAAGCGAATAACTCACTATATTAGCTCCGTTCCCACGATAATTGAATCAACGTCCCGTATTGACCCGATTGCCAGCTTATGATCAGGCTGCCGCTCACATCAGCTACACTTCTAAACCGGTAAAAGGAGCAGAATTCCTTGACGCTGGCCTTGAATCAGAACTCCCCGATGTGAAAATTGTATAGCTTTAGCTGTTCCAAAGGGTAAAATGAAAAACCCAAGCCCGATTTTGAAATACTCCAGAGGAGAAAACCTTGCAACTCCGGAAATCTTTACTGAAGGAAAGAGGGGTGAAATTCTTCGAGCACGGCAAATGAGCCGGCAATCCAAACAAACATTTTAGAGCGAAGTTTTGCCTTCTTCCCACAATATTTACTTATATTGTCATTATTTTAGCTCGAATATCTATTAAAATTAATCTTTCCCTTTCCCACTGTGCTAGTAGCAAAGAACTAAAAATGTAAAATTCGTTTTCTTCTTACCTGTTGCTGCAATGTTGGATTTTTCAAATATTTTTCTTCAGAAGCTTCATGTCCTTGTTGTTGTAGTTGTAGTTCTGGTTGTTTTTGCTGACATTGTTCTTGTTCAGATTGTTGACATTTAGTTTCCGCATAAGACTGCTGCTGTTGTTGCTGCTGCTGTTGCTGTTCTTGTTTTTGTTCCTGTTTTTGTTGCGTATTGGAAGCCATACTGCTACTTGCTGCCGTACAGCCTGAATCCTCACTGCGTGCATCGTAGAAAACGTCATCGTCATACGTTTCAGTTGGGTCACGTTGTTGAAAATCCATGGCGGTAACAATGGATGATGATGCGGATGTGGCGGAGACTAGAGTCAGCGAGGAGTTGGAAGTTTGTGTCTGTGCCGTGCTGGGTGTTTGCAATGTGATGGCCTCCTCATCTTTTTCGTCTGTCTTTTCCCTGCTGGGTTGGTTCAAAGAAATTTCTTCGTCTGTTATTAATGTCTGTGTTTGTATTTCTTCAGGTAGGAGCTTTTTGGCATCAGTTACGATGCTATTGTTGGCCAAGTTAGGAGCAGTGGTGATGGTGGTGGTGATGGGGCTGCTATTGGTTGTGGCTGCATTTGATTCTGTTACGGTATGTGTTGTTGGCATTGTTTTAATGTTTGTGGTTTCATTTGTATTGTCTGTTGAATCTATTGTTGTCAGGTTACTCTCGACAATATTCACTGTTTTATGCTGGTCCTTTGTTTTACTATCTTTTGTTTCAGTTTGCTGTTGTTGCTGTAATGTTACTTCCGTCGTTGGTTGCTGTTCTTCTTCTTTTTCATCTTTAGTAATTGTTGTTACTGATTCCTGATGCTGTTTTTCATGTTCACCACTTTCGTGTTGCTTACGTTTCCGTTTCCTGTCCCTTTCTTGCTTTGTATCATCTCTCATGGTATCTTGCATATTCTGCTGTAGTTCTTGCAAATCAGCATAGGTGGCCGGTGAGGGCGGCGGTGGTGCTGGTATATCTTTGCGTCGGTGACCACTCAATGAGGCTGCCAAGGACTGTGACGTTATCTTTGAAGATTCCTTTGAGTGTTTTTTCACATGACGTTTTTCTTCGTTTATAAATTCTTGTGGGGCATAATGTTCGTTTGATTTTCCCTCAAGTGCCTCACGTGGAGTTGCTGTGGTGTTTCTTGATTTAGGACTGTTATGGGGACTTATCCTGTTTGTGCTCTTAGGTATAGCTCCCTTGTTGGAGGCTATTAAACGATCTAAAGAAGCATATTCTTTCCTTTCCACACAGGGCTCACTTGATTTAGCCGGCAAACGCCTTTGCAGTGGTTGCGGAGTTGTTTGACCCGGATTTAGTTGGGGGTGTTGTTGCAAACTTGTCCTGGGAGCCGGTGTAGGTTTTGTGGTACGCTCTTTGGCCAAGGGTAATGTAGTAATACCCATTATCTCCCTATCCCGTTCCTTGTCACGATTTTCTTTTTTCATAGATTTCTTAGGACTCATCGATTCCATATTGCCATTTCTTTGCATTTCCGCTTGGTAAATGCTACGTTTGACATCATTGACATGCTTAAAGAAATCTTGGGCATATTTATTTTGTTTCAAAGCCTGCTGTTTTTCACTGCTAGTAGCAACATCATAGTTTTCCAAAGCTGGTGGTGGCGGTTGTCCACCTGTAGAGGGTAACGTACCTTTAGCCGTTTTGCGTGGTATGCCGCCACCACTATAGACCTCATCAAAGTCGGATGAAAAGTATACCGAGGAGCAGTCACAATTCCGGCAATCATATTTGCAATGATCCGAGAAGGTACATTTCTCGGCAGATGATGTTGCTGCTGCCGCTGCTGTTGTGCCACCATTATTTTGTGTAGCTGTATTCACCACTCTAGGATTAGTTAAGAGACCCGCTCCTGGACCACTATCCAAACTACAACGACGACAATCATAACCAAAACGACAACTCTCAGCACTGCCAAAGTAGCGTCTCTGAGCGGCCGTAGCATAAGATGACATTAGGGAATTTTCAAAATTATGATGTTCATTTAGATGTGAGGTTCCATAATGTCTATTGTGACCATATCTCTGGCTGCCATAATAAGTATCACTGCTGCGTGATAAGGAATACTCACTTAAAATCGATGCTCTCGAATCTGATTTATAAATCTGAGAAGGATTTTCAAACATGGCATTTGAATTGTCTACCAAAATTTGTGAACCTCCCAAACGTCTGCTGGCAGCATACATTAACGGCTGCAAAGGTTGGGGCGGCAAGTAACTATTGTTGACCGAAGATGATCCTGTTACGGTGGCCAAATTTGAACCATTATAGAAATTAGCATCCAAGTGGGTAAACGTATTGAATTTATGTTGATGCTGCAATGAATCACTGGAGGAACTTGATTTAGTATTCACACGTTGCATAGACGAAACACCGCTGGGGAAGTGGCCAGTGACCTGTAAAGAAAAAAGGTTAAGAAATTAGTATTAAGAGAAAAAATAAATAAGTCTTATGGTAAAACCTTGATCACTGTTGTATGAGGATATTCTATGCATTTAGGTCCACATAAGTATTTAATTGCGACAAATTAATTAGAAAATAACGTATCTGTTCGTTGTTTTATTATGGAAACTTGGATTATATTCATTCACTGGAGTCGAATTATATGCACTAAATTTACACCTCAATTCTAAATAACAATTTCCTTGGGAGTTTTTTCCCTTTTCCCAATTCCCCTATTCTAAACAAAATCTCTCCCTTATTCTAAATGAACTTCGAAACGGGAAACATGTAGGTATTACAAATGTTAAAAAAAGGGAGAATGTGATGATAAAATTTGGGAAAAATTCCGCCAAAAAATTCTAAAGGAGTTGTAGCACAAAATGTAGAAATTTATCCATCTTGGGCATAAATCTTCTTCAAAAACATTTACAACTTCTCCCAAAACTTTGCTAAGACTTCCCTGGGTCACAGATACATCAAAATCCTTCCCTATACCCGTTTTATTCCCTGGGAATATTGAGAATTGGGCTGTTAGCTTATTTCAGATTCAGCAAGTAAGCCGTAGAGTATCAACAAAAAGGAGCCATTAGCTGTATAGCCAATAGGAGTGTTAGCCGAGGAGAGTCAATTGAAGTGATGTAAAGCAGAAAACACTAAGGGAGGAGAGCCATGAAACGTTGTGATGATCTAGTTCGATAATAAATTGAATCGGTAACACCAGTCTCAGGTTAGAAGGAAAAGGCACTGGTTTATTATCATCAAGCAAGTACACAGGCTCAAGGAAAGAATGTTTAGATAATTTTCTTGGAAGTTAAGACTCGGAAAAGCTAGGGTACTAATAATAGATTCAATAGTTACGAGATGTACATATATTGAGAGAGTAAGCTTCACAGAGCAGCAGCAATTTGTTATGAATAAAGAAGCACTCACTTTGAAATGTGACTCAATAAACTGTATAAGATATTGAACTATGTAATTAATTAAAAGGTGATGTTAATTATATACATCCAAAGGCCTAAAGCTCTCTTTTGATTAAGTAAACCATCCTTCTGGCTGAAAATATTGAAGAGGATACATTCACTTTCATTGCTGGCTTAAAGACGAACTGGCAGGGATGTGCCTTTCTGGCTTTCCAATCAATGTAGTGTTTTGAGATCCCAGCTATAAATTCGGTCATGGGATTCTCTCGGATATTCGGATTTATGCCGACAGCTAAGCAGCCCTGAGATCTCTCATGGATATTTATGACATCCATGACGGGTATTAACGAAGTGGCGATTGCCAAACAGCTCTAAAACTCATGGATGCTTATAAACGATATGGCGAAGCATTACATGATTGGACTCTATTAAAATCAAGGTCATCAAGCTGGACAACCTATTCAGATCGTGAACATTTACTCTTCGATTACGCACAGACAACATTATCCTGCATGATTACTTATGGCAATATGTCCTAAATATAATTGTCGTTAGTTTACGACTCTAACGAACATTTCTAGGACTGAGTAGTGGAATCTAATAGACATTGCTTGTTCGGGTTGGATGCTAGAAAATTATTTGTCTCTCATGTTATGACTTTTGGAGAAGTTCTTAGAATGCAGAGAGGAAGAAATGATGTTCGACTTTAGCTGGATTGCTACGCTTTATAAGACCTGTTGAGGATAGAGGTCAGAAGGATGAAACAATTTTTTCGCGCTATAGATTGTTTGGGTAAATTACTTACAAAGATAGAATAAAGCAGTGTTTAAAAAACTAGACTACAAGTAGCAGTAGCAACGAAAAAATACAAGTAGCCTAGTTAAAAAATTAATAAAAACTCGGAGTCAATAATTACTACTACTACTGCTACCTTCACATTTTGGTAGCAGTAGTTGTAGTAGTACTAATAAAAGCAAAAATTAAAAGTAGCAGAGTAATTTATTTTCTATTGCTACCTTAAAAAAGAAAAAGTTTTGATGTAGCAGTCATTAGTTTTTTACTAATTCTGCTACTTTTAAAATTTTGTAGTAATAGAAGTAGCAGTTGATTTAGTAGAAGAAGTAGCAGTTAAGTAGCAGATGAAGTAGCAGCTAAGTAAGTAGCAGCTAAGCAATAAAATAAGTCAAAAATAAAAATCTTCAGCCTAAAAAGTATATTATGTGTTGTTGTTGTGAATTTATATTTGTGTAAGTTGGTCGTGTTGTAAACAAAAGTTTTGTTATACACACAAAAAACACGATCTTTCTGTTAGCAACACGAACATCTGAGACGAATAAAAACGAATAATTCTTTCAAACTCTCTCAAAACAAAAACAACACACAGTGTTTAATTCTGTCAATTTTGGTGTTATGACTGAAGATTTTCTTTTTAGACTACTTTTATTGCTACCTTAACTGCTGCATCAACTGCTACTTTACTGCTACCTTAAAAATTAAAACTCGATATAGAGCAGTAGCAATGATTTGTATTTTTGTGCTACTACTCCATTTACAATTCATGTTTTATTACTACTGCTCTGTTAAGAGTTTTATATTTTGAAGGTAGCAGTAGTTTTAAAAAAACAAGAAAACGAAAAAAGACAAATGCTACTGCTACCGCTACATACACTTTTTTGAAGCAGTAGTTGTAGCAACAGTTAAAAATTTGTTAGTTATCGTAGCTTTTTAAACACTGGAATAAAGTGATGATGCATATTTCCTAACACCATAGCTTTTCCAGGTATCATAACCGAATGAAGCTGAAGCATCCAATTAAATGTGCAGTGTGTCACTCGATTTCATGCTAAAATCTTTTTAATTTTACTCGTATGATGTACAGGATGTTTGAATCAAATTTAACTTTTAATCATTTCAAAATCTTAGAAATGTGACTTAGCTCTCTAAAACATTGCATAGAGTGTGACACTATCCTACAGTAGATGGCTTTAATAATGTTTTAATATTTCCTAGTAAATACAAGAAACCTTCATTCACATATTCCCATGTAAATAGTTTTTTTGGACCAGCACTCAGGGGATGCAAAGCATTGTGTTGGAACTAGGAAAATAGGTAATGGGAGGGAGGATATAGGTAATAGTGTTTGTGGACATTTGATTTGTATTTTCCTATATTCAAAGTGACAAGGAAGACTTCGGAGGAAGCTTATTTCGCATACGGACAGTAGGGCTAAAGAACGAATTTTCCCTGTATTGATGAGCCCTTGCCGAAGAACGTGTGTTGCGTAAAAAACTACGGGTTTCGGGAATAAGTTCCCTACTTTCAGCAGACCACATACTATTGTAGTATAGGTAGAACAATGAAACAAAACCCACATTGCGACGATGTTCCAGTGAGTCAATAGGGCTGGATACCCTACTGCCACTGATAAGCACCTTAGCCCTCTCCTGTACGCGGTCGAGTAACTCCAAAATAGACTTCGAAGCACCTGCCCACACATGAGAGTTGTATTCCATTTTAGGTCGGATATAAGTAGTGGAAATAGTAAAAAGATCAGATGGATAAGATTCGAAGCTTCTTTCGACACTCCAAAAATGTGTTTTGTCCTGACATCGCACTGAGTACTCATGCCTAGAACATCAGAGCTTCTGATTCCTTAATATTTACAAAAACATATGGAGCAACATGATCTGTTGTGCGTTAACATACAATATTGAATATTGCATGCATTGAAATCGGCTCTATTCGTACAACCCCAATCAAAGATTGTCACATGATCTTGGTTAGCGTATTATTCATGTTTTGCCTCATTTTTCCAATCTCCGACAGGGTTGGCCTATAATTGAATGCCTATGAATAGCAAATGTTGCTGTCATCTACAAATGAGTAGATATGGTTGGAAGTTTGACGTAGAAGCTCGTTTATAAAGATAAGAAATAGAGTGGAAGAAAGGACGGAGCCTTGCGGTACCCCTGAATTGATCATGAACTCGTTTGATGAGATTCCATCTATAAGAACTCGTACAGTGCGATCTCTGAGAAAGTTATTACCGACACCAAAAGCAATAAGTTTTGCTAAAAGCGCACCATGACATACTCTATCAAACGCTTTGGAAATATCTAGAGCCACCAATTTAATTTCGCCAAAACGGTGTATGGAACGACACCATTTTTCCGATATGAAGGCTAGCAGGTCTCCCGTAGAACGTCCTCTACGAAAGCCATGCTGCCCGTCGCTTAGCAAATCGTTCGACTCTAAATATTTCACAAGATGGTAGTTAACCATACTCTGCATAACTTTTGAAAGTGCAGAACAAATTGGTATTGGGCGATAATTTTCTCCCTTTTAGGAATTGGCGTTACATTAGCAACCTTACAACATACTGGATACTGGGAAAGGTTTGCTAACGGAGCTAGCGTCGACGGACACTAGCTCCGTTAGCACCAGTGCTGGTATACCATCAGGACCAGGAGACTTATTTATTTTACAGAATTCTATAGAGTAATGTAACTACAAAATATGCTAGTAAGCCTTTCGGATATCTTGAATCTCCTTTTTTGGAACTTTTGTTTCTTGATCTTGACATATTCCTTAATCAGAATTAATGGCAATAAATCGACAAATCTCTTACAGGACATTCAAAAAGAATATCCACATTGCTTTGTGAATTGACTGGCATTGCATTGTGAATTGAATTAAAATTTGAACACAATTGGGATGATTAAAATAATCCGTGATGGAAACTTGGATCCGCCACAACATCCCAGAGATGAAACAAAATTTTTTTTCATAAATTGCGAGTTGTTTTCTCATTTTTCATATGCTGCAGATTTAGCAAATATTTTGATTTAAATTCTAAATAAAATGTTCTCCAATAAAATATGAAGATGGAAATCATGATTTGAAGTGAAAAATCGTAAAGAATTTTAAAAAAAATAAAAAAAGCTTTATCCCGTTCTCTTATTATAAGTTCCTACTCACCATATAAGCTCTAGGTCTTGGCACCGATGAAGTTTGAGACCAAAATCCGGTTTGAGTATGAGGAGTATAGAAATTCGGTTGTTTATAACCATAAAACTGTTGATGCTGCTGCTGTTGAGATGGCACAGATTGATGCTGTTGTGATTGCTGCGGCTGCTGTTGTTGTTGCAGCTGAGAATGATGCTGATGCAAATGATGATCACTGGGAGTAGTAGTGGCGGTACTGGTAGTTGAAGTAGACTGATGTTGTACATGAGAATGTTTATGTTGTGGGGCTGGCTGTTGTTGTTGTTGTGTGGAAGGTTGTTGGAATTGTAAAATGGGATTGTAGTCGCCAGTTATGGCCACGGGAGTAGTTTCAATTTTATACACGCCCGGATTATTGGGATTATACGACTGGAACTCTAGAATAGGAGCCGAATTAACCTGATTTTCCATGGCTGTTCGGGCGGAACTGTTATTATTTAGATTGCCAGCATTCAAACGATTGTTAGTATTATTTGATTTCGTATTAGAGTTATTAAATGTCTGAGTCACGGTTCTATTTTGATTGACATTGGCCGTTATTTCCGGCTGCAAGCAGTATTCACAGTCTGGCTTATCACACTGTTGCATGCATAGCTCACAATCGGCATACATTATGTTTTGTTCGGCTGCTGTTGTGGCGGCATGATGAGTGCTGCTAGCTTGCTGTTTGGTTGTATTAGAAGGATTTTGATTTTCATCATCTTCCTCACTGGGCGGAGCATCTTTAAAGAATATTTCTTCATAGATATTTTCCTCACTATTGGCCTGGAGTTTACTCTTGCCTAGTGTCAATGATGTGGTATTTTCCCCTCCTCCTCCTGCTCCTCCTGCTGAGTGTGATATAGTGGCCAGTGTATTGTTGGTGGAAGACTGAAAATTACTTTTTTGTTTTTCAACAAATTTTTTCGAAGACTTTAGGCCTTCTTTAAGCAAGTAATAATTGAAACTTTTTATGCCAATTTCTCCTTTTAGAAAACGTTTGCCCATTTGTATTTTTGAAGTACTGGCATTACTGAGTGAGGCCGAGGTAGAGGCGGCCACACTTTGATTCTCCTTGGCCGAACTGTGCAGCGAGAAAATATCTTCGTTGTCATGAGCCGGAGGCGGAAAGTCCTGATGACTTTGTTGCCGTTGCCAGGCGGCCTCATCACTGCGTTGTTTGCCCAAATTGTAGCGTGTCAAGGCCAAACGTTGTGGTGGTTCGGGTGGTCTATCTCGCTCTCGCTCTTTCTCTTCATTTTCTTTGGTTTCCTGCTGTGATTGCTGACGTTTGTTGTCCAAACTCAAGTTACGTTTCTGTTTGCTTGTGCGTTTTTCAGGTCTCCTTTTTATTTCTAGCTTTTCCATTTGTTCCCCTATAATGGCATTGGATCGCTCTAAGCTTCTACCGCGGCCAATTGCCTCCGATCTGGAGGAAGTGGCTCTTTGGTAACGTAAGTCCTCTTCGGAGCTACTGAAAGCTATGTGGCCGATATCTTCTTGGGCTAGTTTTTGGAATTCTTTGGTTAATTTACTGCGTTTACCCAATGAACTGCTACCGCCAGAATTGTGTTTGCCACCAACACCGGCTCCACTGAGGGTCAGCATATCAGAATTTACCAGATTAACACTGTTTCTACGCATGGGATTTGCCAGATGACTGATGTCATCAGTATAAGCTGGATCGTCGTAAATACGATCACGCACAGAAGACACAGAACGATCTTTGCTCTGAAAGAAAGAAAATTTAAATTTTCTCGTTAGTAATTCGATTCAAAGATAAAAATATTGCAGGATTTGTTAAAATTCATAAATTTTCATTATTAAATCTTTTTAATTGCTCATAATTTACTTATTGCCACCACGTTTTATTCTTTTTGTTTAAATATTAAAATCGTTTTAACTAAAGTAATTCCTTTATTTTCACTGCTTTAGTTTAAATCCTGCAAAACCTTTTTGATCCTCTTAATGGTATTTATTATTTCATAAATATTTCCACATTTATTTTCTCGCTAGCAAGAGGAGTCAAAGCTAAACCACATTTCATTTTTTTTTTTATATTGTCATAGAGCATATTGACAAGTCATACTACATCCATATTTACTTAAACATTATGCTCTATCTTTCTAGTTTAAAAATTTATTTAAATTCCTAAAACATTAGCCACAGAGTATGTTGGTTTGTATGTCTATGTTGCTTTGGCATCGTAGACATTAATTAAAAAGACTTCAATTGAAGCGTTATGTCTACCAACAGACAAATTAGCTTTAGCAGATTAGCACACAAACATTGTATGGAAGTGTGCAGCATCCCAGCAGACATTTGATATTACATTTTAAATGATAAATATATAAATTTTAACTTTCTTGATTTTGTAATCGTCACAACTAAAATCTTTTAACGAATTGCAGTTATTAAATAATATACTTTTTACTGCCTACTGTATACCGTCTGCATTACTTAGAAGTAGAAGAATAATGACTTATTCATTATCTACTAATGGTCTGAATTTCACAACTCTGGTCAATTATTCGAGTTTTATTTCAATCGAATAAAATTTTGAATATTTGCATTATTCAAGTGATTGATTAATTTTGGAAATTTCCTGGATTATTCGAAGAAAAAAATAATAATCGAATAATTTAATGAAAAATATTTGAAAAAAAAAATGAATAAATTTATACACACTATTCCAGCTAAAACTTATACTTGGTCGAGCAAATTATTATTTTTTTTAATCACGATAGCTTTATTCTAAACTAGCTGACCCGGTGCGCTTCGCCACCACAATTAGAAGAATGAAATCATAATCAGGCATGTGATGAAAAACGATCGTTTTCAAAACTGAAATCAATTTCAAAAACGATTTAGGTGTGATGAATTTCGATTGATTTCATATTACATTTTTGTTTCATTCCGTATCATTTTTATAACAAAAAACAACAAAATAAGCAACTCTCCATTTGTTTACCTTAATTAATGTGAAAATTTAATTTCGATAAATTCCCTTTTAAACAAATTCGAATTTGAAACTAATATGACAAAACGATTCACACAAACACATCACACCTTTTGTCGTTTTCAAATCGTTTTTGCATCTAAATCGTTTTTCATCACATACCTGAATATTAATAGGCAAGTCGATTTCTTTAGACCCCTTTTACTCTCACATTATACATTTAATTTGGACAAGAAATATACCATTTTAAAGGGATTTCTTCACAGAAGTGCAGAATATATATGTTATTGAAATCGGTTCAGTTTTTTAGGAGTTATAAGCGTTTAAAGATGTTACTAACACATATGCAAAAACGTGTACATGTGAACCTTAAGCTAAAAAGTAAACAAAGCAATGCGTGTTTGTTCAATTTGTTGTTGTAAATAAATAGGAGAAACAATTAAACTGTATTGATTTCGCTGTTTTAAGTGAGATTTGTTATAGCAAACAAAGAAGAAGACCTTAGTAATTTAAATTCGCTTTAATAAATATATTTTTAAGGTGTTTTTTTATTTTCTAACTCCCATATGCATAAACAATTTTTAAATTTATCAAAGGTTTATAAAACAAAATTTGTTTCTAAAGCTTTGACAAACTGTTTATGCATGTGGGGGTAAATATGTAATTGTAGATAAGTAAATAGTTATTTTATAATTGTGACGATTTTCAACGGTTTACCACTGCATGAAGTTTAATCAAAATTGGGACGGATCGAAAAAAATGGTGAGTCGCCTCCCATACAAAGTAAATAGTTATTTCTAAATATTTTGTGAACTATAATTGCAAGATTCTTCAAATTAGTCTAAATGTCTCTTTTATAATTTTGCATAGTTTCGCTGAAATTGTTCGGGATTGGAATAGTGGGCGTGACACACCCTATATATATTAATTAATGTTGTTCCTATAAGGAGCATAGGGCCGTAAACCCTATACAGAGTATATAATTAATTTCGAATATCTGTAGAACTGTATTGTAAAAGTGTTTAAGCTTATAGCGAATTAATTTCTTATTACTGTGCGGAGTTTAGCTGAATATAGACGGAATTAGATTAGAGGGCATGGCACCCAAAATGGGAGGGTCGGAAAAGGAGGTGAGTCACCTCCCATATAAAGTAATAATTGCAAAGTTCTTCAAACTTTGTCGGCATAGCTCTCTTACCATTTTACACAGATTGGCTGAAAATGGTCGGGATTGCATTAGTGGTTATGGCACAAAGTAAATAATTAATTTTGAATATCTGGTGAACTATAATTCTAAAAGAATTTAAACTCTGTATCAATCAATTTATTACCATTCTAAGGAAGTTAGCTAAAAAAGAATTTATTCCTAATCCCTGTTCGAATTTTAGCTAAGCATGATGTGCTTAGTAGGAATGACCTCTCCCTTATAAAGGAAAGTTAAAGTAAAGCTTGATATTTTCGTAAGAGTCATTTTGTGAATATAATTGTAAATGTCTAATTTCATATTTCTGGGTCCATTATTATAGAAAATGCAAAAGAAAGTTACCCCTAAAGTTACCTTTTGTGGATTCAAATTCACTCAGAATCATGTGTGCTTAATTTTAAATTTTTAAGTTTATTATTATAAAATATTCAAAAGTACCATTGCAATAAACAAATATTACCATTGATTATCACATTTGAATTCGCATTCACTAAACCATAAGCCGTCAAGTTTGAATCTTGTATATATTTGTATAGCATTTCCTACATTATCAGCTAAGTTTCAAAAGTGATAGGTTTCGGTTTTGTAATAATTTATTAAATATTAAGGACCATTATTACAACTTGCCGTTATAGTTAAAGGTAACTTTAAGCAATAGAAAAATGTACCCTTAAAGGTAACTTTAACTGTAACGGCAAGTTGTAATAATGGTCCTTAATATTTAATAAATTATTACAAAACCGAAACCTATCACTTTTGAAATTCTTCGGTTTTTTGGAAACTCTAGGTCGATTATTATAGATAATTCAAAAAAGTAGCCATGAGAATAAAGAAAAATTACCAAAAAGTATGCCCTTGAATATTCACTCACTTGGGACCATATACGCCTAATTTCATATTTCTACGTCTATTATTACCGAAAATTCAAAAAGTACCATTAGAATATATAAAAAGGACCACAAAGCACCCTATTGTGGTTGCCCACTCACTCGGGTCCATATAAGCTTAATTTCATGTCTTTAGGTTCATTGGTGAAGAAATTACTAAAAGTACCATTCGAATAAAGAAAATGTACCAAAAAATAGTCCCCTAGAATTCTCACTCACTTAGGACCATATATGTTTAATTTCATATTTGTATGGCCATTATTACAGCAAATTCAAAAAGTACCATTGGAATATAGAAAAAGTACCAAAAAGCAGCCACTTGTGCATTCCCACCCACTCGGGCCCATGTAAACTTTATTTCATGTTTCTAGGTTCATTGCTGAAGAAATTACAAAAAGTACCATTCGAATAAAGAAAAAATCTCCCCCTAAAATTCTCACTCACTTAGGACCACATATGCTTAATTTCACATTTCTAGATCCATTATTATAGAAAATTTAAAAAGCACCATTAGAAGAATAAAAAAGTACCTATAGTTCAATTCTTACATTTTGGTACCTAAATATTATCCCCTATTCCTAACACTAACTTCACTCAGATACATATCAGCTAACTTTAATGTCGATAAGTGAAATAATTTAAAATATTAAAAAAAAGTACCATTAGGAGAAAAGTACCAATTTCCCTTTTGCTCCTTGAAAACCCCTCAAGTTTGAAATTTAAAAATATTCCATTTTGCCAAAATTTTTTATGCTACAGACATGTCTCAAAAGATTAAAATCTGTGTTAATATGCCCCAGAAAAAATATGTTTTAAAAAAAGTACCAAACTGTTTACCCGGATTTGACCCAATATACACCTTGGCACTCGAGTTCCAAATGACACCCTGTTAGTTAATTTTTGTATGAATCCAGGAACCAATGTTAAAAAAAAAATTATCAAAATTGGCTTAATAATTTGCAATAAAATGTTATTTTCCCGATTTTATCCCCTTTTTGGTACCTTTTTTATCCCCATTGCGGTGGTAAAATTTTATTCAAATAAATTTCTGTAGCGTGGTGGGAGCTCATAATAAAATATTCGTATGTCTATATCAAATTATAGAAAAACATATTTTATGAAAAAGTACCAAAAATAAACACAATTTTTATCCCTTAAGGGTTCGAATTTCCAAAAAGTACCAAACATATATTTTTTATTTTTTGTAAGGTAAAGAATACGATTTAAGATTTGTTTCTATGTTTAATGGTGTAAAAGATACATGGGTTGCCAAAAAAGTACCAAAATACAGTTTTTACCCGTTTTCTCCCTAAAAGATTCAAATTTCGAAAAAGTACCAGACACATGTCAGCTTATTTTTTAAATGGAGTAACATGCAAATTTAAGTTTTTTTGTATCTTTATTATTTTTTACCCCCTAAACGTTCGAATTTCCAAAAATCCCTTCTTAGTGGATCGTTTGATTCTACCTTCAGTCGTTTGGGCTGTGCGATGATGAATCAGTCAGTCATTCATTCAGTCAGTCAGTAACGTTACTCTTTTATATATATAGATCATCATAAACCTACTGTTATTTCGGCCAAATTGGTCACCGAAAAAGTACAAGAAGAAATATTGTTAAGAATTTGAATCAGCGATTTGAATTTAACAGTCTGTAACGGCTGCTAGCAACATTCATCATGTTTATAAACATTTTCATCTGTAAAAACTTCTACTTATCAACAATGTTAATAGCACGCAGTTATTAGCATTGTTTATTAGTATGGCAACACTAAATGTTTAAACTGCCAACATTAACATTGAAGCTGCTGAAAGCTCTAGAAATCGAGCATTCTAGTTTTGTCCGTTAAGATAATTTATGAAGCTACTGGAAGGAAGATGGCGCTGTGTATAAATAGTGGCAGCGGTTGTAATCGGTAGTTAATATGTCATAGGCGCTACATTCTTCTAATTTAAGTATGTGTATTATTGTGAATAATAAAAGCGTATTTGTATAAAAACACATAGTGACTATTTAAACTGTCGTTGTGTAAATTTGAATAAATAAAGATTTCTAGCAATTTTAAACTACTAAACTGCTTATATTTGCAATCATAAGTATTCGGTTTATTTAAAGGAAATAAACCACCGTTTTTAAAAGGTAAAAACGTAACAATATTTTAAAATTTTCAAACAAATCCAATATGGGCTTTCAAAAATAAAGCTAAATATCTGAAGGTTCATCGCCACACTGTTTTAAAAGCCATTAAACAGTATAAGGAAGTTTTAAACATTGAAAGGAATGAGGAATGAACCTGGAAGGATAAAAAAAAGGTCTAACAGATATTGCTAAGAAAAAAGAAGACGAACAACTCTTTCGAAGAGCACCGAACACTTCTATCAGAAAAGCAGCTCATAAAGTTAAATTCTCTGATTCTTTAGGGAGCAGATCCAAATCTAATGCTGGATTGAGGTCGTATTAAGTTCAGAAAGTTCCAGATCGCAATTAAGTAAAGAAGTTAGCAGCAAAAGAACGAGCGATAAAAATAAGGCTAAATGTTCCTGCTGATGACTATTTATAACTTCCAAGTAAAGATTTTTATGTGGCTGATGGACAAGGTAATGTTCAAGAATAATACCAGACAAAAAAAAAAAAAAAATTCCCCAAAAAGTTTCTTGTATGGCAAGCCATTTGCAGTAGTGACAAAATGATCCAATTAGTTGTGACATCAGGCACGATAAACACAGAAATATATATTACGGAGTGTCCACAAAAACGGCATTTACCTTTCTTAAAACAACACAGAGTGCCTGACGCTATGGAAATTTAAATAATAATGACCATTTTGTACCACGGGATTCTAATCCCAGAACTTCGGCCTATGGGAAGGTATTGGGCTCTTGTAAAAAATAGTTAAACAATACAGGAAAGGTATCCCAGGACATGTCCCGTTTTAAGCGTAAATGGACCAAAAAGGTAAAGGTAAATCGGTAATTGGTGGAAAATATGAGTGATCACAGATTATTGCCCTTTTCCTCTAGGACCTCTCATTAACGATATATGAGTGATTTTATAAAAATCGATATTTGCTTGGAAATATGAGTGATCACAGATTATTTTTCCTCAAGGACCTCTTAATAACGATCTATGAGTGATTTTAGATTTTTCATTTAAAAATCGATATTAGGTAAGAAATATGAGTGATCACAGATTATTGCCCATTATCCTCTAGGACCTCTTAATAAGGATCTATGAGTGATTTTAGATTTTTCATATAAAAATCGGTATTTGGTGGAAACTATGAGTGATCACAGCCTATTGCCCTTTTTCCTCTAGGACCTTTTAATAACGATCTATGAGTGATTTTAGATTTTTCATAAAGAAATCAATTTTTGGTGGAAAATATGAGTGATCACAGATTATTGCCCTTTTTCCTCTAGGACCTCTCATTAACGATATATGAGTGATTTTAGATTTTTCATATAAAAATCGATATTTGGTGGGAAATATGAGTGATCACAGATTATTGCCCATTATCCTCTAGGACCTCTTAATAAGGATCTTTAGATTTTTCATATAAAAATCGGTATTTGGTGGAAACTATGAGTGATCACAGATTATTGCCCTTTTCCTCTATGGCCTCTTGTTAACGATCTATGAGGGATTTTAGATTTTTCATATAAAAATCGATATTTGGTGGGAAATATGAGTGATCACAGATTATTGCCCTTTTTCCTCTAGGGCCTCTCATTAACGATATATGAGTGATTTTAGATTTTTCATGTAAAAATCGATATTTGCTTGGAAATATGAGTGATCACAGATTATTGCCCTTTTTCCTCTAGGTCCTCTTAGTAACGATCTACGAGTGATTTTAGATTTTTCATATAAAAATTGAAATTTGGTGGAAAATATGGGTGATCACTGATTATTGCTCATTTTTTATAAATTTACGTATTTTTGATAATTTTTATATTGAACGGTATAAGTTTTATTTAACTTAACTTAACAAGTATAAGTATTTATTGGCACACTCTTTACATAGATACATTATTATATAAAAAATAGTTTATATAAAAGGAATTTGATATAAAATAAAAGTAAAACCTCATACAATATTATTAAATATTTATGCGATTAAATTCTAAACCAGCTACAACAACTTGTGTAAAAAATACTACAAAAAAAAATATAAACATCAAAGCTTTTGATAGTGAATACATTCAACTCTAATCCTTCATACCTACACTTGGCCACTGTAGTAAACAGAAAACCAATAGTTACAGATTACATTTTAACAAGCTCGAAAAAATATGAATTTAATATTTTTTTTAAACGATAAAGAGTAAAATGAAACTACATATTTTACTCTTTATCTTTTACACGTGTAATAAAATCTAAAGTTTGTTTAGTTGATTGACTGACTTACCTTGGTTTTAGTTTTCTTGCGATTACGATGTGGTATCGTAACATCACTTAATTTTAATAATTTTGGTCTAATTGGACGTTTTTCACTGCCAACCACTACTCCACTAGAGTTTGCACCTGGCGCATTAACATTGCTACTGCCACTAGAAACTGCTAACGTAACACCACCAGCACCTCCTCCACTTCCCGACATATTTTTGCTGTTGCGCTCAAATGTTAAATCCAAATAGGTTTCGGATGTCATGTTTTCTTTTGTTAAATTTTAATATTGAATTAATGAGTTTCTTGTCTGTCTCTCCGTTTAAATCAAAGCTCGTTTATGTTTCAAAGCAGGGATCATTGTCCGTTGTTTGTTGTTCCTCCTAGTGAGCTGTTTGTACATTTCAGCTGCAGTAATTTGACTGTAATTGGAAGAAAGTTTAATTAAAATGATGAGAAAAAATAGAAATAGGATTATTTGTAAAAGTGTGAGAAAAACAAAGATTCATATTATAATTTAGTATTAAGTTCAATTTAATTGCTGCAAAACTGTTGTAAAGAATTTGTTTGAAAATAACATAAAATTAACATATTAAAATTAATTAATAAGTATTCAAAAAAACCCTCGATATTTGGTTGAAAATATGAGTGATCACAGATTATTGCACTTTTTCCTCTAGGACCTCTTGTTAACGATCTATGAGTGATTTTAGATTATCCATATAAAAATCGATATTTGGTTGGAAATATAAGTGATCACAGATTATTGCCCTTTTTCCTCTAGGACCTCTTATTAACGATCTATGAGTGATTTTAGATTTTTCATATAAAAATCGATATTTGGAGGGAAATATGAGTGATCACAGATTATTGCCCTTTTTCCTCTAGGACCTCTTGTTAACGATATATGAGTGATTTTAGATTTTCCATATAAAAATCGATATTTGGAGGGAAATATGAGTGATCACAGATTATTGCCCTTTTTCCTCTAGGACCTCTTGTTAACGATATATGAGCGAATTTAGATTTTTCATATAAAAATCGATATTTGGCTGGAAATATGAGTGATCACAAATTATTGCCCTTTTTTCTCTAGGACCGCTTGTTAACGATCTATGAGTGATTTTAGATTTTCCATATAAAAATCGATATTTGACTGGAAATATGAGTGATCACAGATTATTGCCCTTTTTCCTCTTGGACCTCTTGTTAACGATCTATGAGCGATTTTAGATTTTCCATATAAAAATCGATATTTGGTTGGAAATATGAGTGATCACAGATTATTGCCCTATTTGCTCTAGGACCTCTTATTAACAATCTATGTGTAATTTTAGATTTTTCATATAAAGATCGATATTTGGTGGGAAATATGAGTGATCACAGATTATTGCCCTTTTTCCTCTAGGACCTCTTGTTAACGATCTATGAGTGATTTTAGATTTTCCATATAAAAATCGATATTTGGTGGGAAATATGAGTGATCACAGATTATTGCCCTTTTTCCTCTAGCACCTCTCATTAACGATATATGAGCGATTTTAGATTTTCCATATAAAAATCGATATTTGGTTGGAAATATGAGTGATCACAGATTATTGCCCTTTTTCCTCTAGCACCTCTCATTAACGATATATGAGCGATTTTAGATTTTCCATATAAAAATCGATATTTGGTTGGAAATATGAGTGATCACAGATTATTGCCCTTTTTCCTCTAGGACCTCTTGTTAACGATCTATGAGTGATTTTAGATTTTCCATATAAAAATCGATATTTGGTGGGAAATATGAGTGATCACAGATTATTGTGTTTTTTCCTCTATGAGCTCTTGTTAACGATCTATGAGTGATTTTAGATTTTCGATATAAAAATCGATATTTGCTTGGAAATATGAGTGATCACAGATTATTGCCCTTTTTCCTCTAGGACCTCTTGTTAACGATCTATGTGATTTTAGATTTTCCATATAAAAATCGATATTTGGTGGGAAATATGAGTGATCACAGATTATTGCCCTTTTTCCTGTAGGACCTCTAGGATCACAGATTATTGCCCTTTTTCCTCTAGGACCTCTTGTTAACGATCTATGAGTGATTTTAGATTTTCCATATAAAAATCGATATTTGGTGGGAAATATGAGTGATCACAGATTATTGCCCTTTTTCCTCTAGGACCCCTTGTTAACGATATATGACTGATTTTAGATTTTCCATATAAAAATCGATATTTGGTGGGAAATATGAGTGATCACAGATTATTGTGTTTTTTGCTCTAGGAGCTCTTGTTAACGATCTATGAGTGATTTTAGATTTCTCATATAAAAATCGATATTTGGTGGTAAATATGAGTGATCACAGATTATTGCCCTTTTTCCTCTAGGACCTGTTGTTAACGATCTATGAGCGATTTTAGATTTTCCATATAAAAATCGATATTTGGTGGGAAATATGAGTGATCACAGATTATTGCCCTTTTTCCCCTAGGACCTCTTATTAACGATCTATGAGCGATTTTAGATTTTTCATATAAAAATCGATTTTTGCTTGAAAATATGAGTGATCACAGATTATTGCTCTTTTTCCTCTAGGACCTCTTGTTAACGATCTATGAGTGATTTTAGATTTTTCATATAAAAATCGATATTTGCTTGGAAATATGAGTGATCACAGATTATTGCTCTTTTTCCTCTAGGACCTCTTGTTAACGATTTATTAGTGATTTTAAATTTTCCATATAAAAATCGATTTTTGCTTGGAAATATGAGTGATCACATATTATTGCCCTTTTTCCTCTAGGACCTCTTGTTAACGATCTATGAGTGATTTTAGATTTTTCATATAAAAATCGATATTTGCTTGGAAATATGAGTGATCACAGATTATTGCCCTTTTTCCTGTAGGACCTCTAGGATCACAGATTATTGCCCTTTTTCCTCTAGGACCTCTTGTTAACGATATATGAGTGATTTTAGATTTTCCATATAAAAATCGATATTTGGTGGGAAATATGAGTGATCACAGATTATTGCCCTTTTTCCTCTAGGGCCTCTTGTTAACGATCTATGTGTGATTTGTCATTTGTTTCTTAATTTGTTGTCCTGTGTAATCGATTTTAAATTATTATGGGATTTATAAAAACCGACTTAACATATTTTCACACTAATCTATCACCATATTTAGATAACTATAGTGCTAATGCTTTTTTAATTTAAATTCATTCATTATCTCTGTTTTCTGTTACTATTCTACAAAAAGAAAAACAATTTTCAATTACCATTTTCTAAATTACCAGTTGGAATACATGATTTTTATTCATTATTTAAACTTTTACAAAACTTAATTATATTTCCAGCTGTTATTTAGTCTCCTTTTACGTTTTAATGTTAAATTTTTTATAATTTCCCCCCATGATTTTGTATATTTTTGTTTTTTTTTATTTTTTTGTTACCTGTGGCTTGCAAATAATTCACTTTTGTACAAGTTTGTATAATACTTCAACAAAGACGAAATAAAGAAGAACAGCAAGTAAATCTGTTTGAAATGTTAAATTATTTTATTTTGAAAACTTTTTTTTTGAATTTTTTTTCATCCACTTCAAAACGAATATCAAGTACAAGCAGACTGAAAAAAAGTTTATCTGTATTTGGTGTATATAAAATAAAGGGAATTGAAAAAAGAAATACATTTAAGTTATCAAAAAAATACAAAAAAAAATTAAGCAAAAGAAGCAAAAGCAAGATAATTAGATCCTCGGGGAATAAACAACAAAAAAATGTCCGTTACAAAGTTGTGGAAAAAGAAATCTGCTTGTTGGTGTGCAACCAAGTTGCTGGTTCCCAGGATGTTACTTTTGTTTATGCCTGTTTAAATCTTTAAACTTCTTTTGGTGGCCTGATAAATGACAAATATTTGTTAGCGTGACAAATTTTGTAAATTTAAAATTAATATAAATTGGTCTGCTGAAACTTTAATGCAGTGACATAAAATAATTGAC
This sequence comes from Calliphora vicina, assembly GCF_958450345.1. NCBI lineage: Eukaryota > Metazoa > Arthropoda > Insecta > Diptera > Calliphoridae > Calliphora > Calliphora vicina. The sequence goes on from NC_088782.1 coordinate 25,510,121, forward strand.
ACAAAACCTTGTAACTAGGTTTAAACAGTATCAATATTTTCTTTGTTAGACTATTCTGCTTTATTTGTATGCTTTGGTTTTTTTTTTCCTTTTTATTTATCTATTTTTAAAATTGAATTTAATAATAAATGATTTCAAACATTGTCTTGTAAAAGAACAGTTAATTTATATAAATTTAAGCTTGACATGTCATTAAACTTTTCGCTATCCTGTAAAAACTTACTCAGACATAAACATGTCAATTTTGTGCTGAAAAAAAATTGCAAGTTGTTAATGCTGTTTAAAGCCAACAAATTAAAATATTGCCAAAATGAAAGACAGCTCAACATATTATTTAAATATACCCTGCAGTTCATGACACTAGTTTCACCTCAATGAATGCATTTTCTATTAGCTTCTGGATCTAAAGCTACATAGAGAAAACAGATTCGTAATAGCAACCGAATTTATTGACAATCGAATGATTCGGTTGCACGCATAATATTTGTTGGTTCCATCAACAGAAAGTCAGTTGATAAAGAAGAATTTCGGTTGAAGCAACTAAATTTTTGTTACCTCTTCTAAGGTTTTGTAACCACAACTGTAAAATTAGGCCACTAAGGTGGAATCATTCGATTAGCAACAAATTCGGTTGCTATCACGAATCTGTTTTCTCTGTGTAGTTACTTAAATATCTACTTGTAGGGAAGTAGGGTTGTAAATGGTGAATTTATCAAGGGGAAGTCGTGAATATCTGAAATTGCACCGTATACAAAACCAGGAAGTAGTGATCATCTGATCTTGATTCCTTTCTCCTTGATAAATTTATATTAAATTGTGCATACAAGTACGGAAATAGAAGACAGTCTAGTAGTACATAGTATAAAACCAGTTAAGCGCTGTCACTTGACTTCTTTCTGCACTAAACGAGGATTTATCGGGTTTGGTTCACCATAATAGGGTCAGTATTTATTTTTTTTTTGCTTAAACGATGCATTTATTATTACAAAACAGTAATGGCTCAATAACTAAATTTTGGAATTTTTGTTGCTTAACTGGTTTTTGAAATAAACGATTCAATTGTTGTCTTCTTCGACTAAATAGTCGTTTAGCACAAACTGGTGAAATATAATTCCTACTCCTTCCATTGTTAATCCCTTCTCTTTGAGAATTTCTAAGAAATCTTGCATAAATATAGGAAATGTAGTCAGAAGAGAATTTCCATGCTTTCACCAAACACTAAACTATAGAAATTGCTTCAATCTACTTCGATCTTAAATCGCTACTCCTTGGAAAAATTCTGGCAACACTTTAATGTTTTCGATCTTAGTTCAGAAACTTTATTGTCTGCTTCTACCAAAATATTTTTAAACATTAAACCTGGGAATATTTTTCCTAATAATTTGATCATACTTCACCTTTTCTTGAAAATTTTCTAGAAAATGTTGAATAAATACAGGAAATGAAGTCAAAACATACTCCTTTTTTATTGCTTGCCCCAAACAGAAAACCGGATCGTTAATTCTTGGAAAGTGTTTTGGGAAATCTTACCGGAATGGAAAACATAAAGACAAAAGAAACCTTTTTTGAACATTTTCAATCCTGATTTTTCCAAAATAGTCCTTCGCAATAAACCAGAGGCATAATATTCCAAATCTTTTGAAGTTTAATAATTTCGAAAATATCTAGGAACTATAGGCGAAATGTTTCTTTCATTAGTTTCCAAGAACTCGGAATATTCTCCTCAATCCCTTGATCAAAAATCTATTCTCCTTGGAAATTTTTTGGGACATCTTTCATAAGTATTAAAATAATGTCAGAATAGGCCGCTATTTGGAATTTTACAATCTTAAGAGACTATTTATTGTCTGCTTTCACTCACTGCAAATCTGAGAAATATAATCCTTTGATCTTAAACCTTTGCTCTTCATAGTAAAACAATGAAGACTAAATACATTTTTTTAATGATTTCAATCTTACTTAGAAATATTGGTTTTTAAAAATTCGGGATTTTTTTAAATTTTTAGCTTTAATTTTGAAACATTGGCAATTGTTAGCAATGACCTTTTTCCATTTTTCTGACATCATATGGATTCAACTTTTGAGGCCAAGAACGAATCAGGCCAATTTCGGATACCCTGTTCTGAAGTGAAAAGTATCCCAGAGAGAGAGAGAGCGCTCTGCATCGATTGAAACAAATAGTTTTCGGACGGGCCAAGGTTTAGACTATAAAGCGGGTGAGGTGAGTCAAAACTTCTAAACCACTTTTTTATAAATAGTTTTTAACAGGCATTACAACATGTGGCCGAGAGTTTTTGGCTACTGCTAGCTTCAAACGAATCAGTTGCGTTCGGTACAGGTTCCCTGGTCTGGTCAGATTTCAATAGCTCATAATAGATAGGACCCTTTTGATCCCACAAAAAACAGAGAATCATCTTAGCGCTATGGATATTGGACTTTGGTGTCGATTTGGCTGGTTGGCCGGGCTTCACATACGATCTCTTATGATTCGGATTGTCGTAATGAATCCATTTTTCATCGCAAGTAATGCAAGTAAATGATTTTCTTTTAAAGCGTTCAAGCAGCATTTCGGACATACAAAATCCTCATTCACGATCGCTCGACTTCAATTCCCGTGGTACGCAATTTGGATGAATTCTGCTGCTCGCAAACATTTTGAAATTGCTGCTTGAGTAGCTCCCAATGATTTTGCAAGCTCTTGTTGAGTTTTAAAACAATCTTCATGGATTAATGCCTCCAATTCTTGGTCTTCAAACTATTTAGGCTGACCTGGGAGATATTTTTGTTCCATGTCCAAATCACCACTTCTAAACCACACAAACCATCTCTCTCACATTGAAACTGATAGAACACATTCACCATAAGTTTCGGTGAGCTATCGGTGTAAGAAAGTATGGTCGGTCAAACCCGACCATATAATACCCTACACTAAGTAAATGAGCAAAAACATTTTTCTTTTAAAATTTCAATAATTTATATTTTTAAGTGATTTTTAGGCCTTATATGGGAGCTATGAAAAATTATGGACCGATCAGCATGACATTAGGTCGTGTGATTTATGTCTATATTAAAGTTGACTATGTTGAATTTTGTGAGTATACCAACATTTTTAAGCGATTTATGCACGTTAAAGTGATTTTCGGAAGCGGGTCTATATGGGAGCTATGACTAATTATGAACCGATATTAACAAAATTTGGTGACATGAATTTTGTGTATATAAAACTTATTTGGAGCGGAATTTGTGGAGATACATATATAAATTAAACATTTATGACCGATAAAGTCCAATTTTGTATGGAGGCTAGGTGAAATAATGGACCGATTTCCAGCCAGTTTCAATAGGCTTGGTCCTTGAGCCGGAAAAATAATATGTACCAAATTTCATCGAAATATCTTCAAAATTGCGACCTGTACTCTGCGCACAAGGTTTAATCGACTCAAAAAGTGATTCTAAGTCGATCGGTATACTTTAAGGTGGGTGTCAGACTAATATTTTTGGGCGTTACAAACATCTGCACAAACGCATTATACGCTCCCCACTATGGTGGTGTAGGGTATAAAAAGTAAAGCAAAACTTACAAAATTCGATGTTTTCGAAGCAAAAAAACTTTGTTGTTTAATGTTCAATAAATAAGTGAGAATAAATGACAGATATGTACCCTTCAAAATGATATATATGTTATTAAAAACAAAAAACGCGTTCAAGAGATACGAATGCTTAATTTTTATATCAAACTTACAAAATTATCGTTTGTCTTTGACAACAAATCTACGAATATTCTTCACACTCCTTTGAACCTACACGCAGAGAAAAAATATAGTTGGACATGGTTACTGTAACCATTTCAATATTGTTACAAGTTTTTTAACTATATTATAGTCACAGTAACCATTTACATGATTGTGGTAACCATAATATGGTTAATTTACGATTCACATGATTGTATCAACCATATATATGGTTACAGTAAACATATATATGTTTGTGACAACCATTCATATGATGAAGGACTTATCATATTATGGTGCTCTCGGCTTAAGGCTTATCATAATCTGAGAACAACATATTATGATAAAATTATTCATCATAAATATGGTTGCCACAAACATATATTTGTTTACTGTAACCATATATATGGTTGATACAATCATGTGAATCGTAAATTAACCATATTATGGTTACCACAATCATGTAAATGGTTACTGTGACTATAATATTGTTAAAAATCTTGTAACACTATATAAATGGTTACAGTAACCATGCCCAATTATATTTTTTCTCTGCGTGTAGATCACTTCTCCTTCGAAATGTTCTAACAAATCTTAAATAAATACAGAAAAGGAAGACTCCTTATTTCTATACTTTCCCCCAAAATAGTCTCATCCAACAAACTGGAAGCATATAATTCCAACTCCTTTGATCTTAAATCGATATTTCATTGAAAGTTTCTAAAAATCTTGCCAGAATAGAGAAAATAAGGACTAAAGAAGCTTTTTTTGTTTTCAGTATTACTTTACAGTTAATAATATATCTGCTGCAAATCAAACCTGAGAATACTATTCCCACTTTGATCTTAAATCGCTTCTCCTTTCTAGAAAATCTTGAATAAATACAACAAATTAAGTCATAAAACAATGTGTTGTCCCTAGAATTGCAATTCCTTTGAAGTTAAATAATTTCTACCTCGAAAATGTCTACGAACTCTTGGTAAAATAGAGAAATAAAAGGATTTTTAATATGTCTTCAGTACAAACTGAAAGAATTTTCTCTCTTTCCTACTCTTAATATCTTAAATAGTTATCACTAGGGGGCGGATTTATATGCAAATGCATGTTTTTTCTCGAACGTGTTAATACAATGTGACCAATTATCTATCTGAATCGCACATTTTGCTGCAAAATGGCATCGATTTGTTAGTGCATATTTTTGCATATTTTATTGATAATGCATATTTTGTTATATTTTACTTCAAAATGCATATTATGCCAATTTTTAATAAAAATATAATTTTTTGTCATTAATGGGCAATACATTATTTCGACATTTTTTTTGTCGAATTTATTATAGAAATAGCAGTAGATAACTAACTTCTTTCGACATCGAGAAACTGGCATTAAGTTCTTCATTTCTTTAACAGTAATTGAAAATTATCATTTCAAAACACTTTTCTTCAAAAAAGTTTAGTTTTTTTAAGTATCAAAAAATCATTAAATGTATCGAAAAACATTCATATTTGTTTTAATTGCAAATTCGATTTATAAGAGATTTCGTTATCGAAAGATTCACATACACAGTTACCGCTCCTGACAGTAATATCTACGAGACTGTCGTAAACTAGTGATTTTGGATAACTTAGAGACACTATAGATTACATAGAGACACTTAAGTGATAATTGTCTTTATGCTAGATTCCATGGGATGTATAAAGTAACCAATTGACTTCTCTCTGCATTACAAATAGCACGTCAAATGACCCAAAATATATAAATTGGAGTCAGCCAAGTGATCAGATATTATTTCCCTCTATAAGGGATACATTTACTAATTGCTTAATTGCTTGGTTATTACGAGATAAATATTAAGGTTGGATGCTACTTTACAGCACGATCAAAATAGAGAAGCTCTAAAGATTATGGCTTTAAACAAGTATTCATACCTAGATATTACAATTAATATATCGTCCATCGTTTTTTCAGAAGAAAAATTATTTTAAAAATAGTTTTAGAACTTTATTTGTTTAATTCCTGGTATAATTTAAAGAGTTCTAACTGCTGGCAACAGTGTTGTGTATTTTTTGGACATTTCGAATTCCATACTTAATTATTTTATGTTTCTGCACAAAAATATAAGTGCATATTTTTTAAATTTTGAGGTCATATTTTGATTTTTTTGAAGCATATTTTAGGCGCATATTTTCCAATAATAAATGCATGAAAATCCGCCCCCTAGTTATCACATACAAATATAAAAGAACCTCCACTAGATTTGGATCAGGATGATATTATTTTACAAAAGAAAACATTTGAAAATAGTTTTGTCTTAATGTTCTTTCATAAAGAGAATTTTGTAAATTTCTTTTAAATTTTCTCCTGGTAGAACCCTAAAAATATTTGTTCAAAGAAAAGATTTCAAAATATCTTCATTATCCTTTAGGATTTTCCATGTAAGGAATTGTATGATTTCTTTCAAATTTTTGTTTTCATATAGAAAATAATATTCCATAATATTAGATCGGGATCATCCACCGATCCTAGGATGATCATGGTTTAGTTTCTTCCATTAATGGTATTTAATAGCTTTCATCAAATCTTCAAAACCTCAGATTTATTTCTAATATCAATGAATATCCTATAAATTTGGACAAGGAAAGAAAATCTCCTTAAATTTTGGATTCATTCCGGAATGATGTAGTAATAAGACATAATAATGAAAGAAAACATTTCTTTATTAAGTCTTGTGATTAGGGCTAACTACATGATAAGACTTGAATGATAATAGAAGAAACTGCTTTAATTACACCTACAGAACAGCTGAGTATTCATACTCACTTCTATACATAAAATAACTTACACGTATTAAGACATATCCCTAGTATGAGTAGTAGTGGAATTTTCGTATAGACTAAAACAACAAAACACCATTTACTTTGAAAGCCAATTAACTAAAAAGACACAACTCTAGAGCAACATACAGCAACCAGCCAGCCAACCAACCAACCCAACCTAACTATTTAATATTGGCCCAGGAAGAAAAAAAGTAATACAAAATGTGGTTGCTCTATAATGGAGTGGAAATATAAATATAGAAAACAAAATGTGTGCATAAAAAACAAGAAGAAAAAAACTAAAAAAACACGTAGAAACCATTAATAGTTTAGTGGCAACAACGAACGACAGACAGTCAGGCAAACATAAAGAATGACACACAAACTAAGTAAAGCTGAAAGATGTGGAAAGCTGTTCTTGGCAGCCTGACGAAATTGAGAGGAAATGAAAAGGAAATGTAGGAACAAAAAATATGTATTGTATAGCATACGTTGAGGGGCCTGACATAATTAGGAATTCATATGGTTTGGTTAATGCACAATGGGTTAGAGTGATACAAAAATATAGAAAAATAAATAGGATTTTTGTGAGTCTTTGAACTTTTATGAGATCAGAAACCATGAAAACTCGCTATTACTCTTTGTTGCATGCAAAAATTGTTTTTAAGAAACTTATAATGTTAAATATGTAAACAATACTAACAGAGATTTCACAAAGCCCTTTTCAATTTAACCTATTTTTAAGTCCCTCGAAATCCTCCAATTTCAATCGTTTCTCCCGCTAACCCATTTTTAGCATTTACTACAATCGAAAACAACCTTTACAATAGATGGAGTATCTTCTGAATGCGGTTTTTGCTTTTAATAACTTGTAAGGAGTGAGATCGAAAAAACCTTAACACACATTTTTCCTTAAAACTTTTAACCCAAGTATTATTTGATTTTTTTTTGATCATGTTACCTTTGAAATGTATGTCAGTTATTATGTTTAATGTCAATTATGTTAATTTGTTGTTAATCTGATTAAAATGAGTGACGAGAAAAAAGTGCGTACTAAAATTATTAAATATTTTCAACAAAAACCAACTTGGTCCTACAAAAAGTTGGCCAAACAATCAAAGGTCTGCCATCATACTGATTCCAATGAATCGGGAGAACTTGTCCGTAGTTAGAAAACCTGGATCATGTAGAAGGAATGGTCCACATTATTTTTCTAAAGCCAATAAATAGAAAGCATTTTCAAAAGAGCTTCCAACACATCCAGTAGAAAAGCAGTTCGCTTAGCTCACTACTCGGCCTTTTTGGTGCGAAAAGTTAAATTCAATGTAGGTTTAAAAACATACAAAGCTCAAAAAGTTCCTGACAGGAACTCTGCTAAAAATTTAGAGGCCAAAGACATAGCACAGAAATTGAAGTCAAATTTTATACAAAAAACAGGTATAATGGATGACCAAACGTATGTTCTGGAAATTTCCAGCTTCCAGGTCAATATTTCGAGGGAATGTTTGAAAATTTTATGACCCAAAAGCAGAAAATTGTCCCAAAAAGTGCTTGGTATGGCCAGCAATATGCAGTTGCGGCAAAAGAAGCGAAACATTTGTTACAAAGGGCTCTATAAATACCGAAATGTACATCAAGGAATGTTTACAAAAGAGGATGCTTCCATTCATAATGTGTCTACTTATTTTTGGCCTGTCACTATGCAGTGGTTTAGAAACTTTTTTTTTGGAAATAATTCGGCATCTTGGGAATTATTGGAGATATTGTTACGAAATTTCACATGGTTTGAGCTGAGGTGTTTGCGAGTTCATTTACGTTTGTTCAGCTTCCTAGCGATAATGAGGGCCAGTGCGTAGTCCCTCAAAGTTAGTCACCTCGGGTCTCAAATTAAAAAAAAAAAAATAGCCAAAGATTCATTTTATGATTAGAAAAGTGCCATGTGATAGTAAAAGCACTTAGTAAGTTTTTTAGGAAACATATGGTATTATACAAATATGGAGCTTTTTTGTGGATCGATGCTTTGGCTTTTTTAGAATTTTTTACTATTTTATTTAGAATTTTATCGCCAATATAGCTGATATTTTAAAAATAAATTTCGACCCTCAGTAGGCCCGCCATATCTAACAAACCATAAAAAGATCGAGCAAAATTAAAAAAAAAATTAATCAATAAACCTGAATATCTCTTTAACTAATTGAGATAACATACACTTGTAAGCGTATTTTTTGTACACCTTCTCAAGGACTATTTATATTTAATTTCAGCTCATTCGGATCATAAATGAATTTGTTGCGATTTTTTTTAAAAAATTTGAGACCCGAGGTGACCAATTTTGAGGGGCTACGCACTGGCCACCATTATCACTAGGAAGCTGAACACACGTAAATCAACTCGAAATCACCTCAGCTCAAACCATGTGCAATTTCGTAACAATATCTCTAATAATTCCCAAGATACCGAATTATTTCCAACAAAAAAAAATTTCTAAAACACTGTGCTATGGAAAACAAGGTTTTGAGTGGTACAAAAACAATAATGTGTTACTTGTACCAAGAGAGACAAATCCTCCAAACTACCTGGAGCAAGCAAGCTGTCGTATACTTCACCGGAATTCAGTTAGCGATAAGGTTTCTGTTAAAGCTGGTGTACGACAAGGCTGCATCTTGTCGCCGTTACTCTTTAACGTAGTGCTGGACATTGTCATGAGAAATGCAACGAGCAACAACAGAGGCATAACATGGGGTTTAGGCGGCCGCCTGGCCGATCTTGACTATGCCGACGACATATGCCTTCTAACACACAGTCACTATGACATGGTGCAAAGCCTTCAAATGGTAGAGACAGAAGCTGCAAAGGCTGGACTCAAATGGTAGAGACAGAAACTGCAAAGGCAGGACTCAAAGTAAATATAAATAAGACGAACCGGCCATTCTCTGTCCAAGACATCCAACTACAGAACGTGCACCACTTTTGCTACTTGGGTAGCATCATAACATCGTCTGGAGGCTCTTCTGATGATGTCTCAAATTGCACCATGAGAGCTCGGCAAGCTTTCGGACAACTAAGCACAGTTCGGAGATCACCATCAATCCCCACCCGCACTAAGCTAACCATTTTCACTTCGTGTGTTAAGTCTGTGCTCCTTTATGGTTGTGAAACGTGGAATATGGCGGCTAGAGACGTAAACACTATGCAAGTTTTCACCAACAAATGCCTAAGAAGAATACTAAAAATCTACTGGCCCAACAGAATATCAAACACACACCTCTGGACAGTCACAAATCAAAGGCAAATACATTCCGAAGTTTTGAGAAGGAAATGGCTATGGATAGGCCACGCATTACGAAGACCTCCCGGAGATGTAACCCGCAATGCCATTGACTGGAATCCGCAAGGTAGTAGAAGGAAAGGACGGCCTGCCCACACTTGGAGAAGACAGTTAGACATAGAGGCTTCGCGAGCAGGAAAAAGCTGGAATGAAATCAAGAACCTAGCATCAAACAGAAACGATTGGAAATCATTTGTTGAGGCCCTATGTTCCTTATAGGAACTAAAGGAATTAATAATAAGGCCAGTGTAGAGATATTGTACTCCTGTTCAAATTGAAGAGCAGAACAAAGGTATCCAAAAGTGTGGTAGATTTTAAACGGAGTTGGACTATCTGTTCTAACAAAGTGACAGAAATCACTATAAAAACCTTAATGGAACGGTTTCCGGAAAAGGTTCATAAATTCATCACTATTGATTAAAACTATAAAAAGACCAAGCATTACTCCATGAATATTGTTGTCAAATTCAACAAGTATCATTGGGAGCTATTCAAGCAGCAATTTCAAAACGTTTACAAGCAAAGGCAGGGAAATTGGGTACCATACGAATTTAAGCCAAGATAACTTGAAAGGCGATTCTGCATGTCCGAAAAGATGCTTGAAAACTATAAAAGAAAATCAGTTTTGCTCCGTCTTATTACTTGCAATGAAAAATGGATACATTATAATGACCCGAATCATAAGAGATCGTATCTGAAGCGCGACCGAATCGTCACCAAAGCCTTATAACCATGGCGCTAAGGTAATTCTCTGTATGTGGTGGAATGAGCTGCTGAAATCTGACCAGACCATCGCATGCAACCTCTACCGAACTCAACTGATTCGAAGCGATCATTTGCCGAAAAACGCTCAGAATATGCGGCCAGACATAAAACCGTAATATTCCATCATGACAATACTCGGCAATACCTGTTAAAAAGTATTTAGAATGAAGTGGTTGGGAAGTTTTGCCGCACCCGCTTTATAGTCCACACAGTTCCCCGTCCGACTACTATTTGTATCGATCGATGCAGAACGCTCTCTCTGGGATACGCTTCACTTTGGAACAGAGTATCCGAAATTGGCTTGGTTCGTTCTTGGCCTCAAAAGATGAGCAGTTCTTTTGGCTCGGAATCCATATGTTGTTAGAAAGATGGGAAAAGGTCATAGCTAACAATGGCCAATACTTTGAATAAATTTCTATTGTACAAATTTTTCAAAATCAAAACTAAAAATTTGAAGTTATACACCCAATAATACATTTAATACTACCCGATATTTGCTATCTTGTTGTAAATACATATGATTAAGTATAAATAATGATTTTAATATTTATACCCTACACCACCATAGTGGGGAGAGTATTATGCGTTTGTGCAAATGTTTGTAACGCCCAAAAATATTGGTCTAACACCCACCTTAAAGTATACCGATCGACTTAGAATCACTTTCTGAGTCGATAAAACGATGTCCGTCCGTCCGTCTGGTCGACTGGCTGGCTGGCTGTCCATGTAAACCTTGTGCGCCGAGTACAGGTCGCAATTTTGAAGATATTTCGCTAAAATTTGGTACATATTATTTTTTCGGCTCAAGGACCAAGCCTATTGAAACTGGCTGAAATCGGTACATTATTTCACCTAGCCCCCATACAAATGTCCCCTCGAAATTGGACTTTATTGGTCATAAATGTTTAATTTATATATGTATCTCCACAAATTCCGCTCCAAATAAGTTTTATATACACAAAATTCATGTCACGAAATTTTGTTACGATCGGTCCATAATTAGTCATAGCTCCCATATAGACCCGCTTCCGAAAATCACTTTAACGTGCATAAATCACTTAAAAATGTTGGTATACACACAAAATTCAACATAGTTAACTTTAATATAGACATAAATCACACGACCTAATTTCATGGTGATCGGTCCATAATTAGTCATAGCCCCCATATAAGGCCCACTTCCGAAAATCACTCAAAATTATAAATTATTGAAATTTTAAAAGACAAATGTTTTTGCTCTTTTACTTAGTGTAGGGTATTATATGGTCGGGCTTGACTGATCATACTTTCTTACTTGTTTTAATTAATTTTAAATAAGTAATGTATTTAGTAGCAGACATTTTTTGTTTTACAATTTTACTATAGAAGTTTTTTTTTAAAAGAAAATTCTAAGATATTAATGCGTACTTCAGTTCCTTCTTGAAATTCAAGTCTCAACTTATTTTTAGCACGTTTTGTTGGTCAAAAAGTAAAACAATAAAAAACTTATAATAAGAAAGAAAACTCTAAACAATGCTGGTATTTAAGTGTTACAAGTAGTTTTTAATTATTGTCTCATTTAGTAATTCCTTTATTCATTCATTCGAGCAATCTCTCTTGTTCATTTATTTATTTAGCACGTTTAGAAGACTTTGGCATTTACACTGGGCTGTTTTAATGATTTCTGGCTGGTAAATAAGAGAGAGAACAAAATGGCAAAAACAAAAAAAAAATAAAATAAACATTTTAGATTCTTAACAAATGTAGAAGAGAGTGTGTATGTGAGTATCTAAAACATTACGAGGCCATTTAAAGTGTCACTTGGGTGCACTTGTAGAACACGTTAAATATTTTCATTTCCTTCAGCTCTCACACACAAACACACCCATACTCATTTCTAAAGCTACAACAAAAATAACATGTTAAAAACACGTTGTTGTTTTGTATTGTTTTGTTTTCTTCATTTTGTTTTGTATTCAATATTTGTTGTTGTTGTTCATGCTTCATGTTTAGTTGTTGTCTCTAGAGAGACAGAGAGCATGAGTAAGTGAGAATATTATTACAGGAAGTCACTAGAAAAAACAATATATTTATGTGTATCCGTCAGTGTTTAGGTGCGCATTTCTATATACATATTGAAGTGTGTGAGAATAACACTGACTTACACATGCCAAAAGCTGTAACTTTTATGGTTCTTGGCAAAAAAATAAGAGCAATACAACCATTTTGACTTCAAAAGTCTGTATGTATAAGCTTGTCTGTTTCGATATGTAGCTCTTTTTGTATGAAAGTGTGAACATTTCGCAAACATTTTTATGATAAAATAGTTGGGCAAAACAAAATCCAAACATACTCGTACCAAAACGTCAACAAAAAAACAACAGTATTATGATGATGTATCATCATGGCAAAAGCAAACATAATGTCATGCTGTATCATTTTTTATGATTTCAGTTCACTTCTCGGGAAATTCACAAAAAAAAAATTAAAAGAGAAAATATGTCAGATTTTTGTGAGATGCTATTTAGATTAAAATGTTGTTTAAAAGCGTTTTTAAAATAGACAAACATATTTTTTATTGCGTTTTAAAATTGTGGTGTGACTTTGACTAAAATATCCTCTTCTTTTAAATAGCTAATTGCTGAGACATATCCCATTAATAGTAGTGTCCGACCGAATATTCGAAGTCGGTTTCTAAATAGGCCAAAAATCAGCCTAATACCAATTTTCGGTCAGAATTTGGCTGAATACCGAAACGTGTTTAACCTTTATGTCAACAGCTTAACTGCTTTACGCACGTCAACAGCAACATACCTGGGTATGTTCATACGTTTTGTATGGTGAATGGCTGCCGTTAGCATAAAAATGCTAATATCTAACTCGTTTGTTGGAATTTCTGTATTATTTTGTAAGAAATAGACAAAAAGATAACACATTTTATGATAACCAGTTTTACCCCTATATTTAGTCATTGTTTTTTGAAAAAAGTGGTTGTGTAAGTATAACAAAAAATGATTTTTATTGAGTTTTTGCAAAGATACAAAATTTTCAAATTAAAATATTTTTTTTATTTATTAATAGTTCTTAATGAAATTTTACAGTTATATAGGCTTTTCTATTAGATATAGAAAAATAAAAAGAAATTTTGAATTTTATAATCAGGAATCCCGTAATCCCCAAAAATGTTTTGAAAAATCCCAAAAATGGGATTTTTTAGTTTTTTTGCTATAATATCCACTCCAGGTTATTGGAATCCTTTACAAAATAATTAAGAACATATTTGGCCATTTAAAGTGGGTTACTTTATTTTGATATCGACTATAAGATTTGAGAATTTTTGCCCTAAATTTGAATTTTTCATAAAAAATAGGCGTTATTTGAATGGAGCTGATCCCCTCCGTATCAAGAATTTTTAAATTTATTTTCATTTAAAATATTTAGTGTAATGTTAGCTTTTCAAAAAGTATAAATTCCTAATACATCATCTTTGGAATTTTTTAGATAACTTAAAAATAAAAAAAAGTACTTTTTTCCCAAAAACTAGAGAAAAATCGCGTTTTTAAATTTTTTTAAATTCAAATACATATAACTTTGGAGTGCGTCACGATTTTTAAATAGCTTTTTTTTTGTTTGACATATAAATTTGTTGTTAGTCCAATAAAAGAAAAATGGAGAAAATCGGGATATATTTGGACCCGCTGTTATCAAAAATGTGGAGTAGAGTGGGTAAAAACGTTGAAAAAATTCTATACTTTTCAATTTTATCATTATATTTAAATGCGTTATACTATGGATACCCAGGTATGCATGCTGTTGACGTAAGGGTGCAACTTTGTAAATGTGCTTTATCTTCCAAACGGGTGATCCTATCCTAACCAAACTTGGCACATTTGCGGAAAACAGTTTTGGCTAGGATATCAAGAAGGATATCAAATCGATCCGATAATCCAATGAAAATGCAAAACATACCCAGGTATGTTGCCGTTGACATAAAGGTTAAAGGAAAAACATAGATTATTGAATTTGAAGGCAAAAGATATTTTTAATATAATTAATAGACCACAAATACATTTCAAAAGTTTCGGTTTGTTTCGTATTAGGCCGATCGGATTCTAATATATAGAAAATTTCTGAGAAATTTATTGGGTGTATGACTTAAAAATGCAGGATTTTTGTCAAATTGTTAGCTTTTAATTTGAAACTTGTGTACAATATAAATATATTCATTGACCATTATTTAGTTAAATACAATTTAAACCGATCAATATAATAATTCTCAAAAATACTTATGTAAATTTATTCAAATATTGTACTAATTCATTAAATATTTTTACGAAATCACACTATCAATTTGAATTTAACGGTTTTAACACAGATTTCCACCAGATTTTATACTTGTATACTTTTGATAATGTATAAACATTAGTGGACACTTTCAACATTAACTGTTGAAGCTGCAAACAATAAGGCTGCAGAAAGCTTTACAAATATAACATTCTAGTTTTGTCTGTTAGATAATTCATGAAACCTCTGGAAGATGGCACTGTATATATAAATAGGTACAATAAATTGCAGTCCGTCAGTTTATTGTGAATCTTTGTTGAGACAATATCAAACTGATAAATAATTTAAGTGTGTTCTAAAACCGTAATTTAATTGTGTGTAGAGTAAATATTTAAACTGTTGTGTAAATTTGAATAAATAAAGAGTGGTTACAATTTTAAACTACTTAACTTGTTTTATTTGCTATCAAAACAATTAGGATTACTTAAAGGAAATAAACCACAATTTTAAAAGGTAAAAACGTAACAATATTAAAATATTACTCGATATTTATAAATTTATCTACGTTTGATGGAAATCCTCCCTTTTAAGATTTTACGCTTAAAATCGAAAATGTCCCTTCTCTGTTCTTTAATTCTTTTTTTACAAGAGTCCAATACTTTTTCTCAGGCCGAAGTGGGTGGATTTGCTTTCCGTGACACAAAATTGACATTATTGTTTGAATACCACTCAAGGGCATTTTTTCCATAGTGGCATAATGCCAAAACTACAAATAGCGAATTTTTTTGTCTAGTATTGTTCTTGAACACTACCTCGTCCATCAGAAAAGAATCAGGGCATTTAACTGTTCGAGCTACTTTTCAGATATAAGTGTTCAATGCTCATCGAAAGAATTGTTCGACTTATTGCTTTGCCAATATCTGTTATACCTTTTTTCTTCCTGATCCAGGTTTCCTTTCAATGTTAACGTTTTCCTTATACTGCTTAATGGCTTTTGAAACAGTGTGACGATGAACCTTCAGATCTTTTGCTATTTTTATACCCTACACCACCATAGTGGGGAGGGTATAATGCGTTTGTGCAGATGTTTGTAACGCCCTAAAATATTAGTCTAACACCCACCTTAAAGTATACCGATCGACTTAGAATCACTTTCTGAGTCGATTAATCGGTCCATTATTTCACCTAGCCCCCATACAAATGTCCTCCCGAAGTTGGACTTTATCGGTCGTAAATTTTTAATTTATCTATGTATCTACACAAATTTCGCTCCATATAAGTTTTATATATACAAAATTCATGTCACCAAATTTTGTTACGATCGGTCCATAATTAGTCATAGCTCCCATATAGATTCGCTTCTGAAAATCACTTTAACATGCATAAATCTCTTAAAAATGTTGGTATATACACAAAATTCAACATAAATAACTTTCATATAGACATAAATCACACGACCTAATTTCATAATTGGTCATAGCTCCCATATAAGGCCCACTTCCGAAACTCACTCGAAAATATAAATTATTAAAATTTTAAAAGAAAAATATTTTTACTAATTTACTTGGTGTAGGGTATTATATGGTCGGGCTTGACCGACCATACTTTCTTACTTGTTTTAAATTCTATATTGGATTTTTTAGAAAAGTTTTGATTATTTTTTCGAGAACTTTTTTTCCGCTGTCCATTTTGATCCAAACTTTTGAAATTTAATAATATCTGTCATATTTTTAAAAGCTAACGTGATTAAAGATAGAATAATTTGTTAGATCAAGGATAAGTTTTGGCTGGAATAGTGTGTAAGTTATTGACTCACTCTTTATCACCTATTTCCATCTTTCTGGCAACATATGGATTCCGAACTGCTCATCTCTCGAGGCAAAGAACGAATCCAGCCAATATCGGATACTCTGTTCCAAAGTCAAGAGTTCTGCAACGATTGTCGATCGTTGTCATGATGGTATATTACGATTTCATGTCTGGCCAAATATTATGTTCGTTTTTCGGCCAATGCTCGCTTCAGACCAATCAGTTGTGTTCGATACAGATTCCCTATGATGGTCTGGTCAGATTTCAGCAGCTCATAACCCTTTTGCTCCCACCAAATACATAGAATTACCTTAGCGCCATGGATTTTTGGCTGTGGTATCGATTTGGCTGGTTGGTCTCCTTCGGGATATTGTACTGGATCTCTTTTTCATCTCAAGTAATGATTCGGTACAAAAATTATGCGTTCAAACAGCATTTCAGACATACAAAATTGTCTTTCAAGGTCTATCCACTTCAATTCGTATGGAACACAACTTCCCTGCTTTTGAATGAATCCTGCTGCTCGCAAACGTTTAGCAATTGCTGCATCAGTAGCTCCAGCAACACTTATTGTTTAAAATTAAAGAAGTAAAGCAAAACGCTTTATTGGTACAAAATTCGACATTTTCGAGTGTTGTTTAACACTATAATGTTCAATAACTAAGAATAAATGACTGATATGTTCCCTTCAAAATGACATATAACATAGCAAATTTCTGAGAAATTTACTATAAAATAGCAAATTTCTGAGAAATTTACTATAAAATAGCAAATTTCTGAGAAATTTACTATAAAATAGCAAATTTCTGAGAAATTTACTAAAAAAAAAAAATCGGAAATTTCTGAGAAATTTACTATAAAAATAGCAAATTTCTGAGAAATAAATTAGCTAATTTTTTTGGAAAATTTGAGCATTTTACAAAATTATGTAGAAGAACCGATAAACCACAAAAATAGCTTATGGGATTTTACCATATCACAATGCATTTTATTATTTCTAGCTTTCTTTCCCTTCTTCCAAAAAGCAATACAAAGTACATGAAATTCGTCCTTGCTATTTACATCAAGCTCTCTCCCTCATTAAAACTTGTTTGGTTATTTTATCCTCATTTTGTTGCAATGATAATATTTGTCCCTAAGGACTATTTCTCTCTTCCCCCAAATATATGTAAGTGTATCTATTGGTTACGGTGTTGTGTTGAAAATGAAATGAAACTGAAAATCTTATTTCTTTTCCGGGAAACTTTCTTATCTTTAAAATGTGTGTTATTTTTTTGTTTGTTTTGCTTACAAACTCTTTAATAAACTTCAGTGGGTTTTGTTGTCATTGTAACTAAATACAAATTGTCAATATTGACAATTTTTATTTTAAACATTTTAATAAAAGAAATGACATGTGTCAAGTATAAGAAATATTATTTTTTAGTTTTTAATTAAATAATAGATATTTATCAACATTTTTACATTCTTGCTTAAAATAAATTATAAAATTTTAAGGAAATAAATATGTACAAGTGGAAAAAAAATATATGTAGCTATACTATACACGTTTTCAACATGATGAAACATTACTTGATTGTGCTTATCATAATCCGAGAGCATTACAATGTAGTACAGTCCCTCATCATAAAAATGATTGCCAGAAACATATTACTACAAACATATATATGATTGCTGCAATCATGTGAATCGTATCATTACATATTATAGTTGCCACAATCATATAAATAATTACAGTGACCATAATGATGTTAAAAAGCAGGTAATCATATTAAATCATGTATGATCAAGTACAACCATGTGTTTGTAGAAAAACTGGTAAATTAGCAAAGGATCAGGAAAGTTTAATAAGAACCTAATGAGTGATAGGAAACCTGAAGCTGGTAAAACGAATTTCAAAGTTTAAAATTCTAGTAAATACAAATTTGAGGCAGTCTAATAAACTACATGCATATTTTTAATTCCAGTTACCTGACATATCAATCTTCATCATAAATTATAAAAATATAATCAACCTGTTCAAGGTTTCTCTTAATTCTAATTTTTCATATCTTCTCCTTTCCTTTTTTTTAGTTTATGTTTTATGATAATTAAAATAAAATTAGTGAAATTAGTTAATCATCAAATAATCAATCACAAGTTGTTAACAAAAATAAACAGTGAAGATTGATTAAAAAATATGATGGAAATACTAAAGTTTGTACGAGTTTGAAAGATGAACCAAAAAAACACTTGTCATCATTCTCATGAAAAAAGGGAGATTTTCCTGAAAAACTCAATCTCTTTCAATGTCATCATCATGATGAGGAAAATTACTTTTTCTATGGAGGCTTAACAACTCACTGAAATATAATATAATACAATATTTATTTTATATTTTCTTTTACTTTAAAGAATTCTTTAATTTAGAACAAGTTAAATAGATGTTTTTGTTATTGTTGCTGTAGTTAACGATAAGTTTAGCCACAATTCTGTGTTGGCAATTATTAAGGTATTGTGTTCTTAGAAGGGTTTAAATTGTTATTATACCCTTCACCTTCGTGAGAAGGGTATATATAAGTTTGTCATTCCGTTTGTAATTTCTACATTTTTCATTTCCGACCCTATATCGGAGTCGATTAAGCCATGTCCGTCCGTCTGTCTGTCAGTCCGTTAGTTGCAATCAATTTTCTGAAGACCCCAGATATCTTCGGGATCCAAATCTTCAATAATTCTGTCAGACATGCTTTCTATTTAAAATCAGCTAAATCCGTCCATAAATAACGGAGATATGAGCAAAAAACCGGGACAACCTCGATTTTTGACCTATTTTTGATCTATATATGGATTACTAAGTTATTAATATAGACAATATGGATATCTAATGATAGATATTTCAAAGTCCATTGCAACGATGTAGATAAGGCTATAGTAAGTTGGACCTACAATGGGGCAAAATCGGGAAAAATATTTTTTGACCCGAATTTTTTTCATCAAAAAATTTTTTTTGTCATAAATTTTTTTTCCAAAAAAAATTTAAAAAAATTTTACAAAATCTTTTTTTGAAAAAAATTTTGAAAAACAAAAAATTAATTTTTACCTAAAAATATTTAAAAAAAAATTATTTTAAAGTATAATTACGATTTTTAACATTGTGAAATAGAAAAACGATTTTGCGTTAAACATGATACAAATCAAATATTCGTTAGACTATATAATCTGGCAGATGTTAATTAGTATACATCTGCAAGCGTACAGCAGTCAGATTTAATCTCGCCGGTATCACTGATATTTAACACAGTTAATATTTATTACAAGTTTATATCAATTTAAAACATTTTCTTTCGGTTTTTTTAATATTTAATTTTGACAAAACTCAGAAAACGTACCATATGAAGGAACCTATCCCATTTGTCGGTACAGAGATGGTGGAAGTTTTTTCGGATGAACATGACTGCGATTTTTTCTACTACACAGAGAAAACAGATTCGTAATAGCAACCGAATTTGTTGCCAATCGATTGATTAGTGACTTAGTGACCGAATTTTACAGCTGTGGCTACAAAATTTTGGAAGGGGAACAAAAGTTTGGTTGCTTTAACCGAAATTCATCTTTATCAACTGACTTTCTGTTGATAGGACCGAAAAATTCTATGTTTGCAACCGAATCATTCGATTGGCAACAAATTCGGTTGCTATCACGAATCTGTTTTCTCTGTGTACCGAGAAAAAAAATCTTTGAAATCAAAATTGTTCAACATATCATAGTTAAATCTCTGCATTAAAAATAGCAAATAGATGAAATTTATTTGTTTTGATCACTTTTTTTCTCAGAAATATGCTATTTTATTGTAAATTTCTCAGAAATGTTCGATTTTATTCCAAATTTGATATTTTATAGAAACTTGCTATTTCGTACAGACATTTTCTATTTTATAGAAATGTGCTATTTTATTGTAAATTTACAATTTTATAGAAACATGCTATTTTATAAAAATTTGCTATTTTATAGGAAATATCTCAGAAAATTTCTATTTTACTATTTGATATTTTGTACTAAACTTGCTATTTTATAGAAATTAGCTATTTATAGGAAAACAAATGTTATCTATATATATAAAAGAGTAACGTTACTGACTGACTGATTCATCACCGCACAGCCCAAACGGCTGAAGCTAGAATCATGAAATTTTAACTGTGGGTTCCTCCCTCCCCAAAACGATCCGATAAGAAGGGATTTTTGGAAATTCGAACGTTTAGGGGGTAAAAAAGGGTAAAAACGGGTAAATTGGGTAACCTTATATCTTCAAAACTAATAAAGATACAAAAAAACTTAAAATTGCATGTTACTTCATCTAAAAAATAAGCTGACAGGTGTTTCGTACTTTTTCGAAATTCGAACATTTTAGGGGAGAAAACGGGTAAAAACTGTATTTTGGTACTTTTTGGCACCCTATGTATCTTTTAAACCAATAAACATAGAAACAAATTTTAAATAGTATTCTTTACTTATCAAAAAATATAAGTTTGGTACTTTTTGGAAATTCGAACCCTTAAGGGATAAAAATTGTGTTTATTTTTGGTACTTTTTCATAAAATATTTTTTTCTATAATTTGACATAGCCATACGAATATTTTATTATGAGCACGATACAGAAATTTATTTTAAAAAAAATTTTACCACCGCAATGGGGATAGAAAAGGTACCAAAAAGGGGATAAAATCGGGAAAATACATTTTATTTGAAATTATTAAGCCAATTTTGATAATTTTTTTAACATTGGTTCCTGGATTCATACAAAAATTAACTAACAGGGTGTTATTTGGAACTCGAGTAAGTAGGTGTATATTGGGCCAAATCCGGGTAAACATTTTGGTACTTTTTTTAAAACATATTTTTTCTTGGGCACATTAACACAGATTTCAATCGTTTGAGACATGTCGGTAGCATAAACAATTTTGGCAAAATGGAGTATTTTTAAATTTCAAGCTTTAGGGGTGTTCAAGGAGGAAAAGGGAAATTGGTACTTTTTTCCTAATGGTACTTTTTTAATATTTTAATTATTACACTTATATACATTATAAAGTTAGCTGATATACATCTTAGTGAAGTTAGTGTTAGGAATAGGGGATAAGATTTAGGTACCAAAATGTGTGAACTGAACTATAGGTACTTTTTTGTTCTTCTAATGGTACTTTTTTGAAATTTCTATAACAATGGACTTAGAAACATGAAATTAAACATATATGGTCCTAAGTGAGTGAGAATTCTAGGGGGAGACTTTTTGGTACTTTTTCTTTATTGGAATGGTACTTTTTGTAATTTCTTCACCAATGAACCTAAAAACATGAAATTAAGCTTATATGGCCCGGAGTGAGTGGGAATCTACAAGTGGGGGATTTTTGGTACTTTTTATATATTCTAATGGTACTTTTTGAATTTTTTGTAATAATGGACATAGAAATATGAAATTAGGCGTATATGATCCCAAGTGAGTGAAAATTCAAAGGCATACTTCGTGGTACTTTTTCTTTATTCTCATGGGTACTTTTTTGAATTTCCTATAATAATGGACCTAGAGTTTCCAAAAAATCGAAGAATTTCAAAAACGCGGTTTCGGTTTTAAAAAATTAAAAACCGATCGGTTTCGGTTTTGTGATAATTTATTAAATATTAAGTATTATAGAAACAAAATTATTTGATAATATAGGAAATGATATACAAATCTAAAATTCAAACTTGACGAGTTATGGTTTAGTGAATGCGAATTTAAAAGTGATAATCAATGGTACTATTTCCTTATTGCAATGGTACTCTTTGAATATTTTATAATAATAAACCTAAAAATTTAAAATTAGGAACATATTTTGCATTTTCTACAATAATATACCCAGAAATATGAAATTAGACATTTACAATTAGATTCACAAAGTGAGACTTGATAGTACTATTTCTTTCTTCTACTTGGGGTGGCGAAGCGCACCGGGTCAGCTAGTTTTATAATAAATTTCTCAGAAATTTGCTATTTTCATAGTAAATTTCTCAGAAATTTGCTATTTTATTGAGGGTATTCATTTCAAAAAAATGGAAAATTACACTCTGATTTTTTTACACTTTTACACAACCTTATTGTTAATTTACAGTTTCACAGAAACTTGCTATTTTATAGGAAATTTCTCAGAAATTTTTATTTTGTAGAAACTTGCTATTTTGTACTAAATTTGCTATTTATACGAAGTTTCTACGAAATTTGTCATTTTATAGGTAATTTCTCAGAAATTTTTTATTTTATTGTAAATTTTTCCAAAAGTTTCTATTTTATAGAAAATTTATCAGAAATTTGCCATTTATTGTAAATTATTTTACAGTAATTTTCTCAGAAATTTATAGAACGCTATCCTTAATTTACTATTTCAAGTCCCTTTACCCTTTTTCCCATAATTTTATTAAGAATTTCACTCTTCGGCAAATATACTCCACTAGCCATTAAAATAATTGATTGTTTATTTGTTTAACTAAACAAATGAAATTAATGAAAATACCAGTACTTACAAATTAAATACAAAGTAAACAGCTTAACTAGAAAAAAACTTTGCGAAAAAAAAAGAAAATATTTTCTTCAACTACTATGTGTTTGTTTTAACTACAAAATTTATTTAGTCAAAGATAAATATTTGTGCTATGGAAGTTAAGGGGGCAGTGGTTTTTCATCTTCCTATATCTTCAGTTTACTTGTGTTTACTCAATTACTGCCATCAATTGTAACTTTTTCCATTAATTTTTTGAAGACATTTTCTGTTTTTTTTGTTGGCTGTTGTATTGGTTCTTTTTGTGTTTGAAAAATGTTCAAGTGAAGTCAGAAATGATTATAATTTCATGTCACAACAAACGAGAGTGGGCACTTGAAACTTTACAGACAGTTGGCAGGAAGTTGAGGAAATAAATAGCAAACGTATACTACAACAGTATTTGGTCATTGAAGTGCTACTGTATGAGTTTTTGAGTTTAAATGTTTTTTTGTGAAATTTGAGGAATTTTTGTTGATTTTTAATTTGCAGGCCAATGAACCTAATGAAATGTTGAAGATAAATTTGGAAGTCTCTAGGTAGTGATTCATTAAATTGATTTAGGTTATGAAGTAGTAAATATTGAAAATCAGCAAAATCGATGGAAGTCAAAGTATCTATTTTAGACAGTTACTTGACTTGCTGCAATAATATAAAGATAATTCAAGTGGTTACTTTACATATCCCTGGTAATCTAACATATAATTTTAACGACTATTATCGGCTACTATCGCCAAGGAACCAGTTTAGTGTCTATAAAAGGAAAACAATATTTTTGTTGAAAGAATTCTTTATTAATGTTAATATTTAAACTATTTAAGAAAACATAGTTTTTAGATCAAGAATACTAAACATTTAAATTGTAAAATTTTCTATTTCCTTAGGCATCCTATGTTTTTTATGTTTATACGTTGTTAAGAACTAAAAGGAAGACAAAGAATTTGAAAAATCACAAAATGTTTGTATTTGACATAAAAGTTGTGTAGTTTCTTTGTCGAGTTTAACAGGATATTAGTTTTTTTGCTTTCATTATTTCTAGCACTAAGAAGTACAACTTAAAAAGGGGCAAAAGACACACAAGACAATGGCAGTAGAAAATTCTCAAACAAATAAGAGAGAGAAACAGCTAAAAACATTATTTAACTTATGTTAGTTTTCTATTTTTTTTATTCGAGCTGGAATTATGGACTGACACACAAAACGACAGTTAGCCAAACATATAGTATTTCACAAACAAATAACAAGAACAAATAAAAAAAAGATTCCTTAAAGAATCATATTAAAAAGAGATGAGTAAAATGCAAACAAAAAAAAAACAAGAAAACTACAAGTAATTTTTCATTTCTGTTTTCCTTAACCTGCTAAAGAAATTGAAAATCTTCTTGGCATACAATAGAGCAAACATTTATATTTTACAAGCAGAATGGAATTCTAATACAAAACTACAAAAGAAAGAAATAAGGAACGAAAGGAGGAGAAAAAAAATAAAAACTGTCTATTAGTTGAGGAACTGCTGAAAGGAAAAAAAATACTGGCTGAAAGACTGAAAGAAAGCAGAGCCGTTAAGCACGTCTCCTTGTCTAACAGCCCATAAAATGTGTAAAAGTATTTAACGCATCTAAAGGAAAAATGGGGGGAGGGAGGAAAATAAAAGAAAATGAAAATAAAAATATGTTTGTATGAAAGCAGCTAAATAAATAAATAAATAATACAAAACAAACAAATACTTATACTCAAGTGTCGAAAATAAGCGTTTTTTTTAAAGAAAAATGTTATAACAGGAAGTTATAGGAATTTTCCCAGAAATTTATTTATGGCATATTTCTCTGCAATTTGCTATGGTCTCAATCTCTTGACATACATAGCTAGGTTAGTAACTGGAATTGAAATAGCCAATTATTATGCTTCTGTGATACATCACATTGGAATGAAATTTGTGATAGGATACTGTACTGGCGATTCATTTTATAACAAACTAGCTGACCCGGTGCGCTTCGCCACCCCAATTAGAAGACAGAAATTGTACTATTAAGTCTCCCGCTCACTCGGGTCCATATAATCTTTATTTCATGTTTTGAAATTCATTGGTGGAGAAATTACTAAAAGTACAGTTCGAATAAAGAAACAGTACCAAAAAGTCTCCCCCTAGAATTCTCACTCACTTAGGACCATATATGCTTAATTTCATGTTTCTAAGTCCATTGTAATAGAAAATTCAATATGTACCATTAGAAGAATGAAAAAGTACCTATAGTTCAGTTCTCACACTTTGGTACCTAAATATAATCCCTTATTTCTAACACTAACTTCACTCAGAATACATATCAGCTAACTTTAATGTCGATAAGTGAAATAATTTAAAATATTAAAAAGGTACCATTAGGAGAAAAGTACCAATTTCCCTTTTCCTCCTTGAACACCCCTCAAGTTTGAAATTTAAAAATATTCCATTTTGCAAAAGTTGTTTATGCTGCAGACATGTCTCAATCGATTAAAACCTGTGTTAATGTGCCCAATAATAAATATGTTTTAAAAAAAGTACCAAACTGTTTACCCGGATTTGGCCTAAAATAAACCATGGCACTCGAGTTCCAAATAACATCCTGTTAGTTAATTTTTGTATGAATCCAGGAACCAATGTTAAAAAAATTTTCAAAATCGGCTTAATAATTTGCAATAAAATGTATTTTCCCGATTTTATCCCCTTTTGTATCGCCATTGCGGTGGTAAAATATTATACAAATAATTTTCTGTATCGTGGTGGGTGCTCATAGTACAATTTACGAATGTCTATGTCAAATTATAGAAAAACATATTTTATGAAAAAGTACCAAAAATAAACACAATTTTTATCCCTTAAGGCTTCGAATTTCCAAAAGGTGCCAAACTTATATTTTTTTAGTTTTTGATAAGTAAAGAATACGATTTAAATTTTGTTTCTATGTTTATTGGTTTAAAAGATTACCAAAATACAGTTTTTACCCGTTTTCTTCCCTAAAAGGTTCGAATTTCGAAAAAGTACGAAACACCTGTCAGCTTATTTTTTAAATGGAGTAACATGCAATTACAAGTTTTTTTGTATCTTTATTAGTTTTGAAGATACAAGATTACAAGATTTACCCGTTTTTACCCTTTTTTACCCCCTAAACGTTCGAATTTCCAAAAATCCCTTCTTAGTGGATCGTTTTGGGCAGGGAGGAACCCACAGTTAAAATTTCATGATTCTAGCTTCAGTCGTTTGGGCTGTGGGATGATGAATCAGTCAGTCATTCAGTCAGTCAGTAACGTTACTCTTTTATATATACAGATGGTCACCTCTTTCCTCTTTCCTCTTTCCTCTTTCCTCTTTCCTCTTTCCTCTTTCCTCTTTCCTCTTTCCTCTCTCCTCTCTCCTCTCTCCTCTCTCCTCTCTCCTCTCTCCTCTCTCCTCTTTCCTCTCTCCTCTTTCCCCTTTCCTCTTTCCACTTACTTTGGACACTACGGATATTACGACAGTTGTGAGTTGTGAGACAGTGGACTGAGTATGAAATCTAGCAAACCGAACTTGTATTGTTCACAAGGAATTTCATGATTCCTTATTTCTCACTACCCCGATTAAATGGTGTTGAACTAACACTCTCGGACCGCGCAAAATACTTGGGTGTCATTCTGGACAGAAAACTATCCTGGAAACCCAATATCCTAGCAAGAACATCGAAAGCCTTGACTGTAATGTATGTCTGTAGGAAGGCCATAGGTAGGCAATGGGGTATTAGACTCCGGTATGTGAATTGGCTATTTGTTGCGGTCACCAAGCCGATATTATTCTATGGAGTATCTGTCTGGTGGAAAGTACTAGATATAAGCTCAAATTGCATGCTATTCGAGAAAGTTTTAAGGAGAATGCCAATCCTGATAGCAGGAGCCCAATGAACGACTGCAACAAAGTGGGTATTTATCCCTGTGGATATAGTAACCAGAAAAATTGCTTTCACAACGGTCTTCAGCTTAATGCGATTGCTGCATGGAAACGTGGATCATACGGTCACGCCAGTATAATCGGAAGTATATAGAATCTTGCAGATAATATTGATTATAGATCTCCTTGGCCCTTCATATCAAATTCACTTGACACAACGAGTCTATCAGTCTATAAGGATCGAGTTGGCGGAGGTGTTTACATTCAGGAATATGGAATTGAGTTATCTTTTAGAATTCCAAATGAATGTGGTATTATTCGAGCTGAAATATCGGCTATTATAATAAGATATCAGACAGAGATATTCTTATATATACTGATAGTCAAGCCGTAAATAAAATCTCTGACAGGTGTTTACACAGCATCGAAAGTATTCTAGGAATGCCTGAATCCTTAAATAAGATGGCGAGACTTTCAACAGTCGTACCCACTTGAGTACGAGGACATGGATATATTTTAGGCAATTGTATTGCTGATGAACTGGCCATGATGCTTGACGGAGACATAGACTTCCTATGCGGAATTCCGTTATCTAAATGCAAGCGGCGAATTAGTAACTTTTACTATGAGCTCGTTGAGACAAGATTTGAACCCACTAGACTAGCAGAATGAAATAGCCTCTACTTAACCGAAGACGGACAACATATCTTCTTGGCACATCTCGCTCACAATTTGCCAGGAGACTTGGCCTGCCCTATAATGACTTCTGTAGAAGCTGTCAGAATGAAGAAGAGGATAAGACCATTTTTCATCTTCACATTAAGAGGTTAGGTTTCTGGGACATCGTTCCCTCAATAGTCTTTCTGAACTTTTGGTCGTGAAGTTAGAATTTAAAATCTCCTAGGGGTGACCTAGTATCAGTGAAATGGAGTACACTAATTTCCTTACTACTCCTCTTCTGACCTCTTCTTCTATATTTTTTTCTACACCTTTATTCTATCTGACATTCCTCTTCACTTTATCAAAGGTTTTTCATACCTAATTTTTCATCCTTAAACTGTGATATATTTTATAGATTATATAAGGTTAAGCTAATTTGTTATTAATTGTTGAAATACTTATGTAAAATCTCATAATTTGTGAATTGTAAACTTGAAAAATTTGAATAAAGGAAAAAATATATAATAATAACATTCCTCTTCACTTTTCATTTCTATCTGGCCATCTCTATTTCTCTATTTTAAGGTAACGCAAATTCTTTCTGAACTGTATGGACCCAAGTGAGCTTCTAATAGACGGCTGGCTGGCACCCTAACCTATACTTCTATAAAAAAAATCTAATAATTTAAATCCTCTTCAAAATAAACCGCTATTATTCTATACTAATTTTTTTTCTCCCTTTAATTTGTTTCTATCTTTCTTTATTTTCCCTTTAAGCATAATAATAAATACACAAGTAAATAATAGAAATACAAAAGAAGTCTTAAGAGAATGAATAGAATAAATAACAAAAGTACAGATTATTTATGCAAATTTATAATTTATTTCTACAAGTATTATTGCAAGTTGAGTTATTAAAATTGAAAAAACATAACTAAATGAAAAAACTTCTCTATTTTACAGGGAAAAAACAACGTAAGTAATTAAAAAACAGCATTCAATATAAAAATCTAACTGGTTTTAGTGGTTTAAATTAAAATTGCTAGAAAACGACTTAAATTCCTTGCCTTTAAACATAAAAAATTTCAAATGTAATACACGTTACGTTATTGATATTAGATTATCTTCTTTTCCGGAAATTATTTATTCGCAACAGAGAGAGAGCGCGCACACAAAAAAATAAAAACGGTTGAAAGAAATTTCCAAAAAAAAAGAAATAAAAATAACGACCTTGAGCATATGTGTGGAATACACTTTGTAAGCCATGATGGATAGATACTTAAAAATACTTATGTTGGAAAACATTCCTTTAAATTTAATCATCTTAATATAGCAAACGTTTTTATTTCTTTTTCTTTTTTTTTTCTTTGTAACATTTTAAAAAGAATGTTAAATAATGGCTTAAGGCATTATTTACTCATATATTATCATAAACATTTAAAATATTCCTAGTTTTTGTATATGTTGGTTATAGGACTAAACTGATGCCAAAAATCTAAAAAATTAAATTGTGAATTCCAAGCAGAAATTTAAAATTTTTCAAGCATTTTTATATATACAAAATATACACCATTTACAACTGTAATTCAGAAAATTCCAATTATATTTCAGAAATTTCCAATTTCTATTTATTTATATTTCAGAATTTTCCAATTATATTCCAGAATTTCGTATATTTCACAATTTTCTAATTGAATTTCAGAAATTTCCAATTATATTTCAGAAAGATAAACAAATTGAAATTTCCGAAATACAATTAGAAATTTTTGAAAAATAATAGGAAATTCTGGAATATAAATAAATAGAAATTGGACCAATTATGCCTCCATCCAAAAATCTGAAACAAACAGTGCACAATGTGAATCGAAATATTTTAGAAATAAATCTTCCATTTTCATCTGGTTGATCCGATTCACACAGGCGAAGCAGAGGAGTGATCGTGTTTATTTTTTGACGACAGACCCCAAAGAAAGACATGGACTATTTTCATTGGGTTGATAAATTTAATTTTTTAGAAAAATCTGAAAATTTTCTTCATAGGCCTGAGGAGGTATCTGTTCTCTTAAATGAGCCAATTTTTATTTTAGAAACTTATACAAAATGTATACAATACTAAGAAGTTTTTAGAAAATCAACTTAAAATAAAACTGACTGACTGAATGACTAATTCATAATCGCATAGCCCAAACGACTAAAGCTAGAAGCATGAAACGATAAGGGTAAGAACGGGTAAATTCTTCAAAATTAATAATGATACAAAAAATACTTAAAATTGCATGTTACTCTATTTAAAAAAAAAACTAATAGGTGTTTGGTACCTTTTCGTAGTTCGAAACTTTTAGGGGAGAAAACGGGTAAAAACTGTATTTTGGTACGTTTTTTTTGGCACTCTATGAATTTTTAAACCAATAAACATAGAAACACATTTGAAATCGTATTCTTTACTTATCAAAAAATAACAAATATGAATTTGGTACTTTTTAGAAATTCGAACCCTTAAGGGATAAAAATTGTATTTATTTTTGGTGCTTTTTTCATAAAATAAGTTTTTCAATAAATTGACATAGACCTATGAATATTTTATTATGAGCTCCCACCAGGATACAGAAATTTATTTGAATAAATTTTTACCACAGCAATAGGTTACCAAAAAGGGGATAAAAACGGGAAATTACCTTTTATTTGACATTTTTAAACCAATTTTAATACAAATTTTAATATTGGTTCCTGGAACTCACAGAGTGTTATTTGGTACTCGAGTGCCAAGATGTATATTGGGTCAAATCGGGGTAAACAGATTGGTACTTTTTTTAAAACATAATTTTTCTTGAGCACATTAACACAGATTTGAATCGTTTGAGACATGCATAGGGTTTTTAATTTCCCGACATTTTTTGATTCCCGGGAATCGGGAAATTTTTTTTTACATTCCCGGGTATACGGCTATTAGGAATATTATAGCCAAATTTCATATAAAAACTTAATGTTATAATTAATAAATATCAGAGCTTCGAATTAATTAACAAAATTTGAGCTTAATTCACTAAAATCTTAATCCGTAATTAAAAAATGTCAGCCTTTCATTTAATAAATCCATTCCTAATATTTAATTTTTTAGATTCATTCAGTTAATCAATAACATAATTTATTCAAACTTTGAATGATTAAATTTGTGTTCAATCAAATCATTTACAAAATTAATTGAACAAATTGTCTTAAACCTTTTTGTACTAGATTTGAATTGAAGAAAAAATTAATCATTTAATACATTTTTGAAAGTATTTTGTTATGGATTTGAAGAAGAAATTTAAAGAAATTATAATGATTCAATAAGAAATTAATTCTATAAATAATGAATTCTCTTTTTAAATTTTCATACGAAAAACTCCAAATAAATAATAATAATAAGCGGTCTATTATTGCCAAGATATAAGCAAAAAATAGTAAAAATCTTTTTACTGTTTTTTGGTGAAAAAACAAAGTTCTAACTCGTTTTCTATGTATTTTCGTCAGTTTTTAATACCCGGGATTTCCGACTAAGTGAAAAATTGGCAAAATTCCCGGGAAAGTTATACCGGGAATTCCCAGTATAAAAACCCTAGACATGCAGCACAACAAAAATGGCTAAATGGAGTATTCTTAAATTTTAAAAAGGTAAAGGGAAATTGGTACTTTTCTCCTAATGGTACTTTTTTAATATTTCTAATTATTTCTGAGTGCAGTTAGGGTTACGAATAGGATATAATATTTAGGTAGACAATTGTAAGAACTAAACTATAGGTACTTTTTCGTTTTTCTCATGGCACTTTTTGAATTTTCTTTAATAACGTACCTAGAAATAAGAAATTAAGCATATATGGCTGTGAGTGAATAAGAATCCAAGGAGAAGACTTCATGGTACTTTTATTTATTCTAATGGTACTTTTTGTATACATTTATAATAATGAAGCTGGAATCATGAAATTAGACATATTTGATCCTGAGTGAGTAAGAATTCGCAAAAGGTGTGTTTAATATGGTACGTTTTTCCTTCTGGTGCTTTTTAAATTTTCTATAATAATGGATCTAGAAATGTGAAATTAAGCATATATGGTATTAAGTGAGTTAGAATTCTAGGGGGACTTTATGGTAGTTATTCTTTATTCGTATGGTACACAAAAGGACACAATAGTACTTTTTATTTCTTCGAATGGTACTTTATTAATTTTCTTTAATAAGGAACCTTGAAACATTAAATTAGATACAATAAATGTTCCTAAATATGTAACAATCCACAAGCGGAGATTTAAGGGTATTTTTTAGCCATCTAACGGTACTTTTTGAATTCTTGCTTTAGCTAAAAGAACTTAAAATGTTGTCAACTACAGTTTTTTGCTTTATTTTGTTTTATACTAACAATTTAGCCAACGAAGTAGCGGGTAAAATGCTAGCATTTTACAAAACATGTTCCGAAATTGGGTGCTTGTAACTTTATCAGAGATATAACTAATATTTTATATCGGACCCTAGGACACAACAAAAAAAACCAAACAAAAAAATTGGACAAGATTAAAAAAAAATAAAATTTGCAGATATTTTTGGGTAATGTGTGGAAAGCAATTAATTTTAAGGAGTCATTATTGAACACAGTACAGCAAGATGGGCCACATTTGAAGATAGAATAACATTTCTTTTGATTTTTCTTGGATATGTCTGAAAATATCAACCAAATGGTTTCATATATGATTCATAAATAATCATTCAAACCCTTCAAAGCGTCCTAAACCTATACATTTTTACCCTGATTTGATTTTTTTATAATTAAACAAAAATTTTGAGAAATTGTATCTAAACTCAACTAATTCTATTTGGCTACATATCTATTCCTGGTGAGGAGGATCTTACTAATGTCTACTAATAAATGTTTTAAGAAAATTTAAAAGAAAATGAAAAAACTAAACCAAAGTTTGCACAATTGAGTATATCCTTTTTGTTTTACAAACTGTCCTTGTTTAACAATTTTCTTAAGGTTTCTTGCCGGACATTTAAGGGATGATACGACAAAACCACATTTTAAGTTTTCCCCAAAAAGTATTGGAAATAATTTATTCATAGACAAATTATTAAGGATAGCCGATAAATAAAATTGAATAATAAAAGTTTAAAAAAAGGAAACTTTATAAATCCTTAATTATTTTTGTTGGGAAACTTTTATTTTTTAAAATAAACAAGTATTTTCTAGTATTTCCTAGATTTTTTTGCAGAGTGTACTTTAAAATGACTATTACAAATCCACTTTCTAACAAACAATACTTACTTTCTAGTATTTGTATGTAGGTTATTATTCTCAGAGTAAATCTTGCTTAACCCCCTTTTTGTCTTCTACACATGACATGTATTTTATGTTATAAAATAATCGTTTTACATTTTTTCTTTAAATAAGGCTGATTATAGATTTAATATATTCTTATTTTCATTTTCTTCTTCACCTCCTCTGTGTGTGTGATTTTTGCCATCTTCCGTAAAAAGATTAAAAATTGTTACTTGTTTCCTGGTATAAAAATTTAATTCTAAGAAAATAAAAGTTTCTTTTTGTATTATATTCTCCTTTAATATGTATTTGAAATGTAACTTTCTTATCATGTTTTTTGATGTAATAGAAAATGGAACACACACTTATACATCAACTCTCCCCTACAGATTCTCAAACATACATACAAACTTAGAAATATACATCCAAACATACCCCAACAGTCAATGTATCCTTTATAGACACTCATTTCCTTTAATGTTTGATCTGTTGGCTAACTCCAATTCATATATGTTGGGTCATTGTGCTCTTTGTAGTACAGAGAGAACTTAATTGGTTACTTTATACATCCCATGTAGTCGAGCGTAGAGGCAATTTTCACTTTAGTGTCTCTAAGTAACCTAGAATGTAGTCACTTTAAAATGCTGTAGCTCTGAATTGGATAATCGGTTCGAAATTTCTTGATATTCTAGCCAGAACTATTTTCCGCAATTGGTCCAAGTTTGGTTAGGACAGGATCACCCGTTTGGAAGATAAAGCCCATTTACAAAGTTGCACCCTTACGTCAACAGTATACATACAACAAAAGGCGATTTTTCTCTAGTTTTTGGGAAAAAAGTACTTTTTTTATTTTTAAGTTATCTAAAAAATTTCAAAGATGGTGTATTAGGAATTTATACTTTTTGAAAAGCTAACATTAAACTTAATATTTTAAATGAAAATAAATTTAAAAATTCTTGATACGGAGGGGATCAGGTCCATTAAAATTACGCCTATTTTGTATGTAAAATTCAAATTTAGATCAAAAATTCTCAAATCGCATAGTCGTTATCAAAATATAGAGGGATTCCGGATTATAAATTTCAAAATTTGTTTTTATTTTTCTATATCTAATAGAAGAGTTTATATAGCTGTAAAATTTCATTAAAAACTGTTAATAAATAAAAAAAATATTTAAATTTGAAAAATGTTTATCTTTGCAAAAACTCAATAAAAAGTATTTTTTGTCATACCTATGCAACCACTTTTTTCAAAAAACAATGATTGTCTATTTCTAACAAAATAAAAAAAACAAGTAAGAAAGTATGATCGGTCAAGCCCGACCATATAATACCCTACACTAATTAAAAGAGCAAAAACATTTTTCTTTTAAAATTTCAATAATTTATATTTTTAAGTGATTTCGGAAGTGGGCCTTATATGGGGGCTATGACCAATTATGGACCGATCACCATGAAATTAGTGATCGTGATTTATGTCTATATTAAAGTTAACTATGTTAAATTTTGTGTGTATACCGACATTTTTAAACGATTTATGCACGTTAAAGTGATTTTCGGAAGCGGGTCTATATGGGAGCTATGACTAATTATGGACCGATCGTAACAAAATTTGGTGACATGCATTTTGTGTATATAAAACTTATTTGGAGCGGAATTTGTGGAGATACATATATAAATTTAACATTTATGACCGATAAAGTCCAATTTCATGAGGACATTTGTATGGGGGCTAGGTGAAATAATGGACCGATTTCAGCCAGTTTCAATAGGCTTGGTCCTTGAGCCGAAAAAATAATATGTACCAAATTTCATCGAAATATCTTCAAAATTGTGACCTGTACTCTGCGCACAAGGTTTACATGGACAGCCAGCCAGCCGACCAGACGGACGGACGGACATCGTTTAATCGACTCAGAAAGTGATTCTAAGTCGATCGGTATACTTTAATATGGGTGTTACACTAATATTTTTGGGCGTTACAAACATCTGCACAAACGCATTATACCCTCCCCACTATGGTGGTGTAGGGTATAATAATACAGAAATTCCAACAAACGAGTTAGATATTAGCATTTTGATGCTAACGGCAGCCATTCACCATACAAAACGTATGAATATACCCAGGTATGTTGCTGTTGACGTGCGTAAAGCAGTTCTGCTGCTGACATAAAGGTTAAACGTTTATTTTTAACTGCACTTTACCAGAAGTAATATGTTGGAGAGTTGTCGGGAGAAGGTATGTTTACAAGCAATTGGTTATTGGACTGTCTATGCGATGTATTTTTAACTGACTATTTGAGATCAATTAACACCCTTACATGATTAAATAACTAGTTATGTAGCTGATCAAGTAATCAGTTAGGCAGCTATTAAGGTGACTGACTGTGTGTAACCGGCATGTGAATCCAATGTGTTGACTAATTTGTACTAGCTATCATACAGTCTAATTGTATGTAATCAAAAAGGGAATATTTACGCCCTGCTTAGGACACGTACGTGTTAAAGTAACTATTCACGTAGCTAGTTATGTAACTAGTTACCACCCTAAATGTTATATATAAACTCACTAGTTCAGTACAGCCTCCTAGAACCCCAGTATAGAAGATAGAAGTCAATTGGTTACTTTATACATCCCGTGTAATCTAGCATAAAGTCAATTGTCACTTTAGTGTATCTAGGTAATCTATTGAAGAGTTGTCTGATGAAGGTTTGTTTACAAGCAAATGGTTATTGGATTGTCTATTAGATGTCTTTTTAACACCATATATTCCAGATTATTTGGGGACACTAAAGGGTGTCAATTAACTATTCTTTAGGTTCCCTGGGATGTATAAAGTAACCAATTCACAACTCTGAGGATTAATAAGAATCCATAAATATAGAAATTGAAGTCAGCCAAGAAGCTGGCGAAAAACGCTACATTGTCACAACAAAAACTGCAGGGTATAGTAATATGTGTATAAATAAATAAATCTCAGTTGATAAATTACAAGAGTAAAATTAACAATTTCATGTCATGTTGTTGGTGTTGCAGGTTTGTTATAGAATCTATAACATATATAATATAGATGATGTTGTAGTTGCTGTTGTTGTCATTGTCTTGTGTGCTACCGTTTTCGTTACTCTCTTGAGAATATTGATTTTATGTTTTCACACATGTGAAAACTTTATAGAAACCAACAGCAGATTAAATCATTGATTGTTCAACAAACCCAACGAATTTAAGATCGCCCTACTACTCTAAACTACTATGAAGGGACCAACCATATTATCATCTTCCAGTTTGTTAGTTTAGGTCTTTGTTTGATCAAAATTAATCAAGTAAAACCAACCTTATCTAACAGTAAATGGTCGGTTTTGTAATACCTAGTAGCAAGTATTTGTGGGGAGATTTTGGTTGCAAAAAGTTACACATAAACTTTAGAATAAAAAAATTATACAGCTCACAGTTTATTATACACAGAAAATATACAAAATTTCAATGTATTTAGAAAAGAGTTGAAATTTTCTGACAAATAAAGTATATCTTTGCCTGGTCTACAAAGAGACCTAAGGTTTTTAACTACTTTTTAGAAGAATCAAAAAAACGGGTTATTTTTTTTATATGAAAACCATAGAAATTGGTACATGATCCTTTGTGATTACTTTGTAATCAGTATAGACATTTGGAGACATATTGGCAATTGAATAAGAATCACATATGTTCAATAAAAAATATTTTCTAAAATGGATCCATTTTTAAAGATTTTTTTTTAAAGTTTGTAGGGCCTGGCCGACAAACATTGGGGGCCGCACTCAGGTAAATACAAATCAAATCAGTGAGTTCTCAGCTCTGACTGTTTTCAATTTCATTTGGATATTTGAAATCGTTTAAGAGCTATCGAATTATTTTCAAAATAAAATGATCCTAAACCTGTATGGGCTGGTCAAGCAGTTACTGGTGCTTGATATCGAGTCTTGATAATAGAGTTCTTACTGCCTAAATTGTATGATATAGTTACGAAATTGTACTTGAATTCAAATAGAACGATTTTAACGGCTGATTTAAAAGTAGCATAATGCTTTCAAATAACAGTGCTGTAATAGCAAACTGTAACATATCTGTGGGCATTATTAACATTGAATAAAAGCTTTCAGTTGACCATTGATCGTAAGTATGGCAACGCTGTTTGCTGCGACCGTATATTCCAATTCAAATATTCAGTTAAAGAACATTGTAGAAAGTACACCGCAGATGCCGTATGTATTAGAACGCTCTGGACAATTAAAGAGCAATCTAGAGTACAGATGGCAGTGTTCTAAATAGTGGCAGAGGTTGCAGTCGTTAGTGAGTTTATCAGAGACGCTATTCGAATAAACATCAACTGAGTGCCTTAAAGTGTGCTGTATTTTTCAAGTGAATTCGTGTACATTACAAAGTGTGTCTGTATTTCTGCGAATTTATAAACGTGTATAAAAAACATTGAGTGACTATTTAATTCTGTGGTTGTTGTACATTTTAAATAAATAAAGAGTTGTTACAATTTTCAAACTACTAAACGGCTATTATTTGCAATCAAAAGTATCCGGTTTATTTAAAGGAAATAAAACAAACGTTTTGAAAATGTTAAAACGTAACAATATTAATGTGGACAACATATGGTTTCAACAAGACAGTAGCTCTTGCCATGCTGTTCTTTAAACAATTCAATTACTGCATAAAACATTTCCTGGTCATGTACTCTCTCGGTTCGGTGATCAAAATTGAGATTTTTAAAAAGAGTCAGGAAAATGTTTTTAGATGCTAATAAGTGGTGTGAAACTCTCTTGGTATGAATGCATTGTATTAAGCAATCTTGTGACTCTCATACAAAACGATCGACTCATGATCAATGATGAATATCTAGGTCAATGTAAAACATGTGTTATACTAGACGAACCAAATTGAAATTTACGGAACAATTATGATGAATTACCAGTCTTTAAATAAATAGAATTCATCTTAACTCTTTCATCCACGGTTTTACTAAATCTTTACTTTAATTAAGCTTCATTGATTATGAAAAATAAGAAAAAATAAAAATACAGCTAAAGGTTTTTATAGAAGAGGGTGGTTAGTTGATTAACCACCATGGCGGTTGGCATTAAAAATAATTATGATAAACATTTTCGTATTGTATAAATTTGTTTGAAACCTAATCATTTTGACAAAATTTTTTGACCAACATAAACGAAATAGCTGAGTAGTTGAGACATTCTCCAATTTTATTATATCTCCGGTGTAAACACCCATCTCTTCCAATCAAAAATTGGTTCCTTATTTAGGTTCCACCACAGCAGTTTGGGTAGATAAGTCACTAACAGAAGTATTAGCCAAATTTCATAGAAGTGTGTCATCAGACGAATCAAAATCACCATCAAATTTTGGCTCCAAAGCGCTATCAGATCGGTTTGCTCCTCATAATTCTCTTCTTTGTCGGATTCAAGACTGCATACACTTTCACCATTCGAAGGTATACCTTCCAACAAAATATGGCATCCTTACAAAATAACATAAAACCTATTTCAGTCTCGGTGGTTAGTAATCTAACCACTTTATTACTTACGATATTTATCAAAGAGCATAGTATAAAATATAACTTTGTTAACATACGACAACCAACAAAAACAGTAAATAACAAAGCAACACTGAATTCGATGAACAATAAACACTCTAAGCTTATTTATTGAATCCGGAGCACCCTGACGGCAAAGTTTTGTAATAAAATATGAAGGATGACTTCAAACAATTTAATCGTTTAGCAAAATGCCAATTGATGTCAGTAAAAATGTTTTGAAGACTCTAGAAAAGGTGGTTAGATAAGTGACCACTAAATTCACATCGCAATATGTCTACCCTGTTAAAGCACTTTCTCAATATTTCGAAATTACTCGAAAATGTAAATTAGTATATTTCCATTCCATAAAGAAACAGTGCCAAATAAGGACTGAGATCGAAAAACCTTAAAACCTTTGTAAAGAATGTCAGTAATTATGCTTAATGTCATTTTTGTTAATTTTAAAATGAATGACGAGAAAGAAGTGAGTACTAAAATTATTAAATATTTTCAACAAAACCCAACTTGGTCCTACAAAATGTTGACCAAACAATCAAAGGACTGCCATCAAACAGAATGCAACTCTAAGAAAATTGACTTGATTTTTAAAATTTTGAAAAAAAAAAAAATAATTATTAAAAATTGCTAAAAACTATAATACTGTTACAATACAGTAATTTACTATTAATACTAATAAACTCAAGGATATGAAATCTACAAAGGATAACAGAATTAACGAATGATGCATTTTCCGTTCAATATGGTGAATTTTTCGAAAACCAAGAAAATTTTAAGAATTTTTATTTATTTCTTTACCAATTTAAAATCTTTCGGTTATTCTCTATGAAAACGAAATCAAATAATTGTGGTGGTGTGCCTAAAACTGAGTGTATAAGAGCTCAAGATCAAAAGGATATGACTAGTTAATGTTAGAAGGGTGCTGAAATTTAATGCTAAAATAATATTTTCACAATCATATGACATCATGTGGTCTTTAAAAATTACAAATAATGAAATCATATTCAAATATCCATTTATTTTGGTAAGTAAACGAATTCCAACACAGAGGAAGACAATTGTAAATAATATTAAATTTGACATTGTTAATATTTCATAGAATCCTAACTTCAGCTTACGTCATTACTTCAATGTCTAACATTTTAGTTTTTTTTTAATCAAAATTATTTCGGCACTCTAATTATAACACAATTCTTAATTATATCTAAATTTTTATAACGGAATAGGAACATGGCGTTTTTTGGATAAAATGTGTATCCTTTGGAATTTTAATGTCCTTAAATTTGTTTGTATTAATAGTAAATTATGGTAATGCAACATTGTTATAGTTTTTAGCAATTTTTTATAATAATTTTTTTTCAAAATTTTAAAAATCAAGTCAATTTTCTTAAGTTGCATTTTTTTTTGCTCGCACAATTTTACCACTTGTTTTACTAAAAAATTTATAATTATCCTTACGTAAAAAAATATTGGACAAAATGTCATACAATAATTGCCAATGATCGATAAGAATATAAAAACAGCAGATGTGGACAATTGGATACCTTTTTGAGCAAAATCAGTGCTGTTGAAAATCACGTTGCATAGCGTTGCATTTTTTATGCTCGCTACTGTACATATGTATGTTAAGAATTTTTCGATCTCAGTCCCTACTTCCAACTGGATTCTGAACCAAATTTATGCCATTACTCAAATATCTAATACCTGAATATAGTTATTGGTTCTAATCTAAATTGCTGCTTAAAACATAAAAAAATGTTATAAATAGTCCTCAAAATAATAAAATTTTCTAGGGTTGGCTTGTTCACTTGTGTAGGGATTTTCAACTTCCGTTTCTAAAAGCATCATAAAACTAAAAACTCTGATTATTGCCAAGTATCTTATAGACATTTTAAATTATTAAATCCCCCTACTTTTGTGGTAAAATCTATAGATGTTCATTTTACTTATCCTCAGTCTATGTTTTCATTTGTAACTTTTGCTCTTTTTGCCAGTGTATGAATGAATGGCATCATTAGACAATGACTTGGGCAAAAAAAAAAAAAAGGAGGAAAATAAAAAAACAAAGTAATGACATGCTAAAGGAAATTATATTTGTTGGAGTGGGTGTATGCTTGGGTATGTGTATTTTGACATTTCTAACACATAAACTATTATTATGATACATTTGTACATACATATATAGTTAGCTATTGAATTGACTTGAATTTTTGCTGTGTTGTAGTTATATTTTGGTAGCTATTTCACATACAATACACAGATTTCTATTGTACATTTAATCTATTGTCTATTTAACTTTAGATTTTACTATTGAATCCTTGTTGAACGGAAGGGATAATACTCGTATCATGATAAGCAATACAATGTAATGTGACATAGACTTATGTAAATTTACACACATTTACAATACCCAGCAGTTTTGAAACAACCAACCCAGCAGTTCTTGTTTAACATTTCTAATATGTTCCAAGTTTTGCAGGGTACACCTACATTATTTCTCATATGACTGTATCTTTGTATTTATATCAAAATATAAATACACTAAAAGAAATTATTCATTACTAACAGAATTCATTATTCTGTTTATTAAATTTACATACATATCTAAATAAACATAATTTATTCATTAAACGTTTCTTTGTCATTTTAATGCAACATTTCATCTATCAGTATTGATTACATACTTTTGTTAAACACACAATCTGGTTGTATTAGAAATTATGATCACGTTTTAGTAGCCAGTATTATTTGGTTGTGCAGTCACTGCTCTCATTTCAGGAGCAAACCACATTGTAATGAAAGTTGATGAAATTATTATACATTGTACAATATAGAAATATGTGTTAGCACAATAATATTACCAGATAAAAATTTCGTTCCAAAATAGCAGAAACTTAGTAATGACTTGCAATTACTTTCTTTTTAACGGCTACTGCATACCGCTTGCATTACTTAGAAGTAGTTGTATAATGACTTATTTATTATTTGTTATAAAACAGCTTATTTTCTAGTCACTTGAATCGATTTTACTAATAACGGCTTCTGTGAGACCTACCTAACTATCAATGAGTTATTGAAGTCATTACTTGTAACTAGTTTTAGTTATATTAATGTAATATTTATAAGCAGCTGTAAAACTTAATTTGCAAATTAGTTTCTGATGGCTGTTCTGAGTTTATTGAGTCATAATTTTTTTTTTTCCTTTATTTATTCCACTTGGGAACATAGGGCTTCTACAATCAAATTGCAACTAATTCTATCATTACAGATTAATTTAATTTCAGCAAAAGATTTGTTAACTTTCTTAAGTTCATTGAAAATTGTTCTACGCCATGTATTTTTTGGACGACCGGGGCGCCGACTTCCTTGGGGATTCCATTCTAAGGCGGCTCTCGTAACGCTGCCAATAGGTTTACGGAGAGTTTGTCCTATCCATCTCCATTTTCTTCTTGTTATTTGACGAACAATTGGTTCTTCCTTTGTTAGGCTCCAGAGCTCTGTGTTTGTGGTTTTATGTGGTTTTATGTGGCCAAAATATCCGACATATTATACGTAGACACTTGTTTATAAATATTTGGAGTCTCTGTGCTATAGTGTTTGTCATCAGCCAAGTTTCGCTTTCATAAAGCAGTGTAGATTTTACGCAAGCATTGAATATGCGGATCTTCGTGTCCCGTGATAATTGAGGGGCCCTCCACGTTTTATTTAGGCGAACAAATGCTGACCTTGCCTTTTTTAGTCTAGTAGACACATCTTCCTCCACACCACCATCAATTAACATCATGCATCCCAGATAACAAAAATGATTTACAAATTTAATCATCTGATTTTGTATTCTGAAGTGGTTGTCGGTGACCTTAATAACTCGTATTGCATGTGTCTTTTCAATGTTTATTTCTAAACCAACGGCCCTTGCTAACTTGACTAAATCGTCTACTTAGCTTTGCATGTCGTTGAATTTGTACGAAATGAGCCAGATATCGTCTGCGAAATCCAAGTCTTCCAGATGTTTGCGAAAGCCCCAAACAATACCCTTTTTCTTTGCGCATAGTTTTAACATAACCTCATCAAGTACCACGGCAAAAACCAATGGCGAAAGAGGACAACCCTGCTTCACTCCCGCGTTTGTGCTGAAGGATTCACTGATCATCCCATTATGACGCACTTGTAGTGAGGAATTGGTGTACATAGCCTTGATGAGGTTTATTAATTTTGCTGGTACGCCCTTATCTCTTAATGCGTCCCATATTGCGCCACGTCTTATAGAATCGAATGCTTTTCTAAAGTCGACAAAGACTAAATAAAGCGGTGTGCGCCACTCTACAGACTGTTCTATTATAACACGAAGAGTATTTGTCTGATCTAAACAATTCCGATGTGGCCGAAAACCTGCCTGTTCGTCTCGCAATGTCTGCTCAACACACTGCAGTCTATTATTTATTATTATAGCAATTATTTTGTAAATAGTATTAAGCAGGGTTGTCAACAGTTGTCGCAGTTAGTCAAATCGTTTTTCTTTGGAAGCTTAATGATGATTCCTTTTGTCCATGTGTTAGGAAACTGTTCATTTGCCCAAGCATCACGAATATAGGGTTGTAAAATGTCTGCTGATATTGCAGGGTTAGCTTGAAGGAGCTCTGGAATGCCATCTTCCCCAGGTGCTTTGTTTCTTTTAAGTTTTAAAATAGCGCATGTAATTTCATCGAAGCTGGGATCATCGTCAGATATTATGTGGTCAGCAATTGTAGTTGCTACGAAAGAAGATGAGGGGTTTTCTACACTGATGTCTTCAGCGATGTTACTAATGCCTTCGAAGTGTTGTTTCCATCGACGAGCTTGATCTTCTAGGTTGGTAAGTAGCTGACCATTTGTATCCTTTACGGCATGGTTACGGCTCATATTTTGATTCGAAAGTCGGTCTATTAGTTGGTGGTGCTCTTTCTTATTATTCGCTCCTGCTGCTGCTTCTCCTTCAATGGCTATGTTTTCGAAGTATTTTCTTTTGTCTCTTCGGGCTGATGTCTTTACGGCCTTTGCTACGGTGTTGTATCGTGGTTTTAGATTTGGGTCCTCCAATTTCTGTTGTTTCAAGCGATTACTTTCCTGTATTAAATTCCAGGTTATGTCCGATATCCATATCTTTCTATTTCCCTTACATTTGTATCCAATTTCGCCCTTTGCTAAATTCCTAAGCAGATTGCATGTTTCCTCCCATGATCCGTTACTTGATGGTAAACAATCTCTTAACAATTCACCAACTCTATCATTCTTAGTCCTATCACGTAGCTTGGTGACATCTAAACGTCTATGAGTTTGCTGCGTATTTCTCTTGTATATACTTTTAAGTTTAATTTTTATTGTGGCTACCACTAGCTCGTGGTCGCTGTCCATATCAGCGCCTCTTCTAGTGCGCACGTCTGCTAATGTTCCTCTCCATTTTCGACGAATACAGATGTGATCTATCTGATTCCGCGTAGTACCATTTGGGGATGTCCAAGTATATTTATGAATATCTTTGTGAGGGAAGATTGAACCACCAATCACCATATCAAATGCCTGACAAAATTCTATAAATCGCTCTCCATTGTTGTTTTTAGTCATAATTACCTTAAAAAAATTATTTGACAACTTTTTTATTAGCTTTTTAAAGTTTGTGGGTTAAGGTTTTTATAGAGCTTTCTGTCACTTTGTTCGAACCGGTAGTCCATCTCCATTTAAAATTTTGGACACGTTTTTTGTGCTCTTCAATTCTCTTTTAACAAGAGCCCAATATCTCTTCACTGGACTTAGCTCCAGGCAATTTGGAGGATCTGCCAATTACTACATTACTGTTCTTGTACCACTCAACACCTTGCTTACCATAGAGACAGGATGTCAAATCAGGCCACAAATAAGTGGACACATTAAGATGTTTTATAAATGGAAGCATCCTCTTTTGTAAACATTCCTTGATGTAAATTTCTCTATAACAAATGTTTGGCTTATTTTGCCACAACTGCATATTGCTTGCCATGCCAAGAACTATTTGGGAAATTTTGTCTGCTTTTGGGTCTTAAACTTTTCCACAATATTCCCTCGAGCATTAGCAACATAAAAATATTGAAAAATTTTCCTGAACATACGTTTCGTCATCCATTATGCAGCAGGAATATTTTTTTTATAAAACTTGACTTC
This sequence comes from Calliphora vicina, assembly GCF_958450345.1. Lineage (NCBI taxonomy): Eukaryota > Metazoa > Arthropoda > Insecta > Diptera > Calliphoridae > Calliphora > Calliphora vicina. Next base: position 25,554,996 of record NC_088782.1, read on the forward strand.
AATTTCCGTGCTCTGTTTTTGGCCTCTAAATTTTAAGCAGAGTTCCTATCAGGAACTTTTTGAGCCTTGTGTGTTTTTAAACCTGTATTGGCTTTAACTTTTCGTACCAAATAGTCCGAGTACTGAGTTAACCGAACTGCTTTCCTACCGAATGTGTTGGGAGCTCTTTTGAAAATGCTTTTATTGGCTTTAGAAACATCATATGGACCATTAATTCTACCTCATCCAGGTTTTCTATAAACGAACAAGTTCTCCCGATACTGTGTAATAACATTGGAAACAGTTTGACGGCAGACCTAAGATTGTTTGGCCAACTTTTTGTAGGACCAAGTTGGGTTTTGTTAAAAATATTTAATAATTTTAGTACGAACTTTTTTCTCGTCACTGATTTTAATCAGATTAGCAACAAATGAACATAATTTACATTAAACATACTAACTGACATTGATCAAAAAAAAATCGAATAATACTTGGGTTAAAAGTTTTAATGACAAACGTGTATTAAGGTTTTTTCGATCTCACTCCTTTGATTGTTACGAAATTGCACTATCAATTTTAATTTAATGATTTGTAACGACTGCTTACAACATTCATCAAGTTTATAAACATGGCAATCAGTAGAAGCTGCTACTTATCAACAATGTTGATACCAAGCAGTTAAACACTAACCCCCGTATTCATAAAAAAAAATTTAATTTTAAAGCAAAATTTTCATACATAATTTGATTTTAAAACGTTGTTTAAATTTAAAATTAGTTACGGCCTTAAATGCTTAAGCTACTAACATTAACAGGGAAGCTGCTGAAAGCTCTAGAAATATAAAAGTCTAGTTTTGTCCATTAAGAATTCATGAAGCTACTGGAAGGAAGATGGCGCTGTGTATAAATAGTGCCAGCGATTACAGTGGGTAGTCCTAGTTAACATCAACTGCATTCTTGTATTCTTGTTATACCCTACACCACCATAGTGGGGAGGGTATAATGCGTTTGTGCAGATGTTTGTAACGCCCAAAAATATTAGTCTAACACCCGCCTTAAAGTATACCGATCGACTTAGAATCACTTTCTGAGTCCATGTAAACCTTGTGCGCAGAGTACAGGTCGCAATTTTGAAGATATTTCGATGAAATTTGGTACATATTATTTTTTCGGCTCAAGGACCAAGCCTATTGAAACTGGCTGAAATCGGTCCATTATTTCACCTAGCCCCCATACAAATGTCCTTCCAAAATTGGACTTTATCGGTCATAAATGTTTAATTTATATATGTATCTCCACAAATTCCGCTCCAAATAAGTTTTATATACACAAAATTCATGTCACCAAATTTTGTTACGATCGGTCCATAATTAATCATAGCTCCTATATAGACCCGCTTCCGAAAATCGCTTAAAAATGTTGGTATACACACAAAATTCAACATAGTTAACTTTAATTTAGTCATAAATCACACGACCTAATTTCATGGTGATCGGTCCATAATTAGTCATAGCCCCCATATAAGGCCCACTTCCGAAACTCACTCAAAAATATAAATTATTGAAATTTTAAAAGAAAAATGTTTTTGCTCTTATACTTAGTGTAGGGTATTATATGGTCGGGCTTGACCGATCATACTTTCTTACTTGTTGTGAATTGTAAACGTTTGTATGAAAACACTGAGTGACTAATTAATTTAATGTTGTTGTGTAAATTTGAATAAATAAAGAGTTGTTACAATTGTAAACTACTAAACTGCTTTTATTTGCAATCAAAAGTATCCGGTTTATTTAAAGGAAAGAAACCACCTTTTTTAAAAGGTAAAAACGTAACAAATTCAAGTACTTCAAGTATTTTTAAAATCATATAAAATGATGGATACAGTATGTCTGCATATCAAACATATTTTCAACTTCTCTCTTACTTTAGTTATTTTAGAATCTAAATTTACACAATCGTATACAGTAATTTTCATCAACAACAACAGTGCCAGCAAAAGTAAAGAAAGCTGAAAAAAATTTTATATTTTATGTCCTTGTCATCAATAATGTAAGATTATTTTACATTTTCATAATTCATCTACTCAGCTCACGTTTCGTAGCAAACATTTTCTTTCCATTTCTTGTCATTTCAATTCATTGCTGCATTACACTCTTGTGCAATTTAAATGATTCAAGGGGGGATGGGTATTTTGAATACAACGAACCGTGTGTAATCAAATGATTAATGTTTATGTCATTTGATGATTTTTTCCTCTTGTTAGTTTTATTTTTTATTATAGATAAATCAATATTTTCTATTACAGAGATTATTTAGATGTTGGATATTTTTTTTTTTTTTTTGGTTGATTTAATTAGCTTTGAAAAATAAACTAGAGGTAGCATAATGTCATTAATTTTAGTTGGACAATTGGTGGTTCAAGATTTTTAGGTTGAATATAAACAAGGGATATAAAACTAATAAAACTCCCTAAAAGTCCAACATTTTTAACATGTAACATCAAAAGATATAGAAATTTACGTTCAGGTGGGATGACGCCCAGGATGTCGCCTGAATAATGTCGCACGTCTTAACGGATGTATTGAGCAAATGTCAAATTTTGTGCCAACAAAGCATCATATGCGGGAAGTTTTGCTTTACTTCTTTAATTTGAAAAAAAGTGCCGCTGAAGCACAACGATTGTTCACCAAACTTATGGTGAATCGGTTTCAAAGTGGTGATTTTGACACGGAAGACAAAGATTACCCAGGCCAGCCAAGAAAGTTTGAAGACCAAGAATTGGAGGCATTACTCCAAGAAGATTGTTGTCAAATTCAACAAGAGACACGATTTAGCTATAAAAGAAAATCATTTTTGCACCAAATCATTACTCAATCATAAAACACTGCATTAGGTCCGATTAGCCGATTTTCGAATTTTCTCATACATTTGAAAATCTGTGTCTTGAAATTTTGTATATAGGCACTTCTTCCGAAATTCGAATTTAAAGCGGGTAAAAACGAGTAAAAACTGGTATAATCGAAAAACATCCCCATAACTAATAAAGTTAGCATTAAAAATCCAACATAATCAGAATTTATGCAAAAAAGAAATAAAGAAAAAAATTATTTAAAATTTTTTTTAAAATTTTTTTTTTCCAAACAAAAATTAATTTTTTTTTAAAAAAGTTTTTTCCAATTTTTTTTTTTAATTTAAAAAAAAAGAATTTGGAAAAAGAATTTACCAAAAAAAATTTTTTGATGAAAAAAAATTCGGGTTTAAAAATATTGTTCCCGATTTTGACCCATTGTAGGTCCAACCTACTATAGCCTTATATACATCGTTGCAATGGACTTTGAAATATCTAACATTTGATATCTATATTGTTTATATTAATGACTTAGTAATCCAGATATAGGTCAAAAATAGGGCAAAAATCGAGGTTGTCCCGGTTTTTTCCTTATATATCATATATCTTCGATTTTGTCGAAATAGTAACCGAGCCGGAAGAATTCTCGATATATTGATGTATGAATCATGTATGTAAGTTATTTGGTGGCTACGGAAAGTTGATTTCAACATATAGACGGATAGAAGGAGATGCATATATCGATTTCGCTATCTATAACGATCCAGAATATATATACTTTATGGGGTCTCAAATGAAAAATGTAGAAATTACAAACGGAATGACAAACTTACATATAGCCTTGCCACTCATGGTGAAGGGTGTAATAAGTGGACAGTTGTGTGGTACTTTTAGATTTTTGAACTTTTAAGGGGATAAAAGTTTTGGATTTTGAAATTAAATTTAAATGGAATTGTAGTGCTTGTAAAAAAATTTCAAATAGATTTTGGCACTTTTTAGAAATTTTAACGTATAAGGGGATTGATTTATCCCTGCTATTGGTACTTTTTTTTACAAAAATATTAAAAACAAGTAAGAGAGCTATATTCGGCTGTGCCGAATCTTATATACCCTTCACCAAATTATACTTTAAAATTCATTTTTTTTAAATATTTTTAAGTAAACAAAATTTAATTTTTTTTAATTGTTTTTCAAAATTTTTTTTTTTTGAAATTGTTTTTTAATTTTTTTAAAAAAAAAGTTTTTTCGAAATTTTTTTTTAAATTTTTTTTTTTTGGAAAAAAATTTATGGCAAATAAATTTTTTGATGAAAAAAAAATTCGGGTTAAAATTTTTTTTTCCCGATTTTGACCCATTGTAGGTCCAACTTACTATAGCCTTATCTACATCGTTGCAATGGACTTTGAAATATCTATCATTAGATATCCATATTGTCTATATTAATGACTTAGTAATCCAGATATAGATAAAAAATCGAGGTTGTCCCGGTTTTTTGCTCATATCTCCGTTATTTATGGACCGATTTTGCTGATTTTAAATAGCAAACTTCTCGAAAGCATGTCTGACAGAATTATTGAAGATTTGGATCCCGAAGATATCTGGGGTCTTCAGAAAATTGATTTCAACAGACAGACAGACAGACGGACATGGCTTAATCGACTCCGCTATCTATAAGGATCCAGAATATATATACTTTATAGGGTCGGAAATGAAAAATGTAGAAATTACAAAGGGAATGACAAACTTATATATACCCTTCTCACGAAGGTGAAGGGTATAAAAAAGAATTAATAAGAAAATTCTTCCGAGGTACAAAAAATGTATCAAAACGGGTCAATTGCATAATGGTTGCTGGACTAATTTTTCTTGCTAATTCGAAAATGGATTTTTTTTTTAAACTGTCGAATTCGAAATCCAATGTATTAGTTTCAGTTTTCGGTTTCAAATCAGACAAGTATATTTCAACTGGTCTCAAGGCCAATCGCTAAGTTTTGCTGGTTTGGACTTAGGAAATTGCTTATCCGCTAGAATTAAGATAAACAAAATTTAGTTTTTTCCATCAAAAAAAAAACAAACAATTTTTATTTTTTTATCATAGTAGCACACATCGGGTATCCCCCCGCTAGTTCTTTATAATTTTCATTATTATTTTAGCAGCCGTTTAATTTAAGGTCAAGTATGTCAAGATGTCCCTCATCCTACTCCGATCCTACAATTAATATTAATGTTAATTAATTCACATTAAATACGAATACGCGCACAAAACCTCTTAAGAAATCATTGTATTGTATTTCGACGACATTATTCGGACAATCATTACATTTTTCTTGGTACTGCGAAAATGAAACGCAAATGTTGAAATGATTTTATGACACAACATTAAAATCACAGTTAAAGCCATTAAATGATTCGAAACAAATTATTACTACAGCACATCAGAGGAAAACATTAAAAAAAAAAAAAGTATTTAAAGAATGTTCATGGAAAAATGGAGCATGAGTGTATAGAGTGTATAGTGTATAGTAGGATGGCACCGTTTGTGTAGGGGTTTTTTTATATTTACTTCATATTAGTTACAAATAAACTGTATACCGATATTTGTTCAATAAAAAGATCTTAAAATGGCCTATCGAACGATATTCGTATTGTTTGTTCTGATATTTCACATAAATTTAAATTGTTGAAGTTTTCATATTGATATATTGGCTGTAATTGGAATGAGATTAAATGCAATTTGAGTTAATTTTTCTGCTAATTCCATCACATACTGTTACGTTTTAACCTTTTCAAAACGTTTGGTTTATTTCCTTTAAATAAACCGGATACTTTTGATTGCAAATAAAAGCCGTTTAGTAGTTTGAAAATTGTAACAACTCTTCATTTATTTAAAATGTACAACAACATAATTAAATAGTCACTCAATGTTTTTTTATACACGTTTATAAATTCGCAGAAATACAGACACACTTTATAATGTACACGAATTCACTTGAAAAACACAACACACTTTAAGGCACTCAGTTGATGTTTATTCGAAAAGCGTCTCTGATAAATTCACTAATGACTGCAACCTCTGCCACTAGATTGCCATCTGCACTCTAGATTGCTCTTTAACTGTCTAGAGCTTTCTAATACATACGCCATCTGTGGTGTAATTTCTACAATGTTCTTTAACTGAATATTCGAATTCGAATATACGGTCGCAGCAAACAGCGTTGCCATACTTACGATCAATGGTCAACTGAAAGCTTTTATTCAATGTTAATAATGCCCACAGATATGTTACAGTTTGCTATTACAGCACTGCTATTTGAAAGCATTAGGCTACTTTTAAATCAGCCGTTAAAATCGTTATATTTGAATTCAAGTACATTTTCGTAACAATACCAAAGACCATGCTGCTGAGCTGATCGGTGCCAAGAGTGTTCAAAGTTGCCCTAAAAAAATATGGAAATTTCGAATATGGCCTAGACCTACTGTAATTAAAAAACCATTGCAACGTAGTTGAATTTAGCTAAAGCTTTAAGATTTGAAGAAAGCGTATAATTTGTATGGACTTGAAAAGTTAAAGAGCTACAAGAACTCTTAAAATAATGTATTTTTCTATTGTCCTAAAAGCCATGTCCATATTATCTTTACAATCTTCTAACAAAAAATATCTTAAGAAACCCATATTTACACAAAATATCTCGTCCATGGTGAGAAACCATAAAAAGGTCATAAAATGCACACAATAAATAAAAGCTCATAAAATTTAACTTTCAACAAAAAGCACTAACTCAAACTCAAATAAAGAAGCACATTGAATAAAGTGGAAATGGCAAATGCTGCTCGTAATAATAATAAAAAGGGAAAACAAAAAGTTCCTTTTTCGTTTTACTCTCTCTGTTGTTTATTAAATTTTTTCAAACAAGAAAACTGAATATAAAAATGGAAAAACACCAGACACAACTGACATTGAATTTAATACTTTGGACATGGTGTCGATGTTGAGCTGTCATCAAGGATATTATTCTAAAAAAAACACACACTTGCACAAACACACACAAATTTGTTTTATCTTTAAAAATGTAAGTGCGTAAGGAAGCCAAAAACAGGAAGGAATGACTAAAGAGAGTCAAATCGTGTATTCAAGAAACCTCAAGAAACTTATACAAATAAGACATTGTGGATATTGCAGCTATTGCAGCTATTGCTGTTGATGTTAAATAAAACGACAAGAGAGAGCTAGTCATAAAATATAACAACAACGAAAACTAACTGAAATGAAAACAGAGAACATGTTATAACTTGTCGCAACAATATATAGTGACAATCATAATACAAATACTGACACTATTACAACAACTACTATATAATAGTAAAAAATTACATACTAAGGAGTGAGATCGAAAAAATCTTAACATACATAAATGTTAATAAAAAAGAAACCACTAAAACTAGTTTTGATTTTTTTTATTCGATTGAAATTATTATTAAAACCTAAAAAAATATTATTTTTATATGTAGTTCTAATCAATAGTGACGAATTTATGAAAATTTTCCGAAATCTCTTTCATTAAGATTTGTCTGTCAACAAGATCCCAATAAATCTCCAATGCACAGTAGGTAATTTGACCGAATATCTTGGCCAAAATTAATTTTTTGCACTAACAATTATAACGTTTTTGTTAATGACGTTTGATTAAGAATAAATCAAAGCAAATAACTGCATATACATATATCAGCTGATTTATGGGCTGTCGAAGTAGACATTTGCAGACAAAAAGTGTAATTTTGATATGAATTAATCTTTAACTTACGACGTGAAAATTTTTGATTTTGTCATAGTGACAGATGTGGTGTAAATTTTACACCTTATAATTTTTGCAAAAAATTTTACTTTAAAAAACATTTTTTCGTTAATATTTGCTTTTCAAAAATAAGATACAATAAATTTTATTTAAAAAAAATTAAAAAAAGAAAGCAAAATGTTATTTGAAACAAAAATCCAGGCACTTTATTTCGCAAGCGTTTAAAAAAACAAGTAAGAGAGCTATATTCGGCTGTGCCGAATCTTATATACCCTTCACCAAATTATACTTTAAAATAAATTTTTTTAGTATTTTTAGGTAAACAAAATTTAATTTTTTTTTAATTGTTTTTCAAATTTTTTTTTCCAAATTGTTTTTTAAAATTCAAATTTTTTTAAAATTTTTTTTTCAAATTTTTTTTTTTAAAAAAAAATTTATGACAAAAATAATTTTTTGATGAAAAAAAAAATCGTGTCAAAAAAAAATTTTCCCGATTTTGACCCATTGTAGGTCCAACTTACTATATATAGCCTTATCTACATCGTTGCCATGAACTTTGAAATATCTATCATTAGATATCCATATTGTCTATATTAATGACTTAGTTAGTAATCCATATATAGATCAAAAATCGAGGTTGTCCCGGTTTTTTGCTCATATCTCCGTTATTTATGGAAGGATTTTGCTGATTTTTAATAGCAAACTTCGAAAACATGTCTGACAGAATTATTGAAGATTTGGATCTCGAAGATATCTGGGGTCATCAAAAAATTGATTTCAACTAACAGACGGACATGGCTTATGCCCGTAATTTTAACAAGTAGATATCTACGGTGTAAAATAATCAGCAGATAAAGTTACCTAAAAGGTAACTTGACATTAATTTCAAATCAATATCTACGGGTAAAAATTACCAAATATTTTTACTCCATAAGTAACTAAGCACTGATAGATATCTATTTGTTGAAATTACGGGCATTAATCGACTCCGCTATCTATAAGGATCCAGAATATATATACTTTATAGGGTCGGAAATGAAAAATGTTGAAATTACAAACGGAATGACAAACTTATATATACCCTTCTCACGAAGGTGAAGGGTATAATAAAGAGAGGGTGTAAAATTTACCACCACCTCATAAGTTAAAGGTTAAAACGTTTTTTTTTTATCAGTTATTAAACAAATAGAAGGAAATCGCGCATAATACGGTAAAGAGAGGGGATAGTAAGTACTTAAAAAAAAACTAAATTTTTTGGTGGTGTTACTGATTTTGTTAACAAAACGTGTAATTCTAACTTAACCTCAAATTAATGACTTTTTCCATAAATATAAACTTCACATAAGCTTTTGATAATGTTGGCCATGGACTGCGTTTTTCATTGATGAAAAGTGTTAATTAAAGAATTCTGAATTTATTTTTTATTTTTCGTTTCGGTTTTTTCTCGGTATTTGATTTATATCATTTCCGTTCAGCCAGCCTCTGCTTAAAATATAGCAAACTTTCTAATGTGAAAAAAATAATAAGAAAACAATCTATGGTGTTTACAATTTTATTATCAGTGAAATTTATTTAAATAATGTTTCAAAACAATATTTAGCTTCGTTAAATCAAAATATACATACTTTTTGAAAATATTGATCGTTAAGGTGGCACAAAGCTCACGGAAAATTAACGACTTTTTCTAGCAAGATTTTGTCTGAATGGCTTATTGTGAGCGCCCTTACGTATTTTAATCGTGCCGAATTTCAAAAAAATTGATCAGTTAGTTTTCGAGATATTCAGTTTTTTTACTTTTTTTTCATATGGTGGCAACCCTAAAAATATTCACTATTACAAAAATCAAAAAACCCAGTTGTACATGCTCATGAAAAACTCTTAAATTCTAAATTTCAGCCATATCGGTCCAAAACTTTGGCTGAAATTAATTATGGCCTAAAAAGTAGGTGAAATTACCTACTGTGCATTGGCCTCAGCTCCAGGCAGTTTGGAGGATTTGCCTCTCTTAAAACAAATAAAACATTATTGTTGTTGTACCATACAAGACTTTGCTTACCATAGTGACAGGATGCCAAATTAGGCCAGAAATAAGTGGACACATTAAGATGTCTTATGAATGGAAGCATTTGTAAACATTACTTAATGTAAATTTCGGTATTTATAGCGCCCTTTGTAACAAATGTTTATATCTCTACATCCCCATAACTAATAAAGTTAGCACCAAAAATCCAAAATAATCTGAATTTATGCACAAAAATAAGTGGACAGTTGTGTGGTACTTTTAGATTTTTGAACTTTTAAGGGGATAAAAGTTTCGGTACATTTTTTGTATCCCAATATCAACGCAAGGGTATACATAAGTTTGTCATTCCGTTTGTAATTTCCACATTTTTCATTTGCGACCCCATAATGTATATATATTCTGGATCGTTATAGATAGCGGAATCAATATAGCCATGTCCGTCTGTGTGTTGAAATCAACTTTCCGAAGCCCCCAAATAACTTACATACACGATTCATACATCAATATCTCCGAAATTCTTCCGGCTCGGTCGCTATTTAAAATCGAGAAAATCGGTCCACAAATGGCTGAGATATAATTAAAAAACTAGGACAACCTCGATGTTTGACCTATTTTTGACCTATATCTGGATTACTAAGTCATTAATATAGACAATATGGATATCTAATGATAGATAATTCAAAGACCTTTGCAACGACGTATATAAGACCATAGTAAGTTGGACATACAATGGGTCAAAATCGGAATTTTTTTTCATCAACAATTTTTTTTTGTCATAAATTCTTTTTCCAAAAAAATTAATTAAAGAAATTTAAAAAAAAAAATTTTGAAAAAACTTTTTTTAAAAAAAATTAAAAAATAATTTGGAAAAGAAAATTTTAAAACATTAAAAAAAAAAATTTGATTTTGTTTAAATAAAAAATATTTTTAAGTATAATTTGGTGAAGGGTATATAAGATTCGACACAGCCGAATATAGCTCTCTTACTTGTTCTTGCTAATTCGAAAATGGATTTGTTTCTAAACTGTCGAATTCGAAATCCGATGTATTCAGTTTTCGGTTTCAAATCAGACAAGAATATTACTACTTTAGTAAAAACTGAGTGCTTTATAATGGCATTCGCCATAATTATCTTCAGGTCTCAAGGCCAATCGCTAGGATTTGATGGTTTGAACTTAGGAAATTGTTTATACGCTAGAATTAAGATAAACAAAATTTATTTTTTTTCATCAAAAAAACAAAAATATTTATTTTTATCGTAGTAGCTAGTATTTCAGGCGAATTAGCCCAACATCCTTACTGTTATTAATTTTAGTAAGACCGATGCAGCATATTGTAGTCGAAATAATTTGAAATATACTGTTACGTTTTAACCTTTTTAAAACGCTGGTTTATTTCCTTTAAATAAACCGGATACTTTTGATTGCAAATAAAAGCCGTTTCGTAGTTTGAAAATTGTAACAACTCTTCATTTATTTAAAATGTACAACAACATAATTAAATAGTCACTCAATGTTTTTTATACACGTTTATAAATTCGCAGAAATACAGACACACTTTATATAATGTACACGAATTCACTTGAAAAACACAACACACTTTAAGGCACTCAGTTGATGTTTATTCGAAAAGCGTCTCTGATAAACTGACTCACGACTGCAACCTCTGCCACCATTTATAACACTGCCATCTGCACTCTAGATTGTTCTTTAACTGTCAAAACTCGAACATTCCAGATCCCACCAACACACACGCCACACATGCCAACTTACGATCAATGGTCAACTGAAAGCTTTTATTTAATAATGCCCACAGATATGTTACAGTTTGCTCTTACAGCACTGTTATTTGAAAGCATTATGCCACTTTTAAATCAGCCCCCAAAACCGTTATACTTGAACTCAAGTACAATTTCGCATCAATACTTTGAAAGTTTTACTAAAATCGGAAAACGTTAACCCTTAAATAGTGCAGGTCAAAGGTAAAATGATTTCAATATTTGGAATTTCTAATGGAAAGATATCGACATGTTATATATTTTTGGGCCGATTTTAATGAAACTTATGAAAAATATAACATAAAGCCTAGTACATATTTACAATAGCACGAAAATGGAAATTAACTCTTAACCCTATAACACGCAAACTTTAAAAAGCTAAAAAAAAGTTGCCGAATAATTTTTTTTTTAGGGTAGTTATGACCCAATAAACCCAGAAAAGCTATCATAAACTAATTTGCAAATTAAGTTTAGGAACCAGGTGCAAACAGGTGTAGAGTGCCTTAGGGCATTGTTGCCGGTTTAGGTGTAAAAAACAATAATTATGATACGATTTTATTGAAAAACGAATGAAAAAGAAACGACAATTATGACATCACTCAAAAAACAGCTGACAGAACAAAAACTTAAAGTCAGAATGCATTTCGACCTGCGTGGTCGGCAAAGTTTGCCGATAATTATTTTTTGAGATAATTGGTAATTTGGTAATACCCACAATAACTATGCTACAAATCCAAGTGTTTGAAATTAACACTTATTTTAGTTTTAAAAAATAAATTATTTCAAATAAATTTTATAAAATGATATTTGTTTATGTGACTTGTATTTAAATTTAATTATGTGTTTCCAAATAGCATTTGAAATTGAAATATTTTATATACCCTTCGTGAGAAGGGTATATATAAGTTTGTCATTCCGTTTGTAATTTCTACATTTTTCATTTCCGACCCTATAAAGTATATATATTCTGGATCCTTATAGATTGCGGAGTCGATTAAGCCATGTCCGTCTGTCTGTCTGTCTGTTGAAATCAATTTTCTGAAGACCCCAGATATCTTCGGGATACAAATCTTCAATAACTCTGTCAGACATGCTTTCGAGAAGTTTGCTATTTAAAATCAGCAAAATCGGTCCATAAATAACGGAGATATGAGCAAAAAACCGGGACAACCTCGATTTTTTACCTATTTTTGATCTATATCTGGATTACTAAGTCATTAATATAGACAATATGGATATCTAATGATAGATATTTCAAAGTCCATTGCAACGATGTAGATAAGCCTATAGTAAGTTGGACCTCCAATGGGTCAAAATCGGGAAAAATATTTTTTAACCCGAATTTTTTTTTCATCAAAAAATTTTTTTGTCATACATTTTTTTTCCAAAAAAAAAAAAAATTTTAAAAAAATTTTTAAAAAAATTTAGAAAAAACTTTTAAAAAAAAATTAAAAAACAAAAATTTTGAAAAACAATTAAAAAAATTAAATTTTGTTTACCTAAAAATATTTAAAAAAAAATTTTTTAAAGTAAAATTTGGTGAAGGGTATATAAGATTCGGCACAGCCGAATATAGCGCTCTTACTTGTTTTTTTATATTAAACGATATTATTTTTATGACTTTTAAACATTTAATTTTAATGTACACTTTATAAAAAAAAACGTATCTACTATATACGTCATTAAAATCTGGTTTTCATTTTGCACATTTTTATTTCAATTCAGTTTTATGTGGGTTTCAATGGGGAGACTCTGCTGCTGTTGTGTCTTTTATTATAAAAATATTCCAAATTTACATACAAGCTCACTTGCATATTTATGTATATTTAGCTGTGTGTGAGATTCTAAGTATGTATTTGTGTATTTGAGTTAGTGTTAGAGTATATGTGCACATGAATCTTAAATTTAATGCAAATATTCGTTGTTATTTATACCAAAATGATAATGGATGTTGTACAGTGGGGACAAAAGTTAAAGCTAAACGTGATAATTTTAAAATTTTTGTGAAATTTCATACTTGTTTGAAAAGTTTTCCATGGTAATTTTCAAAACAAAAAAAAAAGAAACTTAAATGTTTTAAAACTTTTTACGTTTTCTATGCTTAACTATTAGCCGACACTGTGTCTTCTTGTAAGGTAGTAAATACTCCTCTATTCACCTCTATCCAGTCTTTTCATTATAAAACACAAGAGTTGGATTAGACAAACAAAAAGAGCGCAAATAAAAGCATTTATTCAGTATTTATGTATGAAATAATAAATGTACGAGGATATAAAGGGAAGTGGCTCAAGTACAAGTGCTGGTATATGTATGTATGTAAAATGGCATTAGTAATGTGGCTGTAAAATAAAAGAAGATTTATTTATTTCATTTGCCAAGCTATGGCAAGAGCTGGCACTAATTGTAAGTCAAAAACAGACAAGTGAATAAGGATATTTTTTTTGTATTTTTATTCATGATATAAATACGACGTTTTTAAGTAGATTGGCATATTTTTAAAAACAAATAAATTTGTTTAAAAAAAAAATTTAAAGGAAATTTAAATGTTTTCTATATGGAAAACTCAATTAAAGTGAAAAAAGTAAAAATTAAATATATTTTTATTTTGACAGTAGGCTGAACTTTCTTTATTAATATTAAGATTAATTTTGGGCAATTTTTCGTTTTCAAGATATGTAATTGCAAAAAAACCAAGTATCGCACGGCACAAACACACAAGTGGTTTTTGAGGCCAACAATTCAAATGACGATTTCAAAGAAATTGAGGCATTATTTTAATGTGACTAATTTCCTTTCGTCTCGCTTAAAAATTATGTTGACTTTACATAAGCAATATTTATACAATTCTTTTTTTATAACCACCATTAAAAATATGGGGTATTATTACTCCATTTGTAACATATCGAAATATTGGTCGTAGAACCATATGTACAGTGACGGACAATACAATAGAATCACTACATATGAATTCGATTAAAGCGGTAAAACTACAAAATTTGATTTCAAAATTTAAAATTTGTTCATTATATATTAATGCTCATAACGTAAACAATAAATAAAAAAAAATAAAATAAAAAAATAACACATTCTTATGTTAAAAACGATGTCAAATCTAAAGACTAAATAAAATATGCGACATTCAAATAGAATCAATCAGTCTTAAAATGATTAAAAATAAAAAATCATCATAAGAATTCGTTGTTTTCTTAATATTTTGTTGCATATCAATTATTTCTAATAACAGCATCAAATCTTTTGGGGATTGAATTTAACAAACTTTCTCATGTAGATCGGGAAATTGCATACCATATTTCCTGAATTTTCTGCCAAAGTTCTTCCTTGTTTTTCAATTTTTCAGGTCCGAGTTTGTCTTTTACTATTTTCCATAGGATTTAAGTCTGGTTATTGAGACGGCCATTCCATAACATGAATTTTGTTATATAAAAACCATTTTTTGGCAAGACCTGACGTGTGCTTTGGATCATTATCTTGTTGGAAGAGCCATTTTAAGGGCATATTCCATTCTGCATGTGGCTTTATAACATTCTCCAAAATATTTACATACAAGTGCATATCCATATTTTCTTTAAATTGGACCAACGCAATACCAAGAAAAGCATCCCCATATAATAATATTTCCCCAACCATGTTTAAACGTTTTTGGTTTTTGCCATTTTTTGGACGTCTAACCCATGTCTTATCATCACTACCAATTAAATGAATGGTCGTTTCGTCCGTCCACAACACATTTTGCCACTTTTTTATATTTTCTGGCCCACACCAATCCTCATGATTGCTCCTGGTTTTAAATGAAATATTGGTAGTGATTCTATTGTAATGTCCGTCACTGTATATTCTCATCATTAGATTCTAAGACAAACTAGCTATGCCAGATGGTTATGATAAACATGTACAACTATATTTCTTCTCTGAATATAGTTTTAGATGATTTTAACTGAGTTTGTAAGATAACTAACGAAAAAAATTATGAAAAACTGATTTTCCACGGTCCCATTCAATGAAAACCAAAACTACCACTTTTCTTTATTGACTATGTTGTAGCCGACGTTGAGATTAACAACTTTACTGAACCTAACTTTGGGATATGCATGAAAAAGGCAAACAAATTAAAATTTTTCCTATACGATACATACTAATTTCAAATCGATATATCTCGATTCCTAGACCTGACCCAGCGAAACGCCGGGACACGTATAACTTTTTTTTATGGATCTATCATTTCCCGGTGGGTAGAACCCCCGCCGATCGATGACGCATAGTGTAATTGATCCTACCCCCCACATAACCCCTATGTCAATAAATAAAAACATACTCCCATATTGATGATGGGTATTCAAGATTCGGGACAACCGAATATAACACTGTTATTTGTATAATTAATTTTAAACACTTTTGCACGCGAAATTTTTTCCCATCATGATATTTATGTTGTTTCTGCTGCTCTTTTTACGAAACTAAGGACTGAGATAGAACAAATTTTAGCATAAATATATTTAAAAAAAATGAAACCACTAAACATACAGTTTTGATTTTTTTTCTAATCAATAGTGATGAATTTATGAACCTTTACCGGAAACCTTTACATTAAGGTTTTTATAGTGCTTTCTGTCACTTTATTCAAACAGGAGGTCCTTCTCCGTTTAAAATCTACCACACATTTGGCCATCTTGATAGTGTTCTTCAATTCTTTTTTAACAAGAGCCCATTATCTCTCCACTGGCCTTAGCTGTAGGCAGTTTGGACGATTTGCCTTTCTTGGTATAAATACCACATTATTGTTCTTGTTCCACTCAAGACCTTTCTTACCATAGAGACAGGATGGACACATTAAGAAGTCTTATGAATGGTAGCATCCTCTTTTGTAAACATTCCTTGATGTAGATTTCGGTATTTATTTATAGAGCCCTTTATAACAAATGTTTGACTTCTTTTGCGCGCAACAGCATATTGCTTGCCATTCTAAGAACTTTTTGGGTCCTAAACTTCCTATAACATTCCCTCGAGCATCAGCAACATAAAAATATTGACCCGAAAGCTGCGAAAAGTTTTGACATCCATTATGCAGCAGGAATATTTTTTGTGCTCTGTCTTTGTCTTCTAAATTTTTAGCAGAGATCCTGTCACGAACTTTTTGAGCATTGTATGTTTTTAACCCTGCATTGGCTTTAACTTTTCGTACCAAATGGTCCGAGTACTGAGCTAGCCGGGCTGCTTTCCTACCGAATGTGTTGGGAGCTCTTTTGAAAATGCTTTCTATTTATTGACTTTAGAAAAATCATGTGGGTCATTCCTACTACATGAACCAGGTTTTCTATCAACGGACAAGTTCTCCCGCTACTGTTTAATAACATTGAAAACAGTTTGATGGCAGACTTTTGATTGTTTGACCAACTTTTTGTATGACCAATTTGGGTTTTGTTGAAAATATTTAATAATTTTAGTACGCACTTTTTCAGATTACGCATTTTAATCAGATTAACAACAAATGAACATAATTGATATTAATCATAATAACTAACATGCTTAACAAAGGTAACTTGATCAAAAAAAAAAATCAAATAATACTTGGGTTAAAAGTTTTAAGAAAAAACGTGTGTTTAGGTTTTATCGATATCAGTCCTTATATCTGGATTACTAGGTCATTAGATAATATGGATATCTAATGATAGATATTTCAAAGATCTTTGTAAAGGCCAAAGTAAGTCTGACCTAGTCAGGTCAAAATCAGGAAAAATACTTTTTACTCTGAATTTTTTTGTTTAAGAAAAATTTTTTTTTCAGCAATAAATTTAAATATTTTGTTTAAAATACTTTTATTTAACAAAATTAAAAATTTTTTAATTTCTTTTAAATGGTTTTTAAATTTTTTTAAAATTTTTTTTTTGGAAAAATAATTTATGAGAAAAATTTTTTTAAATTTTTTTTTTTTAAAAAAAAGATTTTTTTCCAAATTTTTTGGACAAAATTATTTATAAGAAAAAAAAAAATCGATTTTTCGAACTAGTGTTATTTGTCGATTTTAAATAGCAACCGAGCCGGATGAATTCCCGATATATTAATGTATGAATCATGCATTTAAGTTATTTGGGGGCTACGGGAAGTTTATTTCAACCATAGCTGTAAATTGTGAATATTTTTATTCAAAATATTTCCAAAAACTTAATTATTTTTGAATTTTAGTTATATTTGAAAAAATAAATTTATATAGAAATCATTCTATATTATTCAAAATAGGATACTAATTAATATATATCTATTTAGAATATAAAGCAATAAATATTATTTGATTTAAATAGAATACGATATCAAATATATTATACTTAAAAGTTTTGAATAAACATTGATAAAATTATACTAATATTATTTGTATTTTAGTAACAATAAGTTGTATTTTATTCAATATATAATGAATAGATTTTAAAATATTTTAATCAATATGAAAACATGTAATTATTTAAAATTATATTTTTATAGTAAAAATTAAATATTAATTTAGTATATTCAATTAGTTATAAATAAAATATTATTTTATTTATTCGAAAATTTGTTGATAGATTTTATTCAATGCAATTTTCTTTTTTATTAATTTTATTTCTCCAAAAAAAAGAAAAATATTTAAATATTCAACAAAAAAATTTTGAATACTTTTATTTATAGAAATTTTCTTTGAATAATTTTATTTGTGAAAATAAAGTCAAATATTTTAACAACAAATTTTTGAACAGTTTTATAAAAAAAAGATTTTTGTGTGTGAAAATGAGCTCGGACGATGAAGATGTTTCATCCGATGATTATGAAAAAGATCCTTCGTTTTCTATGAAAAAACAAAAACAATGCTCAAAAATAATTCAACGATAAATAGCCCTAGGAGGAATGCCATGTCAGACGATCATTTTGAACAACTAGTTACTTTAAAAACAGTTTTCAAAAATAATTCATGAATTTTGTTCTTCACAATTTAAATTAATAATAAACCTCCAATTGAAACCATTAATCTGTGTTCATATTCTAGTGATAATCAATGATTAAGTAGTAGTTTTTAAAAATATATTAGATATCAGAGAATTAGGGTCTGAAAAAAATTTGTAATTCGTTTTGAAAATAACTTTTTCAACTCAGAATGCAATCAGAAGACATTTTACATCAGTATTATTGTGAAATAAAAATATTCTTTAACATTTATTAGAATTATTTCTATTCAGTAATTTTTGGAAAAATAAATTTATTTGTTTCAAATTTGTGAGAAATAAAAATATTTCTAAAGTTTTATTAGAATTATTTCTATTCAATCAGTTTTTGTTTGAATAATTTTAGTTTTTTGTGTTTTGTTTGAATAAATATTCCAAAGAAATTAGTTGATTTTTTGTATCTAAATGATATAAATTTAAATTTTATTCAACTTTGTTTTATTTGAATATATAAAATTTTACTATTTTCTAAAAAAATATAAATATAATTTAATTAAACTAATATAAAATGATTATATTTATAATTTATTTGGTATTAAAAGATATAAATATGGATAAATTTAACTGTAAATATTATTAATAAATTAGACAAATACTTTATTTAACTAATAAATAATTTGGAAAATAAATATTTATAATTGGAAACAAAAACTAAAATAATATAAAAAATATTTATATTTTGTATTTTATTCACAAGTTACAGCTATGATTTCAACATAAAGACGGACATGGCTAGATCGACTTCGCTATCTATAACGCTCCACTTTGTGGGGTCGCAAATGTAAAATGTAGAAATTACAAACGGAATTACAAGGGCGAAGGGTATAAAAATGTGAAGCTCTTAATAAAAGTCCCTGGTGTTTCTTCCAGAACGTAATAATATTTTTTTCCTGCAGATGACTACACATTGATGTGGCGAAATATTGAAATAAAAATATAAACATTTTTATAAAATACAGCTTAAGCTAAAATAATTATTATTTTAAAGTGTAATAAAAAGATCAAATAAAGTAAAATTACTAAAAAAAAAAGAATATCTTCCTTAAACTTTTATAGGGTTTAATGACAATTTAAGTTGGTTTATTGGCTTTTAATAAAATATCATTCACTCAGTCACTCCCTCACTCACTTATTTTATACCACAAACATGTGACGTATACGTAATATTATTTTGTTTATTTATTTATTAAACACACAGCAAATATCACTCATACGTCACGTTGTTATGAAAACCATAAAATATTTTGTATTGTTTTGAATGTTGTTGTTGTTGTTTCTTTTATTTTTAACTTACAAACACTCGCATGCACAGGAAATGTTGTGGTTTAATAACACAGACAAGTTTAAAAACATAGAGAGAGAGAAAGAGAGAGCGAAAGAGAACAGAGACTTTTTAAATAACTTGTTATATCGCATTCATTTATTCAGACGTTCGTTTGGCATTTCAACAAACGTGTAATACTTGAATAATGCTAAAACTTTTACAATTAATTTACGGTTTTACACTTGTGTGTTTGTGTAAGTGAAAGTGTGTAAATTTACGTTTCACCATTCGTTATGTTAAAGAAACCAACATGAGTGGTGTTAGATGTTAGATTCAGCTCAAACAACTCAAACAAGTGCCCTCAACCTGAATTATTTTCGAAGTTTGAGGTTTTGCCATAGAAATAACATAAATTAAAAGTTTAAATCAAAAACATTAAAGCAGTTAATTCTCATTTTTTTTTGTCAAGTAACTAACAACAAATAATTAACAAACAGAGAAACCACAGCAAACCAATTAAAATTTTTAGCAAAGAAACCGGATTTATTATAAATTTTTAATATAAAGAAAAACAGAAAATAGATAAATTAATTTATAAACATGGATCATATATCGATATATCAGCTATGGTCCGCAGAACTTGGCTATTTAAAATCGGGAAAATGGATAGACATAAATAGACTATAACTGTTTACAACTGACATACAAGGTAAGCTAATGAATTTCGTAGTGGACTAGAATAGCCACTCCATTAAGCTGGAGCCTTGAAATAGCTGAGTCTTCCAAATATATATGGATAATATTCATTATAAGGACTGAGATCGAAAAAATCTTAACGTACTTAAATGTTAATAATAAAGAAACCACAAAATCTACAGTTTTGATTTTTTATTTGATTGAAATTATTATTACAATTTACAAACTATATTATTTTTATAGTTCTAATCAATAGTGATGAATTTATGAACCTTTTCCGGAAATCCTTCCATTAAGGTTTTTATAGTGCTTTCTGTCACTTTGTTTGTTTTTGTGCTCTTCAATTCTCATTTAACAAGACCTCAAACCTCTCCACAGGCCTTAGATCCCGGCAGTTTGGAGGATTTGCCTCTCTTGATACAAATACCACATTATTGCTCTTGTACCACTCAAGCCCTTGCTTACCATAGTGACAGCATGCCAAATCAGGCCAACAATAAGTGGACACATTAAGAATGTCTTCCTTTTTTGTAAACATTCCTTGTTGAAAATTTCGGTATTTATAGAGCCTTTGTAACAAATGTTTGGCTTCTTTTGCCGCAACTGCATATTGATTGCCACACCAAGAACTTTTTGCGAAAATTGTCTGCTTTTTGGTCCTAAACTTTTCTACAACATACCCTCGAGCATCATCAACATAACAATATTGACCTAGAAGCCGCGAAAAATTGTCCATAACATATGTACGTTTCGTCATCCATTATGCAGCATTTATATTTTTTTATTGAATTTGTCTTCAATTTCCGTGCTCTGTCTTTGGACTATAAATTTTTAGCAGAGTTCATGTCAGGAACTTTTAGAGCCTTGTGTGTGTTTTAAACCTGCATTCGCTTTATCTTTTCGTACCAAATAGTCCGAGTACTGAGCTAAGCGGACTGCTTTCCTACCTGTTGTGTTGGGAGCTCTTTTGAAAATTCTTTCTATTTATTGGCTTTAGAAACATCATGTAGACCATTCCTTCTGCCTGAACCAGGTTTTCTATCAACGGAAAAGTTCTCCCAATACTGTTTAATAATATTGAATTCAGTTTGAAGGCAGACCCTTGATTGTTTGTCCAACTTTTTGTATTACCAAGTTGGTTTTTGTTCAAAATATTTAACCCTCCGTATGTCGCAATCATTTTCAATCGAGACTAGAAAGACGCGTTTGAAAATAACCTCTTCACTGTTTATTTCGAAAACACAAAAAGAATATCAAATTCAAAGTATTTAAAAGAATAATACAAATAAAATTGCAGTATAAATATATTTATATCAAAAAATAGCTTAAAAAAAATTATGCCTGTATCAACTAGATCAGTTGCGAGTAACGGAGTGTTAATAATTTTAGTGCGCACTTTTTTCTCATCTCTCATTTTAATCAGATTAACAACAAATGAACATAATTGACATTAAACATAATAACTGACATACTTTTCAAAGGTAACTTGATAAAAAAAATCAAATATTACTTGGGTTTTAAGGAAAAACATGTGTTAAGATTTTTTCGATCTCACTCCTTAGTATTTATTTTATTTAAATTTTAAACTTTGTTAATTTTCGTTTCGTATATATTACACTTAATTTCAAACTCATTATTGTTGATACTAATCACAAATCTTGCCAATATTTCGCTTGAAAAGTTCTGGGTTAATATTTACATTGTAACAAATAACAATTATTATTGCGCTTAAATCTTGAGAAAATTTTGCATTTCATTAAAATTTTGTCATATTTGTTATAAAATTTTTTGGTCTGAGGCTAAAAAACACAATATAATGTATGGAAGCATGTAGAAAAACTTGCCAGCGGGAAGATAAATGAGTGAAGTGGCCTTCTACAAATCCTTTTTATCCAATAACATGCATTTTTAATCTAATTTAAATATAAACAAGTAAGAGATCTATATTCGGCTGTGCCGAATCTTATACAACCTTCACCAAATTATACTTCAAAATAAAAATTTTAAATATTTTTAGGTAAACAAAATTAATTTTTTTTCCAAATTTGTTTTTTTAATTTTTTGGAAAATTTTTTTTCCAAAATTTTGTTTTTTAAATTTTTTTGTTGGTGAAAAAAAAATTCGGGTTAAAAAATCGGAAGTTGTTTTTTTAATTTTTTGGAATTTTTTTTTCAATTTTTATTTTAAAATTTTTTTTTTAAATTTAAAAAAAATTTTTTGTTTTTTAAATTTTTTTTTGGTGAAAAAAAAATTAGGATTAAAAAATATTTTTTTCCGATTTTGACCTATTGTAGGTCCAACTTATATACGTCGTTGCATATTGTCCATATTAATGACTTAGTAATAGATATAGGTCAAAAATCGAGGTTATTCTGGTTTTTTCCTCATATCTCAGCCATTTGTGGACTGATTTTGCTGATTTTAAATAGGAAACTTCTCGAAAGCATGTCTGTCAGAATTATTGAAGATTTGGATCCCGAAGATATCTGGGGTCTTCAGAAAATTGATTTCAACAGACATATAGACAGACAGACATGGCTTAGTCGACTCCGCTATCTATAAGGATCCAGAATATATATACTTACTTTATAGGGTCGGAAAATTATATTGTGGAAATTACAAACGGAATGACAAACTTATATATACCCTTCTCAGGAAGGTGAATGGTATAATAAGTTAATTGGGGCCTACTGAAAGTTGATTTCAATATACAGACCGACATGGCTATATCGACTTCGCTATCTACATATAACGATCCAGAATAAATATACTTTGTGGGGCACCAAATGAAAAATTTGGAAATTACAAACGGAATGACAAAGTTATGGTGAAGGATATATTTTTACTCATTTCTTGGCATTTAATCATTCTACAGCCAATTTTGTTTATAATCTTAAACCTAAAATGGGCCAGTAGTTTATAGGCCTGTCTTTAATTACCTTCCCCCTAGATTATTATTGTATTGTGCGTATGTGTGAATAATCGTATTGCTGAATATATGAATGTAAAAATTTAGCATAAATTTTGTATAAGTTTTATTTTCTTTAGCAAGTATACAATTTAATCAACTGATAATAAGCCACAAAGCAGAAGAAATATTTGATGGTACTGAAAAGATTTAGAGGCAAAAAAAACAAGTTCAAATACTTACAGGGATAAAGTACCAACAAAAAAAAGTTTATAAAACAATGATTATTTATGGAAATTTTTCTGTTTTTCCACCGCTAAAGCCATTTATGGTAATGATAAATATTAAGGTGGAGGTATTTTGTATTAGGGGAGAATTGTAAGAAAGGAAACTTGTTTTTATTTATTGATTTTAGATTGATATGATAGAAACCAACATACGGAAGCACCTGAATAAATTCGGGTTAAATATCAAAGTAAATATAACTTATATGCACATATAACACACGATACATCCTAGCAGTTCTAGGATACTGTCCCGAACTGGTGATTTTACTTATCATCACAACTAGTTACCTAACTAGCTACGTCAATAGTTATTTTAACACGTGCATGTCCTAAGCAGGAGGTAAATTAACCATTTTTAATTACAATGAGACTGTCTAATAGCTGCTCCATTATATTCACATATCAGCTACATAGAATCAGCTACCTTACTGGCTACCTAACTGATTACTGGACCAGCTACATAACTAGTTATTTTAACAAGTAATAGTCAGTTAAAAATACATTTCATATACAGTCCAATAACCGATTGCTTGTAAATAAACCTTCCTCCAACAACTCACCAATATATTACTTATTTTGGGTAAAATAACAACTTTGTAAAGAGCAGTACAAAATAAACGTTTTGCACCATTGAGCCAACGTTAACTGTTAAAGCTGGTAACATTAAGGATTCTGAAAGCTATAGAAATAGAACATTCTAGTTTTGCCTGTTAGATAATTCATGAAACTTCTAGACGATGGCACTGTGTATGTAAATAGTTGGAGCAAGTGAGTCAGTTTATCATAGGCGTTTTTAGAATAAACATCAACTGCATTACCAGTGTATTCTTGTACATTATAAAGTGTGTAAATTAAATGTGTGTGTATTCCTGTGAATTATAAACCTGTATTTGTACAAAAAGACAGAGTCACTATTTAAACTGTTTATGTGTAAATTTGAATAAATAAAGAGTTTAAACTACTAAATTGCTTTTGTTTGCAATCAAAAGGAAATAAACCACCGTTTTTATACCCTTCACCATGAGTGGCAAGGGTATATATAAGTTTGTCATTCCGTTTGTAATTTCCACATCTTTCATTTGCGACCCCATAAAGTATATATATTCTGGATCGTTATAGATAGTGGAATCGATATAGCCATGTCCTTCTGTCCGTCTGTGTGTTGAAATCAACTTTCCCCCAAATAACATACATACACGATTCATACATCCATATCTCCGAAATTCTTCCGGATCGGTCGCTATTTAAAATCGAGAAAATCGGCTGATTTTTGACCTATATCTGGATTACTAAGTCATTAATATAGACAATATGGATATCTAATGATAGATATTTTAAAGACCTCTGCAACGACGTATATAAGATCATAGTAAGTTGGACCTACAATGGGTCAAAATCGGAAAAAAATATTTTTTAACCCGAATTTTTTTTTCATCAAAAATTTTTTTTGTCATAAATTCTTTTTCAAAAAAAATTAATTAGAAATTTAAAAAAAAAAATGTTAAAACACTTTTTTAAAAAAAAAAATGTTAAAACACTTTTTTAAAAAAAAAAATAAAAAACAATTTGGAAAAAAAAAATTTTTTTAAAAAATTTTAAAACATTAAAAAAAAATTTTGATTTTTTTTAAATAAAAATATTTAAAAAAAAAATATTTTTAAGTATAATTTGGTGAAGGGTATATAAGATTCGGCACAGCCGAATATAGCTCTCTTACTTGTTAAAAGGTAAAAACGTAACAATATCAACACAATTTGTATAAAACAAGTTAAGCAAGTAGTCAATGTATCCCTTATAGACAGTAATTGTCACTAATCTCTGATCACTTGGCTAATTCCAATTGATATATTATTGGACATTTGACAAGTATGTGCACTTTGTAGTGAAGAAACAAGTCAATTGTCCATTTACTGTCTCTAAGTAATCTAGAGTGTAGTCATTTAAATTTTTTTTTGTATTGCACCTTAGAAAGTAGTTATTTTACCCAGCAGAACAAAAAATTAGTTACATAGCTAATTCTGTAACCCGTGCTGACCCCAAATGATAAGTAAAATTACTAGTTCGGTATAATCACCAAAAACTACTGGGTCCTCTCATATCCACTTGAAGTACATATTTATTTCCAATATAGAATTTTTTTGTTTATTCCTGCACATATAATAATTTCATATTTATTTATATGTATGTATAAGTATTTATTTAAATAACATTTTAAATAAATTGTTAAAAACGTTTAAAATTCATATATTTTTATTATTTACTACTCGTGTGTATTGGCATGGTGATGATGTGCTCATGGTAATGTTAAAGTTATTTCAGAGGGTTAATACAATCCAATGAAAAAATATGAAAACATATTGCTTCAAGGCTTTTATGCTAAGGAGTGAGATCGAAAAAACCTTAACACATGTATTTCCTTAAAACTTTAACCCAAGTATTATTTTGATTTTTTTAGTCCAGTCAACTGTAATAAAAAAGCTCCCTAAAGTATGCAGTACAAATTTAGATATTTTGTTTGCAAATAAATAAGAACAGGCAGGTGTATGTGGGTTGGAGAAACTTGAAGAACTAACATTAGTAAATGCTACCGGGTGGGCCAACTAGTTTTCTATAAAACCCAACTTGGTCCTACAAAAGTTGGCAATCAAAGGTCTGTTGTAAAACTGATTCCAATGTTATTAAACAGTATGAGAAGAACTTGTCCGTTAATAGAAAACCTGGTTCAGGTAGAAGGCATGGTCTACATGAAGTTTCTAAAGCCAATAAAAAGAAAGCATTTTCAAGAAATCTCCCAACACATCCAATAGGAAAGCAGTCCGTTTAGCTCAGTTCTCGAACTATTTGGTACGAAAAGTTAAAGTCAATGCGGGTGTAAAAACATAAAAGGCTCAAAAAGTTTCTGACAGAAACTCTGCTAAAAATTTAGAGGCCAAAGACAGAGCACGGAGATTGAAGTCATATTTTATAAAAAAAAAAAATATCTCTGCTGCATAATGGATGACGAAATCTTAATGGAAGGGTTTCCGGAAAAGGTTCATAAATTCATCACTATTGATTAGAACTATAAAAATAATATTTTTTTAACATTTCAAGCGTTTGACTCTGTGTTTACCGGATTTATTCTGATATTTTAACACTACCTCGAGTATCTTTATATAACAATCTAGACCCTGACGTTCCACAGAGACTTTGAAGAAATGGTTTTAGCTTGGTGTTCTTCAATGGCTTGAGACCTTTATACAATTTTAGACGCCATTAGCTTTAACTCCACATACCAACAACTAGGAATATTTCCTTTTTTAAAATGCTTTTCTGACTGAAGTTAAGGGAAAATCATCTAAAGAGATAGTAATTTGTTTTTTGAAATACTAATAATTCATTTTATTAAAGCTGAATTTTTATTAAAGAAAAATGTGGGGGAATTTTTCTTGGCTCACTCCTTATTTACTGAAATACTCGTACAAATAATTTTATATTTTAGATGTGAGAAGGAGCATGGAAAATTTAACAAAAAATGAGGGTGTTTAACATTTTTCTTCTGGGAATATTGTTTTATTTTTTCACATGTGTAGGAGTATGAAAGTGTGTCTCAAAGTAAATGATTTCACGGTATTATTAGTTTATGAAAGTAATTGAAACACTTCTCATTTTTTTGGAAAAATAAAAGCGTGTTAAAAACAAAGGGGAATTTACATGCAGTTAATAACAAAATCTTGTTATTTTTAAATTAAAAGATATTAAACATAAAACAAAGTATAATTACATTTAAAACAATTGAATGAAATAATTGAAAAAATTTCTGACAATAACTTTTGGGAATAGAAAAACATTAAGTTACGGAACAAAAAATAAAGATAATTGTTAATGAAATTTACTATTTCCCCAGCCCCAGGATCCCTCTATAACCTAGCATTTCCTTATAATTTAAAGGCATTCTTGGTCTGCAGCTGCTGGAATGCAGTCTATTCCGTACATACAGAGAACAGTCATGTCAACTTGATCATGACCTACTAGGATTGTTATTATGTTTTTATATGTATTCAATCAAGGGCTTTTAGAAGTAATAAAGAAAAAATAAAATTTATTTGTTATTCATTATTATATACATTATAGTATAAGACGTAGTCTTTAGTATAAGACGTAGTCTTTATTATAAGACGTAGTCTTTATTATAAGACGTAGTCTCTAGTATAAGACGTAGTCTTAATTATAAGACGTAGTCTTTAGTATAAGACGTAGTCTTTAGTATAAGACGTAGTCTTTAGTATAAGACGTAGTCTTTAGTATAAGACGTAGTCTTTAGTATAAGACGTAGTCTTTAGTATAAGACGTAGTCTTTAGTATAAGACGTAGTCTTTAGTATAAGACGTAGTCTTTAGTATAAGACGTAGTCTTTAGTATAAGACGTAGTCTTTAGTATAAGACGTAGTCTTTAGTATAAGACGTAGTCTTTAGTATAAGACGTAGTCTTTAGTATAAGACGTAGTATTTAGTATAAGACGTAGTCTTTAGTATAAGACGTAGTATTTAGTATAAGACGTAGTCTTTAGTATAAGACGTAGTCTTTAGTATAAGACGTAGTCTTTAGTATAAGACGTAGTCTTTAGTATAAGACGTAGTCTTTAGTATAAGACGTAGTCTTTAGTATAAGACGTAGTCTTTAGTATAAGACGTAGTCTTTAGTATAAGACGTAGTCTTTAGTATAAGACGTAGTCTTTAGTATAAGACGTAGTCTTTAGTATAAGACGTAGTCTTTAGTATAAGACGTAGTCTTTAGTATAAGACGTAGTCTTTAGTATAAGACGTTGTCTTTAGTATAAGACGTAGTCTTTAGTATAAGACGTAGTCTTTAGTATAAGACGTAGTCTTTAGTATAAAACGTAGTCTTTAGTATAAGACGTAGTCTTTAGTATAAAACGTAGTCTTTAGTATAAGACGTAGTATTTAGTATAAGACGTAGTCTTTAGTATAAGACGTAGTCTTTAGTATAAGACGTAGTCTTTAGTATAAGACGTAGTCTTTAGTATAAGACGTAGTCTTTAGTATAAGACGTAGTCTTTAGTATAAGACGTAGTCTTTAGTATAAGACGTAGTCTTTAGTATAAGACGTAGTCTTTAGTATAAGACGTAGTCTTTAGTATAAGGCGTAGTCTTTAGTATAAGACGTAGTCTTTAGTATAAGACGTAGTCTTTAGTATAAGACGTAGTCTTTAGTATAAGACGTAGTCTTTAGTATAAGACGTAGTCTTTAGTATAAGACGTAGTCTTTAGTATAAGACGTAGTCTTTAGTATAAGACGTAGTCTTTAGTATAAGACGTAGTCTTTAGTATAAGACGTAGTCTTTAGTATAAGACGTAGTCTTTAGTATAAGACGTAGTCTTTAGTATAAGACGTAGTCTTTAGTATAAGACGTAGTCTTTAGTATAAGACGTAGTCTTTAGTATAAGACGTAGTCTTTAGTATAAGACGTAGTCTTTAGTATAAGACGTAGTCTTTAGTATAAGACGTAGTCTTTAGTATAAGACGTAGTCTTTAGTATAAAACGTAGTCTTTAGTATAAAACGTAGTCTTTAGTATAAGACGTAGTCTTTAGTATAAAACGTAGTCTTTAGTATAAGACGTAGTATTTAGTATAAGACGTAGTCTTTAGTATAAGACGTAGTCTTTAGTATAAGACGTAGTCTTTAGTATAAGACGTAGTCTTTAGTATAAGACGTAGTCTTTAGTATAAGACGTAGTCTTTAGTATAAGACGTAGTCTTTAGTATAAGACGTAGTCTTTAGTATAAGACGTAGTCTTTAGTATAAGACGTAGTCTTTAGTATAAGACGTAGTCTTTAGTATAAGACGTAGTCTTTAGTATAAGACGTAGTCTTTAGTATAAGACGTAGTCTTTAGTATAAGGCGTAGTCTTTAGTATAAGACGTAGTCTTTAGTATAAGACGTAGTCTTTAGTATAAGACGTAGTCTTTAGTATAAGACGTAGTCTTTAGTATAAGACGTAGTCTTTAGTATAAGACGTAGTCTTTAGTATAAGACGTAGTCTTTAGTATAAGACGTAGTCTTTAGTATAAGACGTAGTCTTTAGTATAAGACGTAGTCTTTAGTATAAGACGTAGTCTTTAGTATAAGACGTAGTCTTTAGTATAAGACGTAGTCTTTAGTATAAGACGTAGTCTTTATTATAAGACGTAGTCTTTAGTATAAAACGTAGTCTTTAGTATAAAACGTAGTGTTTAGTATAAAACGTAGTCTTTAGTATAAAACGTAGTCTTTAGTATAAAACGTAGTCTTTAGTATAAAACGTAGTCTTTAGTATAAAACGTAGTCTTTATTATAAAACGTAGTCTTTAGTATAAAACGTAGTCTTTAGTACAAGATCATGTATCACTGTAATGTGATCACGAAAATCGTAAATACAGTATTTTTTAAGTCGTGTATTCCTTCACCATTTTTATATTTCCTTTTTTTTTTGGTAAATGATACTGAATATTTACCAAAAAAAAAAAAAAAATTATTTTCCCTTTGTGTCTAGTTAAACTTATAAGTTGAAAGTATTTGAGTATTCATACGTTTTATATCGACCTAATAAACAAATTGTGTTTATGTAAATGTGAAATCATTTGAAAATTTTGCTTCTTTTTTTTTGAAAGATGAAAAAAAAGAGTTGTTTTCCTATGCAGACATGATGTGTTCGATAAACCCCTCATGCGTTGAATAAATTATTGGCAGAAATCATTTATCACTCTGGTGGGTCTGGTGGGTGCTAAAGCAGAGTAAAGCTGTTTAAAACAGTGAGAAAAACTAAATAAAGATTATTTGTTAAAATACGTACATAATACATAGCCATGTTAATAGGGTGGCTTGGAATTGTGTTAAAACTTTTGCAGTATATTTTCTAACCCTTATACATAAAGTAATTGTATGGTTTTCTTTGGTATGACTTGTTGAGGGAAAACTTATTGAAAAATAAGGCAAGGTAAACAAGGAAGAAGAGGGTAGACAGCTTAAATTTGACATAAGCATCGTCAAATTTGACGTTTGTACACGTGCTCAAAACATTTTGTCATAGGGGAAACATTAAATCGTGAACATTAGCATGTGATGATTTTCGACTTGTATTAAGTGAATAACTCTTAAGGATGCAGCCTCTTCCGTACCATTGTGTATCACTTGGCTTTCAATTGTCGAGCTTCCTTATCTTTAAAATAAGTTTATTGACGGTGGTTCTACAGTTGTCAAACTCTATGTGAACTAATTTGTATTGCAAGTCATGCGAAATTTACGTATGTTTGGTCATTCGACTTTCTAAAAGATTTCTTCGATCACAAAGATACCAGTAAAATTTTGGAAATTTCGTCATCAAATGGAATCAGAAAGACATTGAATATGTAAAAAAAACTCCTGGATCAAAAAGAAAAGTTGATATTCTTAGTGCCGAAGAGTTCTGTATAAATGAAATCGTAAAAAGTTTTGTAAAGGTATATTTTATAACAAAATTAACCCTAAATTCATATCTTTCCTGAAAAATCCGACATTTAAATCATAGACAAAAACACATAGATCGGAAACTTTCCTGTTTAGGACCTAACTCAGTTGTCAAAAACCTAAGTGGTGAGAATGTATTAGTAAAAAAACTATGTGAAAACAAAAACAACACTCGTATGTGTTATTTTCAGTAATTTTTTTGTTTGATTTTTTGTAGCTAGTTTCCATTCTATATATGTTTCTCTATGCTCAAAATGTAATTTGAGAATTTTTGATTTATATTACGTTTTTCAGTATCGTTTACAATAGAACGTTACGTTAGAATATTTCAAATGTTTATTACATTGTTAGTGGTTGATTTGTAGCAATTTACAAGTGTGTCTGAAGGGTCAGCAAAATTTTATAGAAAAATTGATTTGATTTTGTATTCAACTCAATTTCAATCTTCTTATTTTTTCTTTGTACAAATACAATTTCAGTCAATCAAATTAAATGTAAATTTTAATTTATTTCTTAAAGGAAAGCAAACATACAAAACAGTGCCAATATACACGCAGAGAAAAGATATAGTTTTACATGTTTACCATAACCATTTCAATAAGTATTTAACAATATTATGGTCACTTTAATTATTTATATGATTGCGGTAACCACAATATGTTTAAGTTTTCTTTCATATGATTGTAGCAATCATATATATATAATTGTAGTAATTAAGTATAAGTTTGCGGCAATAATTTGTATGATGTAATAAATACTTCGCCATATTGTGTTGTCCTCGGATTAGAATAGCTGACATATCTTTTGAACGTGGTTTTGTTTTTAATAACTTATGTGTAATTTTGAAGGGTACATATCTGACATTTATTCTCACTTAGTTATTGAACATTATAGTGTAAACAACAAAGATTTTTTTTCGCTTTGAAAATGTCGAATTTTGTACCGACAAAACGTCATATGCTGGAAGTTTTGCTTTACTTCTTTCATTTGAAAAAAAGTGCCGCTGAAACACACCGATTGCATACCGAAGCTTATGATAAATGTGTTCCATCGCCCAGTGACGCCCGTAGAACAAGTGAGGTTGCAAAAATCAAAATTTCATGTGACCCTAAAAATATTAAATAAACCTCTTTTACAGTAAATTGTCCAACGATTTCAAAAACTCTTATTACTCTTATTACAATCTGATTTTCAGTTTTCAAAAAAACAGAAAATTTTTTAGGTAATTTGGTCCGCTTTCAGATACAATATATTGAAAACTATGTAACTGATCGTCATTATTTTTGATTCTTTTGATAGATATATTTATTAAGAGAAGAATAAACAAAAATTGTACTGTTTGCTTTGTATTTGTCCAGGTAAATCGATATTTACCAACTATCCATTTTTTCAATATTTCTCAACTTTGATATAAATAAAAAAAAAATATAATTTTCTATATTTGCCATATTTTCAAAATAAGATCTTTGATTATTCCTTTACCTAATGCAAAAATTTCCAGCTGCCCGTTCTTGCTCCATTTTTTGCTAGAGGTAAAATTTTGAAAGAAGACATGGTTTCAAAAATGACATATGACTGTGAAAAACCAACGAAAAAAAATTTTTTTTTTAATCTTTTCTGGAATAATTTTAAATCATAAAAGCCTTTAAAAAGAAACATAAAAAATCAAAAATTTTAAAAAATATTTTTCCCCTAAAATTCATTTTTCCACAAATTTCAACTTTGCTAACCCATAAGTTGGCACCTGAAAGGCCAACTCAAACACTCATTTCATAGGCTGATCAATTATCTATCATATGCCTTTTACATTTTTTAATTATCTCATTTGGTTCAAAAGTTATGATTTTTGCAACGAAAAAATGGCGCCACTGTGCATCGGTCTCAACGATAGAGAGATGGTTTTTGCGGTTCAGAAGTGGTAATTTTGACACGGAAGACAAAGATTGCCCAGGCCAGCCAAAAAAGTTTGAAGACCAAGAATTGTAGGCATTACTCCATGAAGATTGTTGCCAAACTCAACAAGAGCTTGAAAAATCATTAAGAGCTCCTCAATCAGCAATTTCAAAATGTTTGCGAGCAGCAGGATTCATCCAAAAGCAGGGGAATTGAGTACCATACCAATTGTAGCTGAGAGTCCTTGAAAGACGATTTTGCATGTCTGAAATGCTGCTTCAACGCTATGAAAGAAAACCATTTTTGCACCGAATAATTACTTACGAGTGAAAATGGATCAATTAGGATTTCCCGAAGCATAAGAGATCGCATGTGAAGCACGACCAACCAGTCGTATCGACACCTAAGCCAAATATCCATGGCGCTAAGGTAATTTTCTGTGTTTGGTGGGACCAAAAGGGACCTATCTATTATGAGCTGCTGAAATCTGGCCACACCATCACAGGGAACCTGTACCGAATGCAACTGATTCGTTAGAAGCGAGCATTGGCCGAAAACCAGTAATATTCCATCATGACAAACACTCGGCCAATATGTGTTAAAAACTATTTAGAATGAAGTGTTTGGGAAGTTTTGCCTCACCCGCCTTATAGTGCAGACCTT
Source organism: Calliphora vicina (assembly GCF_958450345.1). Taxonomy (NCBI): domain Eukaryota; kingdom Metazoa; phylum Arthropoda; class Insecta; order Diptera; family Calliphoridae; genus Calliphora; species Calliphora vicina. Next base: position 25,588,604 of record NC_088782.1, read on the forward strand.
GCCCCGTCCGACTACTATTTGTTTCGATCGAAGAAAAACACTCTCTCTGGGATACGCTTCACTTTGGAGCTTGATTTGTTCATGGCCTCAAAAGATAAGCTGATGAGATGATGACTCTGAATTCATATGTATCTATCAGTAGCATACGAGGGTGAGTCAATTATTCCGTGACTTTTTGAATGTCCCGCCTCGTAACTGAAAGGGCAACTCTGCTCCTGTCATCTGTCATTTGACTCCTGTCAAAATTTGAACAAGCTGCGCCATTTAGTTTGTATTTGACAGCCATTGATAGCAGACTACCTCGTGACTTGAGGAAAAAATGTGAAAAAAAAGTGAATTTAATTTTTGCAGAAAAAAAACATCACTCAAACCAAGGCTAAGCTTGAAAAATACTACGTGAACTCTGGACCATCAATATCAATGGTAAAAAAAGTGGGGTTTAATTTTAAAAAAATCACGATATTTTGTTGGCGGATCAGAGAATGAAAGAGCGAGAGATTGTGGATGCATTAGACATCTCACATGGCTCAGTGGTTTCAATGATCACTTGAGTATGAGAAAGCTTTGCGCAAGATGGCTCCCACGTTTGTTCACAATCGAGTACAATCATGGAATTAGGCTACAAATTGCCCCCTCATCCGCCCTATTCTCCGGATTTAGCACCGAGTGACTATTTCTTGTTGCCAAACCTGAACAAATGGTTGGTTTTTTAAACTAAAAAATAAAATACATATTTTGATGACCTCGACAAATCTTATTTTTTGGAAGCGATAAAAACTGGAGAAACGTTGGACAAAGTGTATAGAAAGGAGACTATATTGAAAAATAAAAGGTGTTATTATCCAAAAACCTGTGTTTAATTCAAAAAGTCACGGACTTATTGACCCACCCTCGTATAGAATTTTTTTATATGATAAATGTTCCGAATTTTATCAAAAATACAAACTTTTCCGACCCCAGTAAAAATAATTTCAACAAAAAAATCTCTTGAGCTAAATGTTATAACCTACTTATTTGTAGATATTTTCAAGTACTAGCTAAATATAAAATTTATACAGTTTTTTAAATTTTGTTGGTCCGAAGTTAGCAATTTTGGGGGGCCGCCCTCTAGTTCCCATTCAAAAATATCTCCGCACTAAGTATTTGAGATGGCATTACGATATATCCAATTGTTCATCGAATTATTTCCAAAACCATATGTAGTTTACTATAAACCTTTATTTACTCCTCAGAAGTTACACAAACCTTGCCCGCTTTGACAAATTTGTACATTTTATCATATAATGCGTGCAAAAATCTGTTACACTAAAATTTCTGTTAAGTCAGTATGTGTTTGAGTTCAAAATTTACATTTGATATGTTAATAACATTTTGTACGCATTATATGAAAAAGAGTACACATTTGTCAAAGGGGGCAAGGTTTGTGGAACTTCTGAGGAGTAAATAAAGGCTTTTTATAAGTATATGATATTGTTGAAAACCATAGGACTTAAGGATTGATATTTTAGAAAAATTCAATAATTTTATACAATTTTGGGACGTCATTTGCCTTAAAAACTAAAAAAATTACAATATGGTGATTATCCACGAATAAAAATACAAAATTTGAATTAATGTAAAATTTTAACAGTTAAAGGTATCATAACAAAATTTGGAACCAATATAGACTCAAATGTCCTTAAATCAATGGCATTAGAATTTTTGACATTTTTTATTTTCAAATACCGAAATTCCTGAAACGGGGAAAATGTGTTCCAAAAACTGAGTTTTTTTTTAGAAAAGTGCCTACTGTGTCGTTATTTACCGTATGATAGTAAAAAAAACTTAGTAAATATTTAAGCAACATTTGGGGTTATACAAATATGGAGCTTTTTCGTGGATCCGTGCTTTGCCTTTTTAGAATTTTCTACTCAAACCGACATTTTTTTTTAGAAATTGGCCAAGTTTGGATAGGTCTGGGGGGTGATATGTCCGCTTTAGTGAGCCAAATTTTTCTTAACACGCTTTTGCATTTAGTTATCTTTCCGAATCATATAAAAATTCTATATAGTCCCGAAGAAAATTTTTTTTCTACAAAAGAAAAAATATATGGGTTTTTTTTTGCGAAAAAACGTAAAAAATATGGCTCTTTTTACAAGTTCTAGCTTTGGATGCGTATAACTTTTTATAGGGAACAGATAACTGTTAGCAAGTTTCTTTTATTTTATTTAGAATTTTATCGCCAATATAGTTGATATTTTAAAAATAAATTTCGACCCTCCGTAAGCCCGCCATATCTAAAAAGCCATAAAAAGATCGAGCAAAATTAAAAAAAATAATTCAATAAACCTGAATATCTCTTCAACTAATAGAGATAACCTACACTTGTGAGCGTATTTTTTGCTTTTTATATTTAAAATGTCAGCTCATTCGGATCATAAATGGATTTTTGGCGATTTTTTTCAAAAATTTGAGACCAGAGGTTACCAACTTTGGGGGGCTATGCACTGGCCCCCATTATCACTAGGAAGCTGAACAAACGTAAATCAACTCGAAAACCCCTCAGCTCCAACCATATGAAATTTCGTAACAATGTATCTAATACTTCGCGAGATACCGAATTATTACCAAAAAAAAAAGTTTCTAAACCACTGTGCACTGTGCTACGTGTGGTATGAGCGATAATTTTCTTTCTAATTTCAATTTGTTTTCCACCTCAATATTGACAGCCTTATTTTATAAAATTTACGAATTTTTCGACGAACGAATATGTGACAAATATGGTTTTTATGAATCACAAACATTTTTTTTATGTTTTTATACAATTTTTTTCTTCAAAATTTCAAATGTTCAAAGAATTTCTTTTGAAAAATATAAAATTTTCTTAACACAGGCGAGAACAAAATTACTTGCGTTACTATGACGAATGGAATGAGCTAAAAGTTTTATAAATAGCCCATGTTTTTAAATTTGTAAAACTTAATTTATTTCGCACTATGGCCATAAAAATTATTGACACATTTAAGTAGATAATTATTACTGAATTTTTTAATGTTACGAGTCTAACAAGTTTTATAGCTTAAGCTAAAATTAAATTAACATTTTCTTAGATGCTTTAAAATGAAAAATATTTTTTTTCTCTTTTGTCTTTTTATTTTACAATTGATAATTTATTACCTTTTTTCTGTTGATGATGATGACTGTTGGTAAGAAGATGTTGTTGTTAGTAAGATTCACTCCATTATTAATGATGTTGAATTAAATGCATGGAAAAACTAAGAGAATTGTGGCTACTGGTCGTTGTCCTTAACAGGAACTTTTAGTTGGCTTTTGGGTAATGAATATCTAGTAAATTTTTGGTATATTTTTGGTTTTACAATAATAATAAAAACAATACATTGGTTTAGATGTAAATTTACACACACGTTGTTTAGTAAATGATAAAGCTTTATTTTTCTTGTATAGTAGGGATAACTTTTACACTCTCTTTTCTCTGCTCTTTTTTAAGGAAGCACTCTTTTAAGCTGAAACACACAAATGTAAACAAACGAAGAAAGGAAAGTTTAAGAGAGAGTGCAAAACTTTGTTTGCCTTTTTACACTTATACACACACATATATAAACATATACATTAACACTCATTTAATTTTACATTTGAGAGCCAGAGAAAATCTCATTCATATAAAACTGTGTTGTGTTGTGTTGATTTCCAGCATGTTGTTGTGCTTTTTTGCTTTTTTTTGTTGTTGTTGATTCTTTATGTTTGATATTAATTTTTGCTTTATTTTCTTTTGGCTTTTATTTTTTGCTTTTAAGGATTAATTTAATTTATATCTCTATGAATTATTTCTTATCTTTCTGATTATTAGGTATAATATTTAATATTTTGGTGTTGTAGTATTTTAAATTTAATTTTTTTCCATAGATTTGTTAACATTTATTAAAATTTTTTACTCCGCTTAAGACTTAATTTAATAATTTTCTTTTTTTTATAACAAATCACTGCATATTTTTAGGGTGTGGCTAAGAAATATTTAATAATATTTAGTTTGCACTTATTTTAGGAATTCTGTTTAACTTTAACACTTTTTTTAATTGGTTTACAATATGTATTTTGTAATCATTGCTAAGATAAATTTATATTTTATTAGAGTGAAGAAGAAATATTTGCTTTTTATTAGTCTTTAAACAGCCTCATTGTTAGGAGAGCTTTATTGTTGTGGCTGCTGCTGTTGTTGTAAGGTTTTGTTTAAGAGCATTTATTATTAATGTATGGCATTATTATTGTTATTGCAGCATTGAAAAATTGTGTCTATGGTTATTTTCTATGAATTTTTATCATTTTTCTTTGTATTTATTTTTATTTTTTTATTATATTTTATTTCGCATTTAGATTACGCCTGTCTCATCATTGTTTTTTTTTTATTTTTTTTTCAACATCCTTTATAGACTGTCATACACATGTACTCTTGCACATTCTCTGATTTTCACACACATACACTTATACATTCAGTCTTACACCTAGTAAATTCTAGGATTCAGTGTTTTTCTGTTTTTTTTTTTTTTTGTTTGTTATGAATAGTATTTTATTGTGGAATTTATACTGGTTTGTATTTTGTTGTTGTTGTTGTTGTTGCTGTTGTATTTATCTTTTATTTGAGGTTGTTGTAGTAGACAGGCGCGGTTTATATACATAATATTTTTCAATGTTCACAATCAGCATTTCAAATAAAACAACAAAAGGACATTTAAATTGGGTAAGTTTCGTTTTAAAGATCTTTAATAAAAAATAAATAGATTGACTTAAAGTTTTGTATTTGACTGTGAAGTATCTTATAAAAATCTCTGAGTGCAAAAGAGCCATATTCTGCTGTGTTGTAAAAGAGCCATATTCTGCTGTGTTGAATCTTATTTAGCCTTCAATAAATTATACTTTAAAATAACATTTTTAAATATTTTTAGGTAAACAAAATTTAAAAAAAAAAAATTTGAATTTAAAAAATAAAATTATTTTTTAATTTATGCCAAAAAAAAATTAAATTAAAAAGAAATTTATTTTTTTTTAAATTTATTAGTGCGAAAATTGTTTGACAAAAAATTTTTTTTTGATGAAAAAAAATTCGGGTTAAAAAATATTTTCCCGATTTTGACCCATTGTAGGTCCGACTTACTATGACCTTATATATGCAATGGTTTTTGAAATATATATCATTCGATTTCAATATTGTGTATATTAATGACTTGGTAATCCAGATATAGATCAAAAATTTAGGTTATCCATGGTTATTTCCTTACTTGTGGGCCGATTTTAAATAGTAACCGGGTATATTTATGTATGAATCATGTATATATGTTATTTTGTGATAAGGAACGTTGATTTCAACATACAGACGATCATACTGAAATGGCTGTAACGATCCAGAAAATACTAATGAAATAACAAACTTATATATACCCTTGCCATGGTGAAGGGTATAAAAATGTTTAATGAAAAACAATTTTTTGTTAAAAATTTTTGTTAAAAATTAGGTTTAAAAAATATTTCCCGATTTTGACCCATTATCGGTCCGAAATACTATTGCTATTTTTAGATATCCATTAGTGATGGAAAAGTTGACACGATTTTACTTGTTTATACCCTTCACCTTCGTGAGAAGGTTATATACAGCGGTTGACAAAACAATGGAAACTTTTCCAAATATTCCATATGTAGCCCAAAATTTAAAATATTTTTTTAAAATAAAAATATTTTTTTTACTATTTTACTTGTATAGTTTTATGTATATAAATTAAATGAAAATCAAACAACATAATTAATTATATTCTGAAAAAAGGGAACAAAATTAAAAATATTCACTATTTCGCTACTGGCAAAACAATGGAAACTTTTAAACTTCAGCAAGAAAGAAGTGTAAAACGAAAATAATATTTAAAAGAACGATGTAAAAAGCATCCTGTTTACAGTTATTTTATTTTTAAATTCTGGTAATTTTTCACAATTTCTTTTTCTAAGTTTTTCGCATAATGGTTTTTTTCAAAGTTAACGAAAATGGCTAAAGTTAAGATTTGTGAAGACTTAAAAAATTAAATAATTAACGATTTAAAGGCTGGTTTAAAACAAAAAAGTATCTCTGACAAACATTCAATAAATAAATCAGCAGTTTCAAAAATTATAAAGAAATTTCGTGAGACTGGTTCTGTAAAAACTCAACATTAAGGTGGAAGACCTCGTAAGACTACTCCTAGACATGATAATTTAATAGCGAGAGAGTTCAAGAAATTCCCAAAAATAACTCCTAAAATTAGAAATAAGTAGTCGCAGGACAAATGAGGCTGGTCTTGGTCCTGTGAAAAAATCACTCATTTCTAAAAAGAACCGTTCTGCTCGTCTACAATTTGCCAGGGATCATTTAAACTGGTCGATACGGAAATGGAATACTGTCCTCTTTTCCGACGAATCCAAATACAATTTAAGAGGCAGTAATGGGAGAACATTTGTAAGACGACCAAAGGGAAAAAGATTAGATCCAAAGTACACAAATAAGACTGTAAAGTTTGGCGGTGGCAAAGTTATGGTATGGGGTGTTTTTCAGGGCAAGGTATGGGCCCAATTCATATTATAAAAGATACCATGACAGGTATAGGATACAGAACCATATTAAACGATGTTATGTAACCATACGCTGAGGAAAATATGCCCCTAGTTTGGAGATTCCAACACGACAACGACCCGAAACACACCTCTAGGGTTGTAACCGAGTGGTTACAATCCAACGAGGTACGTGTTTTGAAGTGGCCTGCCCAATCTCCAGATCTCAATCCCATAGAAAATCTATAGGAAATTGTAGATTGTAAAAAACTTACACCAGGAAGGAAGATTTATCGGAGGCGGTTATAAAGGAATGGCAAAATATTTCAAAGGAGACCATTGACTCTTTAATTGGTTCAATGCATCGTCGATGTGTAGCAGTTATAAAAAATAAGGGATACCCAACAAAATATTGAGTTATTGCAAAGTTCAAATTGTTTTGTCAATGCCGTAATAAAGAAATCTTTTAATTTTGTTTTCTCATTTTTAGAATTTAATTAATTAAAACCATTTGTCATTCCGTTTGTAATTTCCACAATATAATTTTTCGACCTTATACAGTACATACATTCTCGATTCTATAAGCAGCCGATTAAGCCATGTCTGTCTATCTTTCTGTCTGTCTGTATGTTGAAATCAATTTTCTGAAGACCCCAGATATCTTAGGGATCCAAATCTTCAATATTTCTGTCAGACATGCTTTCGAGAAGTTTCCTATAAAGTGTTTGCCGTTATTGCGAGATCATAATTCATTCCAAAGTCTTAATACGAAAGGAAAACAAATGTCGATTACAAGAAAATCCTGGCCGACAACTTTTCCAAAAAGTATCACGAAAATCGTGCATTAGAATTGACAATTTGGCTGTCACAATGAATCTGATTTTAATGTGTATTGAACAACTATTGATTAATTTACTAAAGATGTCATTAGTCGTTGACAAAAGAAAAGGAGTAAAGTGTTACAAAAAGAACTACATGGTTTTATTAAATTGCTGTTACTGTACTGCTGTTGTCGTGTTATTGGTGTCAAATTGTTTTACATGTGAGATTTTTCTCTAGTGGTTTCTTGTTATGGTGCGGTAGGTTATTTTCCTGCAATGACGTTTAATGTAATTGTCGTCGTTATCGGTTTTTTTTTGTATTAGAGCTTCTATTGTTTGCAGAAAACACAGTTTGTAATAAAATTCTGATTAGATAAACAAACTTAAGACAAACTTATAATCGCATTTTTAACATGCTAAGAAAAATTAAATAAAAGAGTTTACCAAGTCAAATATTGAATTAAAAACATGTCATTATACTAATTAAACATTAGAGTGAATACAAGATAGCATAATAAATCAAAGTTAAATTTAGAAATTGCTTAACTTCACATAAGCCTTTTACAGATTTTAATGACAAAAATACTTAAATTATTTATTAATTACGTTTTTTGGGAATTAATCTATTTGGCAAGTTGAATAATCACATATATCTTATTACACTTTAAATACAGTTTCTTTTTGTTTTTGTGTTCTAATCCTTTTTTTTTCCAAAATTCTAACATTTCTCTTTAATTAAATTAAATATTTAACTGTCCCATAGTGTCCGCCAGTGGAAATGAGTTAAAATGTAAATTTCCTTTTACTCTAAAAAAAAATAGAATAAATAAATGCCAAATGTTATTTAGAATACATATAACCTCAGCATTTAGCAGCTTTAACGAACAATTGACATTTCAAGGCAAATGAAAAGAGAAAAAAAAACATAGTTTTATTTTAAGAAAAGTTCGGCATACAGGCAGATTCAGTCAAGCAGCCAACCAGTCAGTCAGTCAGCCAGTCTTGCATATAAATTGTACTTTGAATACATACATCTTGACCTTACACTTTAACTAACAAATTCAAGATTTTTCTAAATGAGTACGCAAACTTAAAACACGTATACTTGGTTGGAATTAATAGACAGACATTCATACATAAAGGCAGACACGCTCATATATTTACATTAGTGTGCTTCAGAATTTTATGATGGAAAAAATCTTTAAGCTATTAAGTAGGCTACACGTGCCCAAAGAAAACAAATTCGTAGTAGCAACCGAATATGTTGACAATCGAGTGATTCGGTGGCACATATAGAATTTTTCGTTCTATAAACAGAACGTCAATTGCTTGAAGTAATCAAGCTTTTTTACACCTTCTAAAATTTTATAGTCACAACTGTAAAGTTCGGTCGCTATGGTAGAATCACTCGATTGTCAACAAATTCGGTTGCTACCACGAATCAGTTTTCTCTGTGTGAGATTTGAAAATGAAAATTTATAAAACGAACTATTTGACCGCCCCGGCTTCGCCCGGTAGCTTTTACTAATGTTAGTTCTTCAAGTTTCTCCAACCCAACCTGCGGCCAAATTACAGCATTCGATATCGAGTAAAATTGTTCGTAATTTTCTTATTTGAGATTATGGCATTCAATATTGAGCAAGAAATTTAGTACATTTTACCATAATTTCGATATCTAAATTATTTTTCGATACGATAGCTCATTCGATCACGAATGCGGTAATTTGGCCCCTGCCTGTTCTTATTTATTTGCTAATAAAATATCTAAATTTGTACTGCATACTTTAGGGAGCTTTTTTTATTACGGTTGACTGGACTCAAAAAAAAATTTCCGAATTTTACACGGACATGGACCATTTCATTTATATATATATAGATAAGAACATATTTTCGATTTACCCTGAAAGGTAAATATCAATGTAAAATTTTGAAAGAGAAAATAGTTTAAGTTATTCTCAAAAAAAAAAGGAATGTGTCAGAGGCATATTCCGTTTCCAAAACGGATTTAAAAATATCCGCAAAAATTATTTTTATATCTGTAGAAAAAATAAGGTCACTGTATTTACCCGCTTTTACCCCCCAAACCTTCGAATGTCCCAAAAACCCTACATAGGGAGAGAGGAACCCACAGTCCAAATTTCATGTGTCTACCTTTTGGCGTTTAAGCTGGACGAAGTAAGTATTGTTACGAAATTGTAATTGAATTCAAATATAACGATTTTAAGGGCTGATTTAAAAGTAGCATAATGCTTTCAAATAACAGTGCAAACTGTAACATATCTGTGGGCATTATTAAATAAAAGCTTTCAGTTGACCATTGATCGTAAGTTGGCAACGCTGTATTCGAATTCGAATATTCAGTTAAAGAACATTGTAGAAAGTACACCACAGATGGCGTATGTATTAGTAAGATCTAGAATATTCGAACTGCGACAGTTAAAGAGCAATCTAGAGTGCAGATGGCAGTGTTATAAATAGTGGCAGAGGTTGCAGCCGTGAGTCAGTTTATCAGAGACGCTTTTCGAATAAACATCAACTGAGTGCCTTAAAGTGTGCTGTGTTTTTCAAGTGAATTCGTTTACATTATAAATTGTGTCTGTATTTCTGCGAATTTATAAACGTGTATAAAAAACATTGAGTGACTATTTAATTCTGTTGCTGTACATTTTAAATAAATAAAGAGTTGTTACAATTTTTAAACTACTAAACGGGTTTTATTTGCAATCAAAAGTATCCGGTTTATTTAAAGGAAATAAACCAAACGTTTTGAAAAGGTTAAAACGTAACAGTATGGCTGACATCATAAACGCATTTTGCAAAGCAACACTGCAATGCATAGTGTTCATAAACGCAATAGATTTTGTTTTGGCAATGTCGCAAGTTCATTATAGTATGGCAATGCTTTTCCATGCGCAGCATTTGTCAAATTTGTGAACCGTTTTTATTTATGATTCTTTACAAAACATTTATGCGTTCATGAATGTCACAAAGTATTGCTTTGCCTTGTAATTGCTTTGCATTACTGCGTTTATGAAGTCGGCCTATGTTACTTCACCTTAAGCAATTAATGTAATACTGGACGTTTTTGTTTAGAGGCAGCTCAGTTTTCTGTGACAGATGATTTACTTTGAATATCATGGATTTATTCGACATACTCATCAGGCATTACGTTTATGGTGCTTAAAATCGTCCCTGCGATCGATTAATTCGAGAAACTATGGATCGTTTTCGCAATACGTTTACTCTTAACGATAATACGCATCCCGAAAGGCGCGCCGTACTGTCAGCACAGAACAAGTGTTAATGATAATCCAAATGCGTCAATTCGTCATCGTGCTCAGCTATTTAACTTGTGTCTACCCAAGAACTTGTTTTGAGTGCTACCAAGATTCAACTCGTACAGAAATTGAAGCCGCACGATCATCGTACATTTGGTGAATGGGCCGAAGGAAATATCGCCATTGCATCACAATTTTATTTGGAAATGTTATTCAATAATGAAGCGCACGTTAGATTAGATAGTTATTTAACCATTAAACACAATTAAATCCAGAAAACTCACTGTTTGTTCATATGTCTTCACAAATAACGATGGTCAGAACGTCATAGTCAACGGTGAGCGGTAAAGTTACATGCTTACTAGCTTGTTCGTACCTCAATTTGAAGGCATTAGTATTACAGATAGGTGGTTTCAGCAGGATGGTAGCACATATCACACAGCGCGCGATACAATCAATTGACTGAAACATTTGCCGAACGAATAATTTATGTAATTATGTAATTTCTAATTTGACACCATTAGATTATTTTTCGCTGGGGATATGTCCCAGGTCTATGCAGGTATACTGCAGAAATAAGGTCTGATTTACTGCGAAGGGTGTGTGAAAATTGGATCTCCAGGTTACACCATGTACATTAAATTGTCATGGATAATTTAATGACATTAAATTATCCAATTGGATAGATATTAGAAAGGTTTATCACTGTGCTAACGCTCAATTGTTGGTATCGTTATGTATGTATGTCATTTAAATCCTTAATTCAATGGATTCTACGAAATCCTTTGTTCTAATCCTATACACGAAGGTCTTACCTGACATGCCTCGGGGAGACTTGAACTGTATGGCATTTGTTTCATGACTTGGAAAACATTCGTTTCCGTATTGTATATCCGATACAATGGATCCTGCACAAATGTCTACATGTTCTCCTCCTTTCCACGAGGTATTTCTGGACATGCCTCGGGCTTCCAACTATATGATGTTGTATCCATAATGACTCCTCCGATGACTTCCCAGAGTATGGTGTTCGAATCCCGTGACAGTTCTTAGCGCAGAATTTTGGCAGCTTTTAATATTTCTCCACTTTTGTTATACGAAACAAACCACACTGGAGCAGCGTACCACTGACCAACAAAGTATCTTGTTGGTAGCCAATAGAGTTTCTTTATCCAGACTTTAGGTGTATACCGACAACCGCATTGAGAATCATGTTTCAACTTCAAGCATTGTGTAAATTGTGGGACCCCTTTTTTGTCGATAATAAGCGAACTCAGCAGCGAAATACTTCACAACATGGACCTTGGACAAGGTTCTCAATGCGGGTTAGATTACCGTCAGAGACTCTGGGTGTATCTGCAGACAAGCAAAACTCTTTTTTGGAATTTTTTTTTTTTTTTATTGAAACATAAATTCACGCATATCACGAAAATGGTCTTTTGTCGAAATTTGCCATGACAATTTGAAATAAATGTGGCAGAATTTCATTAATGCAGTTTTGAACATCCTTCAATGCAATTGTGGTTGTGGGCTTTTGACCTCAAATAAGCCACAATCTAGGGTGCCAATTCTGATCACGGAAACAATACGGTAATTATTTCAAGGGCTGCATGATTACCAGATAAGAACAGAGATAGAAAAAATCTTAACATACATAAATGTTAATAAAAAAACAAACCACTAAACCGACAGTTTTGATTTTTTTTATTTCATTGAAATTATTATTTTTATAGTTGTAATCAATAGTGATGAATTTATGAATGTTTTCCGGAAACCATTCCATTAAGGTTTTATAATGCTTTCTGTGACTTTGTTCGACCAGTTAGTCCATCTCCGTTTAAAATCTACCAAACTTTTGGACACCTTTTTTTGTGCCCTTCAATTCTTTTAACGAGAGCTTAACCCTCTAACCGGCCAATTTTATTTTGTGGTAAAAAATATACCAGGTTATTGTTTGAATAAAAAAAAAATACGTTGGAATAAAAAAAAACAAAATACAAGTGCACGTTCATATTCATCACAATAAGTAGATTGTTTGTCTCTTTACACATATTTACCGTTATAGCGGGAGAAATAAGCAAATAAAGCAGCATTACACACATTTAACATACCCCGCCTAAAGGCAGCCTTGCCGGTTAGAGGGTTAATATCTTTCCACTGGTCTTAGCTCCAGGCAGTTTGGAGGATTTGCCTCTCTTGGTACAAATACCACATTATTGTTCTTCTACCAGTGAAGACCTTGTTTACCATAGTGACAGGATGCCAAATCAGGTCAACAAATTAAGAAGTCTTATGAATGAAAATGTTGGTATTTATAGAGCCCTTTGTAACAAATATTTGACTTCTTTTGCCGCAACTGCATGTTGCTTGCCATACCAAGAACTTTTTGGGAACATTTTCTGCTTTTTGGTCCTAAACTTTTCTACAACATTCCCGAACATCACCAACATAAAAATATTGACCCGGAAGCGAAAAATTCCATACGTACGTTTCGCCTTCCATTATACAGCAGGTATATTTTTTGTATAAAATTTGACTTTAATTTCCGTAATCTGTCTTTGGCCTCAACATTTTGACCAGAGTTCCTGTCAGGAACTTTCTGAGCCTTATATGTTTTTAAACCTGCATTGGCTTTAACTTTTCGTACCAAATAGTCCGAGTACTGAGCTAAACGGACTGCTTTCCTATCGGATGTGTTGGGAGCTCTTTTGAAAATACTTTCTATTTATTTGCTTTAGAAACATAATGTGGACCATTGCTAGGGTTTTTATCCCGGGAATTCCCGATACAAAATTCCCGTGAATTTTGCCAATTTTTCACTACCCGATTCCCGGGATTTTTAGTCGGGAATCCCGGGAATTAAAAACTGACGAAAATACATAGAAAACAAGTTAGAACTCTATTTTTTCACCTAAAAACAGTGAAAAGTTTTTTTTACAGTTTTTTTCTTATATCTCGTCAATAATAGACCGCTTATTATTATTATTTATTTGGGGTTTTTCGTATGAAAATTTAAAAAGTGAATTCATTATTTATAGAATTTATTTCTTATTGAATCATTAAATTTCTTTAAATTTCTTCTTCAAATCCATAACAAAATAGCTTAAAAAATTTATTAATTTATAAAATTTTTCTTCAATTCGAATCTAGTACAAAAAGGCTTAAAGAATTTTTTCAATTAATTTTGTAAATGATTTGATTTAACAAAAATTTAATCATTCAAAGTTTGAATAAATTCTGTTATTAATTAACTTTAAAATTAATTCAGTTTAAACGAAGGGATTGAATCTAAAAAATTAAATATTAGGAATGGAATTATGCAATGAAAGGCTGACATTCTTTAATTACGGATTAAGATTTTAGTGAATTAAGCTCAAATTTTATTAATTAATTCAAAGCTCTGATATTTAATAATTACAACACTAAGTTTTTATATGAAATTTGGCTATAATATTCCTAATTTACAGTATTGTTATATATTTCGGGAATAGCCGGGTATCCGGGAATGTAGAAAAAAATTTACCGATTCCCGGAAATCAAAAAAGGTCAGGAAATTAAAAACCCTAACCATTGCTTCTCGATACTGTTTAATAACACTGGAATCAGTTTGACGGTACACCTTCGATTGTTTGGCCAACTTTTTGTAAGACCAAGTAGGGTTTCGTTGAAAATATTTAACAATTTTGACATTAAACATAATAACTGACATAGTTTTCAAAGGTACTTATTCAAAAAAAATGTCAAATAATACTTGGGTTAAAAGTTTTAAGGAAAAATGTGTGTTATGGTTTTTTCGATCTCACTCCTGAGACAATATGGATATCTAATGATAAATATTTAAAAGATCATTACAACGACGTATATAAGTAAGTATATAGTAATTCGGACCTACAATGTACAACTGGTCATAAACTGTAGGTTTCTTTGCTCTCCTGATAACATGTGATGTCTAAGTTAGGGGTTTTGAATATATTCATTCGATGTTGATAAAACGTTTAAAGACAAGAATACAAAATAGTATATTTTTTTAATTTACCAGCAAATTGTAGACAATGTGTGTACAATGCACGTGTTTAGTATTGATTCCATTTTACAAATAAAACAATTCTAAAGAGAGAAATGTAGAACTTTTCAAGTTATTTTTTTATTTTTATTTTTTGTGCTTAGCCCACATAAAAGCAGATCTTTTTGTCAATAATTTCAATAACATTTAAAATGAATATTACACAGACACAAAATTGTTGTCATTTTCTACTAAAGGAATTTCATATGAAAGTAAAATGAAATGGGGGAAAAAATTGGCATCAATTTAAAAATGTTTTTGTTTTTTTATTTTTTATTTTTTATTTTTGTATAACAGTCGCACTTTTACACTCACTCTCACATAAATGTCCTCTTGTTTAAAGAAGGATGTATAATGCATACATGACTCTGTGTGTGGCAGGATGTATGCTACATGCTACATATACATGTGTATGTATGTGTTGTCATACATACATTGTTAACGCACACACCCAAATGAATAATACATACGAGTTATTTCACAACACGTTTTAACAATTTCAACGAAAGCAGCAGCGTTTAAAAGCAACTTATTTGAATTACAAATTTTGATTGTATCTTTGTGGGTTTGCAACATTTTCACTGCGATTTAAATGTAAAAGATTACATTTCATTTTTTATATTTATTTTTTCTTTAACAAAATTTAGCTTTATTTAAATAGCTTAAACACTTTCCATATACATCATTTTTATATACCTATAGGGATATACATACATATATGTATGTATTTCTTTTTTTCAATTTCTTTTTGTATATTTGATTTTGTTTAAAACATTTTCTTTTTTCTTCAATTCTTTTTCATTATTTTAGACAGATTTTCAAAAATTTGTTCCACGATTTTACAAGTACCACACAACTGTATGAAGGTTGACGATTGAACTGAACTGAATTGTCCTTTGAAGCTTTTTTCAGCACTACAAACGAAATGAAGAAGAATCCCATTTAAATACATACACACACTCATGTACGTATGTACGCATGCAGGCAGGAGGCATTCGCTGAAGCACAGAACAGAACAGATTTTATGTTCGTAATGAAAAACGTCAGTCAGCAGCTTCCAAAAATGTTCTCTTTATTTTATACACTCACACATAAACACATACATACATGTTGTTTTTTGTTAGTATTGTGTGTCCTTTTACTGTGAATATTCGTATACACATAAACACTCTCTTTCATTTACACTGACACTGATTAACTCTTGTTCTAGGTTTTTACTACCTTCATGGACCAACACTTACACACACACACACACGCTTGCCAAAACATATACACAAAAACACACTGACAACACTCGTTCGTATACACACCATGAACATGGTGTTTGCTCTACATTTGTTCAATGGAAAAAAAGTTTTCAACTCTCTCTCGTGGTCCTTTCGTTCGGTGTTCTCTCAGTTAGAAAATTGAAATTCCCCCATTGCCAACTGAGTTGCCCGGTGGTTTTTCGTATGATATTTATGGGGAAATTGCAAATTTATATTCAGTAATTTATGAGTTTATAGTGTTACAATTGGCATAATAGCTCGATAACTAGATAACCCTATATGGTAACTATGAAAAGTCATCAAGAGTCGTAGGTGTTTATTAAAGCTGTAGAACTATTAAAATTTTGTTTTGGACGATTGAGATTATTGTTTTTCTGGATGATCCAGTGTCCCCACAATTAAAACTTCGTCTTTTTTATGCTCCATACACGTTCATGACTTAATAACCCACAGTGTTATTATAGCCTACAACAGGGTATTATGCGTTTGTGCTGATGTTTGTAACGCCCAAAAATATTAGTTTAACACCCATCTTAAAGTATACTGATCGACTCTGAATCAAACGATGTCCGTCCGTCCGTCTGGCTAGATGTCCGTGTAAACCTTGTAGGCAAAGTACAGGTCGCAATTTTAAAAATATTTCGAAGATATTGAAACTGGCTGAAATCTGTCCATTATTTTACCTATTCCCATCCAAATTTCCACCTGAAATAGGACTTTATCAGTCATAAATGTTTAATTTGTATAGGTATCTAAACAAGTTTCGCTAGTAATAGGTTTCATATATAAGAAAGTCATTTCACCTAATTTTATGACGATCGGTCTACATGCTATCCACACGCAGAGAAAAAATATAGTTGAGCATGGTTACTGTAACCATTTCAATATTGTTACAAGTTTTTTAACTGTATTATAGTCACAGTAGCCATTTATATGATTGTGGTAACCATAATATGGTTAATTTACGATTCACATGATTATAGCAACCATATATATGGTTACAGTAAACAAATATATGTTTGTGACAACCATTCATATGATGAAGGACTTATCGTATTATGTTGGTCTCGGCTTAAGGCTTATCATTAGGGGGCGGATTTATATGCAAATGCATGTTTTTTCTCGAACTTCCAAATACAATGTAGACTAATTATCTATCCGAATCGCACATTTTGCTGCAAAATGGCATCGATTTGTTAGTGCATATTTTTGCATATTTTATTGATAATGCATATTTTGTTATATTTTACTTCAAAATGCATATTTTTATGCATATTATGCCAATTTTTAATAAAAATATAATTTTTTGTCGTTAATGGGCAATACATTGTTTCGACAAACATTTTTTTGTTGAATTTGTTATCGACTAACTTCGTTCGACATCGAAAAACTAGCATTAAGTTCTTCATTTCTCTATCAGTAATTGAAAATTATCATTTCAAAAAATTTTTCTTCAAAAAAGTTTAGTTTAACCGCTCATGACAGTCATTTGCAAGCCGTTCTACGAGACTTTCGTAAACTAGTGATTTTGGATAACTTAGAGACAAATGCACTACACAATTAACGTTTAAAGTCCCTACACTATAGATTACATAGACACTTAAGTGACAGTTGTCTTTATGCTAGATTACATGCGATGTATAAAATAACCAATTGACTTCTCTCTGCATTACAAATAGCTCGTCAAATGACCCAAAATATATAAATTGTAGTCAGCCAAGTGATCAGACATTATTAACAATTTCCGTCTATAAGGGATACATTTACTAATTGCTTAATTTCTGGGTTATTACGAGATAAAAATTAAGGTTGGATGCTACTTTACAGCACGATCAAAATATTGATGATTTTAAAAGGAAAGTCACAATATAGAACCTCTATGGCTTTAAACAAGTATTCATACCAAGATATTACATCGTTTTTTCAGAAGAAAAGTTATGTTAAAAATAGTTTTAGAACTTTAATTGTTTAATTCCTGGTATAATTTAAAGAGTTCTAACTCCTGCCACAAAAATATAAGTGCATATTTTTTAAATTTTTAGGTCATATTTTGATTTTTTTGAAGCATATTTTAGGCGCATATTTTCCAATAATAAATGCATGAAAATCCGCCCCCTACTTATCATAATCTGAGAACAACATATTATGATACAATTATTCATCATAAATATGGTTGCCACAACATTTATATTTGTTTATTGTAACCATATATATGGTTGATACAATCATGTGAATCATAAATTAACCATATTATGGTTACCACAATCATGTAAATAGTTACTGTGACTATAATATTGTTAAAAATCTTTTAACACTATTTAAATGGTTACAGTAACCATGCCCAATTATATTTTTTCTCTGCGTGCATATAAGACCTGCTTCCGAAAATCACTTTAACGAGCATAAATCTCTTAAAAATGTTGATATACCCATAAAATTCAAGAGAAATAAATTTCATATAGAAATAAATCACACCACCTAATATCATGTAAATCGGTCCATAACTAGTCATAGCTCCCTTACAAGGCTCACTTCCGAAACTTCCGAAAATTATTGAAATTTTATAAGAAAAATGTTTTTGCTCATTCACTCATTCACTCAGTGTAGGGTATTATATAATGTAAAAATAATTTTCTTTTATAATGCTATTTAAGCAACATTTCAGACATGCAAAATCGTCTTTCAAGATCCCTCGGCTTCAATGAGCGATATTTATCTTCCATGTCAAAATCACCACTTCTAAAACGAAGAAACCATCTCTCGCACGTTGAAACTATGCAACACATTCACCATAAGCTTCTTTTATTTTTCAAATTAAAGAAGTAAAGCAAAACTTACCGCATATGACGCTCTGTTGGCACAAAATTCGACATTTTCAAAAAGCAAAAAAAACGTTGTTGTTTAAACTATAATGTTCAATAACAAAGCGAGAATAAGTGACAGATATGTACCCTTCAAAATGACAAATAAGTTATTAAAAACTAAAACCGCATTCAAAAGATACGCCATCTATTGTAAATCTGGCATTTTTAAGTCATACACTCAATAATAGACCATAATGTAAAGATGTGTCAGAAATATAAATTGATGGAAAAAAACTTTAAAATATACGATTCATTAGCTTTAATATGAGATCAATAATTATAAAAAAATTTATGACAAAAAAAATTTTTTGATGAAAAAAAAAATTCGGGTTAAAAAATATTTTTCCCGATTTTGACCCATTGTAGGTCCAACTTACTACATATAGCCTGATCTACATCGTTGCAATGAACTTTGAAATATCTATCATTAGATATCCATATTGTCTATATTAATGACTTAGTAATCCAGATATAGATCAAAAATAGGTCAAAAATCGAGGTTGTCCCGGTTTTTTGCTCATATCTCCGTTATTTATGGACCGATTTTGCTGATTTTAAATAGCAAACTTCTCGAAAGCATGTCTGACAGAATTATTGAAGATTTGGATCCCGAAGATATCTGGGGTCTTCAGAAAATTGATTTCAACAGACAGACGGACATGGCTTAATCGACTCCGCTATCTATAAGAATCCAGAATATATATACTTTATAGGGTCGGAAATGAAAAATGTAGAAATTACAAACGGAATGACAAACTTATATATACCCTTCTCACGATGGTGAAGGGTATAACAAGTAAGAGAGCTATATTCGGTTGTGCCGAATCTTATATACCCTTCACCAAGTTATACTTCAAAATACAAATTTTAAATATTTTTAGGTAAAGAAAATTTTTTTTCTAAAGTTGTTTTTTTAATTTTTTGGAAAAAAAATTTTCGAATTGTTATTTAAATTTTTTTTTAATTTAATAAAAATTTTTGGTTTTTTAATTTTTTTTTTTTGTGAAAAAAAAAATTCGTGTTAAAATTTTTTTTCCAATTTTCACCCATTGTATGTCCAACTTATATATGTCTATCAGTAGATATCCATATTGTCTATATTAATGACTTAGTAATCCAGATATAGGTCAAAAATCGAGGTTGTCCTGGTTTTTTCCTCATAACTCAGACATTTGTGGACCGATAAACTTTCGAAAGCATGTCTGACAGAATTATTGAAGATTTGGATCCCGAAGATATCTGGGGTCTTCTGAAAATTGATTTCAACAGACAGACGGACATGGCTTAATCGACTCCGCTATCTATCCAGAATATATATACTTTATTGGGTCGGAAAATTATATTGTGGAAATTAAAAACGGAATGACAAACTTATTATACCCTTCTCACGAAGGTGAAGGGTATAATAAAAAGTAACTATTCAAAAACATAGGAGTTTTGCATTCAGAAATTATAAAAAGGTCAATGAAGCTGCAAAAATACATTTTTTTCTATCTAATCTAATTTTTATGGAAATCTAAGATCGAGTGTATGGAATTGTATAGGCATTGATATTTATTAAGTATACAATTTTAAAATAATTTAAAGGAAATGTAAAATATGCTCTAAAAATTCAAAATATGTCATAAATAAGCTGTAAAAACTATTAAATACAGAAATATACTCTTAAGGGCAAAATATGCACTAACAAATCGCAAACAGCTTATTTATGCTTAATTTTACTTATAACTGCATATTTTGATTGCATATAGTCTATGCCTGTCTTTCCAAAATAATTATGAATTATTCTCATCCTGCAAAAATCCTTCTGCTTTTGGCAACACTAACAAACATTTATGTTATTGTTGTTGATGTGAACAAATACAAAAGAGTAAAAGAGTGTGAAAAGAAAGAGCAGTGAGTGCCCGTGTGTTGGTACACATTTTCCAAGTTCCTTTACAAGCGGCTTTTAATTAAATTTTCTTGTTGATGATTTTTTTCTTCTTCGTTCTATTTACATTTGTTGCTTTTTTTGTATTTTTTTTTTCTTACTTTTGACATTTACATCTGTGTAAGTGTGAGAGTTGTTGTATGTTTGTGTTAGTCAAGATACTTAGAGCGAGAGATAGAGAGCATTAGAGAGTAAATTTGAAAAAGGATGTGTTTTAGCTTTTTAAGGAATTATGTTTTTGCATTTGTAACATTTTGTAAAAAAGCTCTGTGAGTTTGTTAGTGTTTTTTGTTGGTCGTGAGTATTACTACTACACACACTATCATATTTACTACTCACTCACTGGTTCATATTTGTAACGGTATTGTTTTTATTTTGTATTTGTATTGCTGGTTGTTTGCTGTTCTAGTTGTTTTTGTTGTGTATTATTGTTGTTATTATGTTGTTGTTGTTGTTTTTGTTGATAATGCTGTTTATTATTAATGTCCTCTTCATCGCGCGAGAACTGTATGAATGGCGCCACATTTTGACTTAGTTTTTTTGTATTAATACACGAAGGCAGTTTAAAAAGTTTTATTGAAATAGTTTTCAAAATGCCTCTGGCTATTATAGCTATGAAAACCCAAGCCTTTTCATAAGATATTCTTGGCATTGCGCAAAAATTAAATATTTAAAATCTTTAAAGTAAAAAATAAAGTTATTTTGAAAATAGTCATCATTCTAAAACTTGGATATTGCAATAATCTAGACGTAACAAGATTTCTGACAACTGCCAAAGATTTAATTTTTGTAAAATAACTTTTCAGTTTACTCTCTTGCATATGTTTAGTTTGTATTCATGTATGCATTTATGTATTTATTGAGTTTATATTAGTGGATTTTTGGTTTTAATGTGATTGAAGTTGTTGATGCCAAAGATGACATGCTGATTGAAATTTAAATATTTATAATCGCAAAATGTTGCTTACTAAACCTACTGTCCTGTCTGTCGGTCTCCTCTCATTTATTCATAAATTGTATTTGAACAACAAACACAACTACAACGAACTCATTGATAAACCAACATGTCCCAGCAGTAATAGACAGTAATTGTCACTATTAATATATAAATTTTAGTCAGTCAAGTGATTAGACTTGGCTGACTCCTATTTATATATTTTTGGGTGATTTGATACGTATGTGCTCTTTGTAGTGCATAGAGAAGTCAATTAGTTACTTTATGCATCCCATGTAATCTGTCGTGAAGACAATTGTCACTTTAGTGTCTCTAAGTAACCTATAGTGTAGTCACTTTAAACGTTTATTTTGTACTGCACTTTAAAAAGCAGTTATATTACCCACCAGAAGTAATGTATTGGAGAGTTGTGGGAGGAAGGTTTGTTTACAAACAATCTGTTATTGGAATGTCTATTTTAACGAATATTTGAACTCTATTAGCACCCTTACATGTTAAAATTAGTTAATTAGCTAGTAAGTTTACTCTATGTAACCGATATGTGAATTCAAGCCGTTGACTACTATGAACCAGCTATCAGACAGGATCCAAAAGGGCCACTTGACCACCTGCTTAGGACATGCACGTGTTACCCTAAATGAAAGGTAAAATCACTAGTTCGCGATAGTCTCCTACAACTGCTAAGTAGTTTATCTCATATTTTTTATGCACATCTAAATACTTATTTAGAAAAAATGTATTCTAAAAATAGTTTAATCGAATTGACGAATTTCATGAGAATTTCATTACTGCAGGGATTTTTATTTCTACTTAATGTTATTTACATTTTATATTAAATTGTGTTTGTTGATGTTGTGTTTTGTAGTGTGTTTTTTTATTTAATCTCTAATTTATTGGTTTTCAGGAGAATTGTTTGATTCCTTTAACTGAGTGTTGTGCATTTGTGTGGCAGTAAAAGTGTTAGCATACTTTAGGGATTTGTTAATAACTAAATTCTTTGCAGTATGCCAACTATATGTAAGGGACTTTTAATATCTACTTTAGTTTAATGAAGCAATAGAAATTATGATATTTGCTTCTTTACAAAGTTTTTTGTAATATTTACATTGCTGCTCACTGGAATACAACTTTTCGATTCAATATTCTTTCTTAATAATTTCTTCCATTAAAAAAATTGGGAAATTTTCTAGAATTTTTAAATTAGGCGATTTAATTATATTTGTACCAAGTTGTCCTTAATTGAAAACGGATTTTTTATTTTGACATTTCAAAGCGAATAATTGATATTAATTTGGCAATATCAATCATACGCCCTCTGCAATAACAATTAAAAACAACATGTATTCGATATGTTTATGCAGAAGAGTGTTTAAAAAACTAGACTACAAGTAGCAGTAGCAACGAAAAAACACAAGTAGTCTAGTTAAAAAATTAATAAAAACTCGGAGTCAATAATTACTACTGCTACCTTCACATTTTGGTAGCAGTAGTTGTAGTAGTACTAATAAAAGAAAAATTTAAAGGTAGCAGAGTAATTTATTTTCTATTGCTACCTTAAAAAAGAAAAAGTTTTGATGTAGCAGTCATTAGCTTTTTATTAATTCTGCTACTTTTAAAATTTAGTAGTAATAGAAGTAGCAGTTGAGGTAGTAGAAGAAGTAGCAGTTAAGTAGCAGTTGAAGTAGCAGCTAAGTAGCAGTTGAGGTAGCAATAAAATAAGTCAAAAATAAAAATCTTCAGCCAAAAAATTATATTATGTGTTGTTGTTGTGAATGTATATTTGTGTATGTTGGTCGTGTTGTAAACAAAAGTTCGGCTTTTTTGTTATACACACAGAAAACACGATCTTTCTGTTAGCAACACGAACTTCTGAGACGAATAAAATCGAATAATTCTTTCAAACTCTCTCAAAACAAAAACAACACACAGTGTTTAATTCTGTAAATTTTGGTGTTATGACTGAAGATTTTCTTTTTTGAATACTTTTATTGCTACCTTAACTGCTGCATCAACTGCTACTTTACTGCTACCTTAAAAATTAAAACTCGATATAGAGCAGTAGCAATGATTTGTATTTTTATGCTACTACTCCATTTACAATTCATGTTTTATTACTACTGCTCTGTTAAGAGTTTTATATTTTGAAGGTAGCAGTAGTTTTAAAAAAACAAGAAAACGAAAAAAGACAAATGCTACCGCTACATACACTTTTTTGAAGCAGTAGTTGTAGCAACATTTAAAAAATTGTTAGTTATCGTAGCTTTTTAAACACTGATGCAGAATAGATCGTCAGTTAGAATGTAATAGAAATATACACTGACGGATTACGATCGCATGAAAAGGACGGTTGTGGTATCTATCCGGACCATTTGAATTTTAAATTGAATTAAAAATTAATTCTTTCGAACCTTTCGTTATAGTTCAGTTGTGTTAGCACATAAAAACCAATACTTGAAAGCTGATATAGATTTTTAAATTAGCTGTTATTAAATGTATTGGTTCTCACTATTATTAGAGCTAGAAAGCTGAACAATTGGAACCTAGTAAAACACCTAGGTAAAATCCTAACGTAGCCGGATTTTTGGCCTGTGGGCAGGGCATTAAAAGGTAAAAGGGGCGTGACAAAATGAATTTTTTTTTAACATTTTAGCATTTAGCTAATGACATAGGAAGCTGAAAATTGCCTAGCAGCCTGAAGTAGTCGGATCTAAGATTTTTGGACTACGGGCAGAGAATTAAGAAAAGAAAAGGAGAGTGGCAAAATTGTGTTTTTTGGAACATTTCAGCTAATTTTCAAACCTCCTAAAGACCAACGAAGCTAAAAATTGCCAAGCATACCTTAAAGTAGTTAGAAACATTTTTCTTTTAAAATTTCAATAATTTATATTTTTGAGTGATTTTCGGATGTGGGCCTTATATGGGAGCCATGACCAATTATGGTCCGATCACCATGAAATTAGGTCGTTTGATTTATGTCTATATTAAAGTTAACTATGTTGAATTTTGTGTGCATACCAACATTTTTAACCCTCCGGCGGGTGAGAAGGTCCCTTTTTCATTTTCAAACTGAAATTACTCCCTGATGGTCCATGGGAAGTTACCCGCCCCCACATGTATTCCAAGGAAATTTTATCTAGAATCGTTCCGAATTGTTCAAAGCGATCCGACCAATAGTTTAGTTTCTATTCTAATGGGAACGTGTGAAAAGGTCCGCTGGGACCTTGTACTGAAATTTCAACAATAGTTTTTTAGGCTTTTTTCATATAAAACTCATAAAAAATTAATAATCTTTATATATATAATTCTTCTGTACGTGTGTTAGTAACTGAACTCCTCCTTAACGGCTGGGCCGATTTCGATGAAATTTGTTGTGTGTGTTTGAGTGGGTCTTTGGATGGTTTAGATTCACAATTGACCTATATAGGTACAATGGGCAAGGCACCTCCCATACAAAGTAAAAATTTATTATTGCATATCTGGAGTACTATTATAGCGGGAGTCTTCTGTGTGAGCTATGACAGAACAACGTTTGCCGGGACAGCTAGTGTTATATATAAAAGAATTTTTTTTTTCTAACATTCATTATACATGTATAATTAGTAAATAATAATAAATCAAAACAAAACAAGTAAGAAAGTATGGTCGGTCAAGCCCGACCATATAATACCCTACACTAAGTAAAAGAGCAAAAAAAATTTTTCTTTTAAAATTTCAATAATTTATATTTTTGAGTGATTTTCGGAAGTGGGGTTATATGGGAGCCATGACCAATTATGGTCCGATCACCATGAAATTAGGTCGTTTGATTTATGTCTATATTAAAGTTAACTATGTTGAATTTTGTGTGTATACCAACATTTTTAAGCGATTTATGCACGTTAAAGTGATTTTCGGAAGCGGGTCTATGTGGGAGGTATGACTAATTATGGACCGATCGTAACAAAATTTGGTGACATGAATTTTGTATATATAAAACTTATTTGGATCGGAATTTGTGGAGATACATATATAAATTAAACATTTATGACCGATAAAGTCCAATTTCTGGAGGACATTTGTATGGGGGCTAGGTGAAATAATGGACCGATTTCAGCCAGTTTCAATAGGCTTGGTCCTTGGGCCGAAAAAATAATATGTACCAAATTTGAACGAAATATCTTCAAAATTGCGACCTGTGCTCTGAGCACAAGATTTACATGGACAGCCAGCCAGCCGGACAGCCAGCCAGCCGAACAGCCAGACTGACGGGCATCGTTTAATCGACTCAGAAAGTGATTCTAAGTCGATCGGTATACTTTAAGGTGGGTGTTAGACTAATATTTTTGGGCGTTACAAACATCTGCACAAACGCCCTCCCCACTATGGTGGTGTAGGGTATAAAAAGTACTCCAAATCTGCTATACTTTATCTCGGAAATGACGAAGTATGCAAAATCATATATGAGTTATTGCACGTTTTGGATAGGGAGTGATCCACATACTTAAGTATTGATTCAGTGAAATGCGAATCTATTGCTGAAACAGAATACTACCCGGTGGAAATTTAAACAGTAATGGCGCCTCACCTAGCTCCAATAAATTCAGATCTTCCATTTGTTTTACTCCAACGACAGTTGCCAATATTGCTGGCATTCTCCATAAATATAAGAACAAGAATTAAGTCCGCAGATGATGTGAAAATAAAAGTTATTCATGAAAATGGAAAGCTGGGATGCTGTGGATGCTTTTTGTTTGGTTAATTGTTTATTGAATTCATTTGTATTGCATTAAAAGAAAAAAAATTGTTAAGTAACAATTTTTTTTACTATTTCGTTAATTAATTATTTAGTTAATTTGTATTGTATTTTCTTTGGGTTATAAAAATTGGCCTATTTGAAAAAAAAAATTGATTTTGTTAATAAGTTTTTGGCTTTTTCTTCCTGCCTGGCAGGGATAGGTTTAACAGCTAGTTGGTAATGTATTTAAAAAAAATCAAAATTCATCTTTTATTTTATTCTCAATTTTAACGAAAGAGATTTTGTGAAAAAATTCACTATAAAATTTATAAAAATATTTTTAAAACTAGTTTTTGATAAATCTTTATAAATAAATTTATAATTTTTGGATTAAGAGACCCCAAATCCATTTTAAAAAAAAATTTTGTCCAACTAGATTTGAATTTTGAACCTCAGAGCGCATTAAAAGTGTTATTGTTCAATAGTTGACTGCAGAAATTGTTCATTAGTATTAGATTTTAATGATATACAATTTAATTGCATCGATCTTGATGAAAATGAAAATTAATGTCACCATATTTTTTATTTTTCATCTCTTCAAGTTGTAGCGTAGTCCTCTGGTTCCAGAACTCTTCCTTTTGCTTCACATCATTCTTTACACTCTCCAATTCTTGCAGCAACATTTTCTCACGCTTTTCTGTCTCTAGCACTTGCGTGTGCAGCTTTTGTTGCTTGTCCACTTCCTGATGAAATTGCTGTTGCAATCTTTCATTTTCCAAAAGTTGATGATTGGGCTCACACACAAAACCAGTCTCAAAATTACAAGAATCATCATTCCATTCCATTTTGTTGCCCCAACCAATATCTATACAGTATTCGTTTTGACCTTTAAAGTCGGGATTTTTGCCTTCCCAGTAGGTGTAAGTGAATGGTTTACCGGTTTCTACCCAAACGAAATGATGAGTGGGATGGCGCATCCTAAAGCCGCCCACCCAAAGTGTTACTTTTTTGCTGAATATGTGCTGTACCAGTTGATTTATTTCATTGGATTTAGTAACTGTGTCAATTGTTAAAAGACTCATGTTCATTTTCCGGCATTTGGCAAGGGCCTCAATCCAGGTGTACTGCAACAGTATTAGGATGTATTGAATTTTTTGCAAACTGCTGTCAAATTATTATTTACCTTTTGATCATTTTCGATATAATATTTATTTGTGCTATCTGCTGTATACATACGTCCATAGGAGGAAATTTGATTTACTTTAAATAGCAATAAAAATACTAAAGTTAAATATAAATAAAATGTAGGACTCATTTTATTTGTTGTTTAGATGGTTGAAAATTTTATTTAAAACTAATTATGCAAAATATATAATTGCTGGTTTAAATACGCAAATAATATGGGAAATTTTTGATAAGAATTTAATTAAGTTTAACGATAAAACATAAAAACAAGTAAGAGTGCTATATTAGGCTGTGCCGAATCTTATATACCCTTCACCAAATTATACTTCAAAATAAAAATTTTAAATATTTTTCGGTAAACAAAATTTTTTTTTTTCCAAAGTTGTTTTTTAAATTTTTTTTTCTTTTTTAAATTTTTTTTTTTTGCTGAAAAAAATTTCGGGATATTTTTCCGATTTTGACCCATTGTAGGTCCAACTTACTATGGTCTTATATACGTCGTTGCAAGTGTCTTTGAAATATCTATCATTAGATATCCATATAGTCTATGTTAATGTCTTAGTAATCCAGATATAGGTCAAAAATCGAGGTTGTTCTGGTTTTTTCCTCATATCTCAGCCATTTGTGGACCGATTTTGATGATTTTAAATAGCAAACTTCTCGAAAGCATGTCTGACAGAATTATTGAAGATTTGGATCCCGAAGATATCTGGGGTCTTCAGAAAATTGATTTCAACAGACAGACGGACAGACAGACAGACGGACATGGCTTAATCGACTCCGCTATCTATAAGGATCCAGAATATATATACTTTATAGGGTCGGAAATGAAAAATGTAGAAATTACAAACGGAATGACAAACTTATATATACCCTTCTCACGAACGTGAAGTGTATAATTATGATAGTCTTATCAGAAGCTTCATGTTGGTTCAGTTATACATTTTTTACAGCGGTTACAGTATCAGTAATATTATTACGGAGCACAGTAGTTTTGAAAAGTTTTATTTTAGAAATAATGCGGTAACTTATGAAATTTCACAATGTCAGAATTGAGGAATGGATGATGAAATTTCAGTGTTAAACTATGCTCCTCAAGTGTGATCTCTTTCTTTGAGATTTGAGAATTTCTTACCCAGTGGAGAAATATTGATATGAAAATTGAGAAAATTCCAAATAAAATTTAAAATTTCTAATGAAATTGTGTAGTAATTTTTAATAATATAAACTGTGACAGCTTGAGTTAATACAATAATTATTTTTATAACTGTTTCCCCTTAATCTTAGCTAATATTTTGTTACATTTCTCTCTCATTTAAGTCTAGCAGAAACTTTAAACAATCTATATATATAAAAGAGTAACGTTACTGACTGACTGACTGACTGACTGATTCATCATCGCACAGCCCAAACGGCTGAAGCTAGAATCATGAAATTTTAACTGTGGGTTCCTCCCTCCCCAAAACGATCCGATAAGAAGGGATTTTTGGAAATTCGAACGTTTAGGGGGTAAAAAAGGGTAAAAACGGGTAAATTCGGTAACCTTATATCTTAAAAACTAATAAAGATACAAAAAAACTTAAAATTGCATGTTACTCCATTCAAAAAATAAGCTGACAGGTGTTTCGTACTTTTTCGAAATTCGAAACTTTTAGGGGAGAAAACGGGTAAAAACTGTATTTTGGTACTTTTTTGGCACCCTATGTATCTTTTAAACCAATAAACATAGAATCAAATTTTAAATCGTATTCTTTACTTATCAAAAAATAAAAAATATAAGTTTGGTACTTTTTGGAAATTCGAACCCTTAAGGAATAAAAATTGTGTTTATTTTTGGTACTTTTTCATAAAATATGTTTTTCTATAATTTGACATAGACATACGAATATTTTATTATGAGCTCCCACCACGTTACAGAAATTTATTTGAATAAAATTGTACCACCTCAATGGGGATAAAAAAGGTACCAAAAAGGGGATAAAATCGGGAAAATACATTATATTTGAAATTATTAAGCCAATTTTGATAATTTTTTTAACGTTGGTTCCTGGATTCATACAAAAATTAACAAACAGGGTGTTATTTGGAACTCGAGTACCAAGGTGTATATTGGGCCAAATCCGGGTAAGCAGTTTGGTACTTTTTTTAAAACATATTTATTCTTGGGCACATTAACACAGATTTTAATATTTTGAGACATGCCTATAGCATAAACAATTTTGGCAAAATGGAATATTTTTAAATTTCAAACTTGAGGGGTGTTCAAGGAAGAAAAGGGAAATTGGTACTTTTCTCCTAATGGTACTTTTTTAACATTTTAAATTATTTCAGTTATCGACATTAAAGTTAGCTGATATGTATCTGAGTGAAGTTAGTGTTAGGAATAGGGGATAATATTTAGGTACCAAAATGTGTGAACTGAACTATAGGTACTTTTTTGTTATTCTAATGGTACTTTTTTGAAATTTCTATAACAATGGACTTAGAAATATGAAATTAAACATATATGGTCCTAAGTGAGTGAGAATTCTAAGGGGAGACTTTTTGGTACTTTTTCTTTATTGGAATGGTACTTTTTGTTATTTCCTCACCAATAAACCTAGAAACATGAAATAAAGCTTATATATAAACCGAGTGAGTGGGAAACCACAAGTGTGGGTTTTTTGGTACTTTTTCTATATTCTAATGGTACTTTTTTGAATTTTCTATAACAATGAACTTAGAAACATGAAATTAAGCATATATGGTCCTAGGTGAGTGAGAATTCTAGGGGGAGAATTTTTGGTACTTTTTCTTTATTCTAATGGTACTTTTTTGAATTTTCTATAACAATGAACTTAGAAACATGAAATTAAGCATATATGGTCCTAAGTGAGTGAGAATTCTAGGGGGAGACTTTTTGGTTCTTTTTCTTTATTCGATTGGTACTTTTTGTAATTTCTTCACCAATGAACCTAGAAACATGAAATAAAGCTTATATGGAACCGAGTGAGTGGGAAACCACAAGTGTGGGCTTTTTGGTACTTTTTCTATATTCTAATGGTACTTTTTTGAATTTTCTATAACAATGGACTTAGAGACATGAAATTAAGCATATATGGTCCTAAGTGAGTGAGAATTTTAGGGGGAGACTTTTTGGTACTTTTTCTTTATTCGATTGGTACTTTTTGTAATTTCTTCACCAATGAACCTAAAAACATGAAATTAAGATTGTAAAAATGGAAGAATTGCAAAACCACGGATTTTAAATAATAAACCTAAAAATTTAAAATTAGGAACACATTTTGCATTTTCTATAATAATGAACCCAGAAATATGAAATTAGATATTTACAATTAGATTAACAAAGTGAGACTTGATAGTACTATTTCTTTCTTCTAATTGGGGTGGCGAAGCGCACCGGGTCAGCTAGTAAAGAATAAAATGGACTGCATTTAAGTCAATACTTTCTGCTACCACCTTTTGGCTTCTAAACCATTTACAAACTTCTTTTGTTTCAAGTCAGAAAAAATAAATAAACTGAAGTAGTCTTGTATCCCCAAATTATTATTAATAATAATATAATAAGTTATCAAGCCAGCCAACCATTGTTTACAGAGGCTCGACACAAGCAAGTGGAAGTTTAAAGTTAACAAAGAATGAAAATTACTTGCACATACAAATAAATTTTAAGCATAATTGAGAGTGACATTTTTTTTACTTTACCAAATACAAAAGTTTAGTTTATTATGGCTGAACTGAAGTAACAAAAAATAAATGTTAAGTAAACAACTGTAAAATTGAAATTTAATTGAGCTTAAAAGGGATAAAGAAAATGCTATATAAATACATATATTATGCACAGGTAATGAATTATATTGTTTGTACATAGAAAAAGGATGAATAAACATACATATTTAATTTAAGGAATTTATTGTTTGTTTTCGTTAAACATAAAGAAATCCTCGAAATTCACCAAAAACAATTAAACGATTATTAAATTAAATTGTTTACCAAAAAAACAATTGTTAACCAAACAAACGTTTTTTTCCATTATAAACAAGATTCTTATATAAACAGAGTTTTCACAAAAAAATGTAAGTATGAAATGTAATAGATTTTATGAGTCTCCAAAAATCAAATCCGACTCGAAATCAAAAACATTTTATTTTTATTTCGCAACATTTCATTTCACAACAAACAGTGTGAGAGATTTTTGATATGTAAAAAAAATATAGGATTTCTCATCTTCTATCTGTATTTCCTCAATATTAATTTGGATTTTCTGGGTAACGATATTCGCCTGGGTAACGAAGATCTTGTTGCGATGCGAGGACTTAAGTGTAGGGTTTTTTTGTCACATTCACAAAAGAGGTCGCGAGTGTGTATGACTTGTCAAGATATTAGGGCGATAGTGTAATCTGTTGCTGTGTATAATATGAAGACATATACAGTGGTTGACAAAACAATGGAAACTTTTCCAAATATTTCATTAGTGGCCTAAAATCTGAAATAATTTTTTAAAAATTTTTAACATTTTCGTAGTATTTTATTTGTATACTTTTATTAACTTAATTTAACAAAAAACAAAGGACATAATTAATTAAATTCTAAAAATGAGAAAACAAAATTAAAAGATTGCTTTTACTCAATGTTTTTTATACACGTTTATAAATTCTCAGAAATACAGACACACTTTATAATGTACACGAATTTACTTGAAAAAACACAACACACTTTAAGGCACTCAGTTGATGTTTATTCGAAAAGCGTCTCTGATAAACTCACTCACGACTGCAACCTCTGCCACTATTTATAACACTGCATTACCATCTAGAAAGCTCTATTTCTACAATGTTCTTTAACTGAATATTCGAATTCGACAGCGTTGCCAACTTACGATCAATGGTCAACTGAAAGCTTTTATTTAATAATGCCCACAGATATGTTACAGTTTGCTATTACAGCACTGTTATTTGAAAGCATTATGCTACTTTTAAATCAGCCCTTAAAATCGTTATATTTGAATTCAAGTACAATTTCGTAACAGTATTATTTTAACAAATATGGTCTAAACTTTGCAATAACTCAATATTTTGTTGGGTATCCCTTGTTATTTATAACTGCTACACATCAATATTTTGTTGGGTATCCCTTGTTATTTATAACTGCTACACATCGACGATGCATTGAACCAATTAAAGAGTCAATGGTCTCCTTTGAAATATTTTGCCATTCCCTTATAACCGCCTCCGATAAATCTTCCTTCCTGCTGTAATTTTGAGTCCTTATTTTACGATCTACAATTTCCCATAGATTTTCTATGGGATTGAGATCTGGCGTTTGGGCAGGCCTCTTCAAAAAACGTACCTCGTTGGATTGTAACCACTCGGTTACAACCCTAGAGGTGTGTTTCGGTTCGTTGTCGTGTTGGAATCTCCAAACTAGGGGCATATTTTCCTCAGCGTATGGATACATAACATCGGTTAATATGGTTCTATATCCTATACCTGTCATGGTATCTTTTATAATATGAATTGGGCCCTTGCTTTGCCCTGAAAAACATCCCCATACTATAATATTGCCACCGCCAAGCTTTACAGTCTTATTTGTGTACTTTGGATCTAATCTTTTTCCCTTTGGTCGTCTTACAAATGTTCTCCCATCACTGGCTCTTAAATTGTATTTGGATTCGTCGGAAAAGAGGATAAATCGGAGGGGGAAACGAATAGCTGCCTAGAGGTTGAAATTACATAGACTTACGTTCATGCCAAGGTTTTGAAGCATGAAGGACTGGCGAGACAACTTGATTTGGAAGGTTTTCTGGGATTTTCGATAGATTACTTTGGGGAAACTTGCGTCACTCAGAAGTTGGTTGAGATGTTTCTGCATTCTGACGATAAGCACGATATTACTGGGAGTCAGATAGCAGGGAAATCCCCTCCTACTGATGATGATAGAAGATGGCGCTAAAGTTGACAATCTTGTTCGGCAGGTCGCAGTGGAGCAAATTGAATATTTCGAAAGCTTATATTCTGAATCTACATTGAAAATTCTTAAAAATTTTTAACTTAAGTTCGAAATTAAAAAACGTAAGAAATTGGCCACATATAAAACTAAAATTGTTTTTTTTAAGATTCTTCATGATTTCTAGATTATTTTAACAGCTTTCAAAAAATTTCGAACATAACTTCGAATTTAATTTCGAATTTTCGAACATAATATTCCATTGTCATCAGTTGCATGCATGATTTAGCTTTAAAAAATTTTCGATTATAACTTCGAATTTTCGAACATAATATTGCATTTTCAACAGGTTTAAGCATACATGCCAAATTTCATAATTTTCGCGACTAGATCAAAATTCAGTTACAAATTTTGACCTAAAAAAAAAAAAAAGTTTGTAAAAAATGCTTTCACTAAAAACCGATTTTTATCTAAAAAAAACTTATTGTTTTACTTTAATTACTTTACTTTTTAAAATAAATAAAATAAAAAGACTGATTTATTTTTCATATTACAAAATAGCAAGGTGTCTACCGATTCGAAATGTTTAAAGTATTATTTCGATCCGGTTTTTAGCGGTTAGGGTATTTGCTGTTATTTCGGTAACGGTCTTATTAAAAGAAACTTACAAAAAACAAGTAAGAGAGCTGTATTTGGCTGTACCAAATCATATATACCCTTCAACAAAGTAAGCTGCCCATCCAAATTATAATACTTTTCTTTCTGATTATCCAATAATACAAATATTATTCAAATAAGAATCCTTTGCACTCATTTGATTACTGTAAGTTCTATTTATAAAACGAAATATTAAAAATATGCATTTTAAAGTGTAAATGTGTATTTTCATTATTAAAAATTGTTTATAGAATAACGGTAACAATATCTAGGGGTAACTGTAATTGTAATTATATTGATAAATGTTGCCAAATTTGCAAACAAATTGTAGCTTCAATAAAACAAACATAGGAATATATATTTGGGGTATTCACACGGTCTGATATTAGTCATATTGTCATAATGTCCTAATTTATTATAAAAGTATTATTTTATGACAAAACAAAAAACATTTTTCAAATAGTCTTATTAGTTTAGAACTTTATTGTTGGAAAGACAACAAAAATTTGATTAAACTATCATAATATTTTAGGACATTATGACAATATGACCAAATAGTACACCGTGTGAATACCCCAATTATTCATTACAAAAGCTAATAATCGATTTTCGATTTTTCGATTAAAGATTTTCATTTAAATTTTTTAATAATCGATCTGCATTTTTTGGAACACATTATGGAATGTTCCCAAATGAGCTAAGATTACAGATAAAAGTCATAATTTTCAAACAAATCATTATTTTTTTATATTAATCGTTGTCAAAAATAGGAGTGATCATGAAAATATGGTTTTACACCTCGAAAATTGATTTTTGAATACATTCGGAATCGTTTTACGAATTTCGACTCTTGACTTGATGGCAAATATTGCTTTTCAAATACATACTTGCATAATGTCGACATAGAAATTTAAATTGCTTAAAATTATTGAGAATATAAACTTATTGTCAATATTTAAATCAAGTTACTACAAAATATGTATATGAACTTACCGCTTTTAAAATGAATTAAATTAAATTGTAAATCTTGAAATTGATGATTATATGAAATGAATTGAAAATATCTTGAATCTTGATTGCAGAATAAAATAAGCATTATTAAATTTTTCTTTCTTGATTTAATCTAAAAAAAATTAAAAATTAATATTTAATCTAAAAAAAACTAACTAAAAAGACAATCACATTTCAGTTTCGGCCACTACATCATGCGAAAAGTGATCAAACTTATGCTGCACCAGCTGATAAACCAAACAGTCTGCACACATATTCAGTGAACAATAACAGGTATTACAACGCCAGCGTAAACGAGAGACAGCAGCAAATTGACAGGATTCACATTTGGCAGCCATGGGATCTGGATTATAACCCTCGGGGGTGTTAAGTTTTTCCTGTTTGATAATTTTTAATAAATTAACAATTTGTTGTTGTATCTCAGAGGTAATAGGTTCTGTTTTAAGGTCACTTAAAGTGTCTAAAGAGTTAGAGCGAACATTTTCGTTTGCGCTAGTCTCAGCGGCAGGCATGTGTAAGTCATGCAAAAAGAAATCATCTTCTGGCATGTGAACAGGAACATTATGCGATGGAAAAAATGTGGAAGGGCGATAATAGTGTTTCGATTTAGCATGACCCACACGTCTATTTTTAGGTATACGTCCTGGTATGGGCATACCAGCGCTGTGTAGTTTTTGAAAGTACTTTTGTACTCTGCTGGAAACTTGGCGTGCGGTACGATTACCCAAAGCTTTGGCTATTTTATTGAATCTATGCATTTCAATGCGTTCTTCGGGAAACTTGATAAGCAGCTCTTCGAGACGTTTTTGTTCTTCCACCGTCCAGAGTTGATTAAATGTCTCTGGTTTGGTGTCATCCATAACGCGGCCTCTATTAACTTGCACATCACTTTTATTATCTGTTGAGCCACCAATGTTGTCTTCTTCTTTCACCTTTACTTCTTCCGCCGGCATATCATCATAATGGCCTATTTCGGGTATCTGAAAGTAAGTCTTTCTAAATTGTTTCTTGGAATTTTAATATAAGTTGACTTACCGTTGCTATGGTCATATAATTTGGACTTATTATTTCTTCATTGTTCTTAATTTTAGCCAAAAACAGCTCCGGCTCCTCCAGGTAACGCTTTTTGGCTAAAGCCAATTCCTCGATATGCTGCTGTGCCCGGATTTTTTGCGCCTCTAAAACTGCAATGGTGCGCAACATATTCGTATAGTCCTGATTGCCTCTTAAAGCCAAATGATCGCTTTCGAAATAAAATAAATTCCCCTCTGCTACACTTTCGCCATCACTTTCCATTGTTGTAGAATTTTTTATTTAATAATTATTAGAATCGAAATTGTATTAAAAACAAAATTTAACAAATGAAACCGTTTGTTTGCACTGCATTTTTTCTTTAAACAATAATGGTAATTACGCGATTTTTCTGGCTATTCTAGCGATTTTGAACTAGTTTATTGTGAATGAAAATATTTTGTTTTCATTCAATTTGTAAATATTTTTGTGTTCGACTTTTGTTTTTAATATTTTGCAAAATGAAAAAAGAATTATTTATTTATAAGGTAATAATTCCAAAGCAATGAATTCTATAAGTTTGAATTATTAAGGAATTATTATTAATTAATTTAAAGAGAAATTTATTTAAAAAATAACTATTTTGAAAATTTAAAAAGGGTTAATTATTAAATTTTCGTTTTTCGTAACATTTTATTTTTGTATGAGAACTGTCAGTTTATCGTCACGATAAAAAATAACCAGAGATTGAGAAAATGGGGGTCAATCTCTTGTTATTTTTTATCGTGCGAAAAACTGACAGTTCTCATACAAAAAACTGTTAATTCGAGGTATATTCATAAATATACAGTGATTGCCAATACAATGGAAACTTTTACAAATATTTAACTAATAGGTCAAAATCCAAAATATTTAAGGAACTTGTATTTTTTTACTATTTTACTAAGATATACTTTTATCTACTTATATTAATATCAAAGAACATAACCAAATTCTGAAAGTAGAAATCAAACTAACAAGTATTCATTAACAATGGATACTTAAGTTAATTATTTATAATTATTCCTGACCTCATTAGTGAATCAATATAGTATTGTCATTATTGCTTCATATCGATGATGCATTGAACCAATTAATGAAATTTTGTGGCCCTATGCTCCAACTTGGAACGACGGGAATAAATATAAATATATAATTAATGATACAATCCTCCCCTCATCTGATAAGGCTTCCTCTCTGATACAGTTTGGAGTCTGTATTTTGCGATCTACAATTTCCCATAGGTTTTCTATGATATTGAGATCTGGCGATTGGGCAGGCCAATTAAAAATACGTACTTCATTGGCTTGTAACCAGTTACATCCCTAGTGTCATTGTAGTGATGGAAGCTCCTAATTAAGGACATTGCCCTGAAAAGCAGCTACACACCATAATATTGACAAAGCCAAATTATCTTATTCGTGTACTTGGGCTCCAGTCTCTTTCCCATCAACCGTATTACAAATATTCTCCTATAACTGTATCTTAAATTGTATTTGTATTCATTCTACAAGAGAACAGTATTATATTTCTATTTCGCTGGGTGAAAGGTTGTAGAACTTATTTTAAATTTCATGGGTAATATTTTTTCCCGAATTTCTTAAACTCTCTTGCTATTAAATTATGTATATTGTCTTGTGTTCTTCCCAAATGTTGAGTTTTTACGTACTTGTCACACGAAATTTTTTTCTAATTTTTGAAACTGCCGATTATTAATTTAATATTTATCACATATGCCTCCATAGAGCATAAAATCGTTTGTTTTTTTGATTTTTAAATTTTTACAAATTTTAACTCTACCCATTTAAAAATCTTATTTCGAAAAAAAATACAAAAAGAAATTATCAAAATAAAAGAAATATTGAAAACGGAAAAACGTTCATGGATTAGGCGACGTACAGCTAAATATTTGATTTAATACGGAAAGTATTCATTAACAAATATGAAAACATATTATATTGTGTCGCAACTTTGTATAGATATTAGCGAGTTTTAGAGAAATACGGTTGATATCACTAGTAACAAATAAAAACCATTCACAATAGTGATATCAGCTGTTTTTAACACAGAGTTGTTAGAATAGCTACCATATGTTTTTAGGGTGTTCGGTAAATCTTCATGTAAAGGGAATGGAATGGATAGTGGGGTTATAAAAAATCTATAATTTTGAAAAATTCGCAGAACTTATATTAATAGTTCATAAATTTAGCTACTAAACTTATGTATATTTGTGGCTTTATTTTATTATATGATAATTTCAATTTGGCTGAAGTTTATTTATTATAATTACTCTGTAATAATTCAAAGAACACCACTATAAATTAATTTTAGACAATTGGCAAATTGGAATGCATTTTCCTTTAGGTTTTGAAAGTTTATAAGTGTTTCGGTTCAAAATCTATTTTATACATTACCATTTTGTATGATCGTTCTTAACATGCGGTTTATGCATTATTTATTTCGACTCAAATATTTATGTATGAAAACGCTTTATAATATTTTGTCAGATTCGTGATAAGCATGTACATATTAGTAGAATACATACATATTTAGAATACATACATATTTTAAAGTTAGAAAATTTACAAAATAATTGAACAATTACATTTCATATAAAGTTGAGAAATTGTTTTTCTTCAAATCAATATCAAATTGACCAATATTTCCAAATAAAAGAAATATTGGTCAAAAGAAATGTTAATTTCTGGGTTACGGACCTCTTTACTTTTAAACTAAATTATCATTCCATTTCACAAAACTGATTTTCATAAAGTTGTTCACTTCACTTTTTTATTACTCTCTTAACAAATTAAATTTAAAACTTTTCTTAAAGAAAATAACTAATAGCAATTATTAAATACAACACATTAAACTATTCCTTTTTCTCTTCCACAGACGGCTTTGTATCTTTCGGCTGTTCTTTCACTGCATCCGTTGACTCATTGGCTAGTTTTGTTGCCATATCAGCCAATTTCTCACGTCTATAATCCTTACGAGCCTCATCCAATAGCACATTGTGAATAAAATTACGATTTTGTGAGAAGTCGGGCAAAAGAGAAGGATAAGGATTGCCTCTTAATTCCAGCACGGCTTTTTGATAATACATGCCGGGATAGTCACGGGGTGCCTTATACATGCGTGTGTAGGAAACATTGCTGTTTTCATAGCGTGGTGCTAAAACTTTGAATAATTTATGAACCAATTGTTTTTCCAGCAGCCAATAATCGGCCAATTCCATGGTGGCCTTATGGCGATCGCCATGACGTATAGCATCAGAGATTAACTAAAGAAAGATTAAAGAAATATTATAGAATAGTTTTTCTTTAAATATTTTCAAATATGTATAATGAGTGTTACCAGTTCCACATAGCCTCTGGCTTCATCGGCACGATTGTGGTATAATTCTATGCGTTCATTTTTGACTAGAGCTGTCACTGTTTTCCTCAATTTCATTAGGCGACCCTCCGGACCATCGGGATTTTTTAAGTTACGTCTTTTGGGTCTAACAGCAAAACGCAGCTGAGACATTAATTTGGTCACTTCGGCTTGATTCATTATTAATGTTTTTATTTAAAGTTTTAAGAAATCTTAAAAAATGTTCTGCATTAAAATTTACGTAAACACACACCGAATGACATTTGGCTCATGCGGTTAGTGTTGTAGAATTTATGTCATAGAAACGATTACTTTGATAGTTAATGGTAAAGTAAATAATAAACGTAACAAACAGCACAATATCAGGCAAATTATACCAATAGTGTTAAAAATTTAATATATTAGTTAAAACTATTCTTCTTTTAATAAATTGTTTAACAAATATAATAAAAAGAAATCAATATTTTGTAAAATGTATTATAAATAAATTCAACTATGATTACTTTTGTTATTGTGATTGTGTTTATATCATCCCTTACTGCTATTGTGAATTGTTTGTTTATTTGTCATTAATGTACAAATTACCGTTAGTTCTAAAATGTTTTGGTTTATTGACACAATATTGTGGAAATGTTTGAATGCTTTGATTTTTGTTGTGAAATTGTGTTAATTGTGTAATATTGTAATCTTTGAAATAAGTAAACTATGTACATAGTAATTACAGAAAAAAAAACTAAAAAACAGTTGTAGGTGAGTTTCGGCTAAACGCTCAAACGACCTCAACCAAATATATACCACAGGTATGTACATCTTTCAATGACTATTATGACAATATATATTTCTTTTGGCGGTCCATAGTTCCCGAGTTATACTACTTTAAATATTGCATATTTAATATCAAATATATCAACCTACATAGTAAATGTATGTATGTCATTCGATAACTTTAATCGCTCTGCCCGGCAATCAAGAAATTGTGTTTAAAACACCTCCGACCGGCCGTAGGTCTCAGTCAAGTAAACTATTTTATGTGAAGCGTGTGTTCAACATACTACGTATAATGTGTAAAACCCTTCCATTCGGACCTAGACCGTCACAGAGTGTAAATTATTCGTAAGACCTCTATCAAAAAAATATTTAAAAAAAACTTTGAAATTTGATGTAAAGTTAGTATTGCTAAAAAGCTGAGACATATAATATCCACGAAGTTATTTACGAATGCTAGATTTACCTTACAAAAAATTAAGAAAAAGTGAAGGACCAAGAACCTCATTTTAAATCCATAATAAAACCTAAAAGCATTTTTGTGATAAAAAATAATGGATCATCTGTATAGGGCATATCTGAAAGCAGATAAAGCTAAAATTATGGATATTTTTTGATCATTACCAAAAGATAGGAGAAAAAGGTCTTAAAAACTTTGAACTCAATATCTCGTTTGATGAACTCGAATCATTAAATAATTTTATTGACTTCGATTTTGCAAAGGTGCAACATATTTATCATAGAGATCTTCTTGAGAAAATATATAAAGATTTTGCACCATACTATATTTCCTTCACCTTCAACTATAGAAATGACCGAAACGCTTGCCATAGCTTTAGAAACAGCAAGTTATTCATCAAAACTTACATTTTGATTACGGAGAAAGTGTTATTACTCATTTTTAAATATTATTCCTTCGACAACTTTTCTGAATATGCCCAATAGTCTGGAAATAAAGACTACAAACAAATTACTAATTAAATAGTTTTTACATTTATTGTCCACCAATATTGATGAAACATATATGGTTTAAAAGGTTTTTTTCTCTAGATATGCCCAATATAAAAATATTTCAAAATTCTTTTCATTAAAGTGGTAAAAAACATTTTAAAAGTGGTCGAATTTCAGCCACCAGGCGAGCCTAGTATGAATAAAAACATAACAGCACGGCAAGTAAAGAATTTAATATAAACAAATTTTACAAACCTTTATTTGAAACCTATTAAAACGCTAATTCTCTGAATGAATTTTATAATACTCTTTTATGAGACATAATAAGGTCTGAGTTTAAATGCACATGTAAAATTTGGTGATTATATATACAAAAATAAAAAAGTTTTTGATTTTTGATATGAAAATAACTATATTTTCTGCTGTGCATTGTCCCTTAACTGTTTGCTGAAATAAGACAAATGTAAAAACTATTAATAATGCAAGAAATATTTCGTTTGTTTTTTTTGGGATTGTGGCTTTTTTGCTTTTCTAAATCGTATATTTGTTTCCACTTTTATATTTGCTATCAAAAAGTCTACCGACGAAACAAATTTCATGGCGATACATTAACGAACAATGCTTTTATCGAATATTATATATTTATGAATTCTTCAATTTCAAATGTTTTTTTATTTTCTGCATTCTTTAAATATAGCATAAAATTTTAAATCTTTTGTTTAGATATCCTCTTTCTTGGAGGGGAAGATCAGTATTATGTTTTGTAATAAGGTCTGAGGTCTGCTATTCGATTTGGCTGGCGTTCATTACTTGCTCAGTCTTTGAAATGTTATTCTTGCGTATATCTGCATACAAAGTATAAATAAGCCATATTATTAAAGCTGAAAAAACTGAAAAACAAAAAAAATATAAACAATAAAACAACATAACTAGATGAATATAATTATCTAACAAAAACTTACCAATTGCTATTAAACTTCCAATAAGACCAGCCAGGGAAAACCTAATATAACATTTGTAAGCATATACAACAATTTCCATTAAGAAACTAATGCCGCTAAGTATCAGCCAGGGAAGCATCAGTTTGTGACGACTCTATTTAAATATTTAAAATAAGTATGTATGTATTGCCGATCTTTATAAAATAATTGATTGAATTACTTACCTTAACAATACCCATTATGAGCAGAGCAGAAATAACAATCATTATTAAACTTGCTACTAGCATTAGTACAAAAACTATTGGTACGCAATCTAAAATGCAAAACAACGTATCATTTTTTATTAATTACAATTCACTACTTGATTGGCTTGATTCTTATTAAAATTAAAAAAGTTTTTGGTGAAAAATAAAAAATACCAGCAAAAATGTGGTAAACAAAATGAACTAAGTTCCATATTTTTAAATTGTTTGTCATAACGACAAAAATCAGATCTTGAATGGAAATAGCAAAGCCTTTATTAACGCCAGAATAGATAAAGAATTCATTTGGCGATATAAAATTCCAATTCGGATATATACAGATTTTAATGAATAAAACTAAGTTGTAAAGCAAGTGGAAAGGTAAAGAAATTCCAGTTTATTTCAGCTTTAATAGAAAAATGTGGAAAATCGACAAAAAAAAATTCTTAATTTAAAAAAAAAAAACATAATTTTTGCCTAAAAAGCTATGTATGTACATTAGAGTGGGTCGATTTGTATGGAGGATCAAAAAGTAAAAAATCGTATAGCAGAAACGCAATCTACGGAAAATTCTAAGAAAGTTTCCTCAAGAAACCATAGGTCTAAAATCAAATCCTATCTTGCGCATTTTGTTTTTCATGGTCGATTTTTTAACGAAAAATCGTATAGCGTAAAATCATGGAAAATAAATAAAAACATAATTTATTTGGCAGACAACTGACATAATAACGGAATTTTTGTACTTGGTAGCACATTATTCTGATCGCCAATTACTTTAATCGTTCCTTTCACTTAAGTTTTGTTTGTCATGTAACCAAATTATATCGCAACTTACCAGGCAATCCAACTTGCACAAATGCCACGAGCAGTAGGATAACACCAGCTGTAAATACCAGGACATTTAGGATGCCAATGACCACACCAAGTGTGCTACGACTACAGCACTTCATTTTTTTCAATTTAGGATCAAGTCAATTAAATGAATTATAACACATCATTTAAAGTCACAAAAGTATAGAATTGAATTCCTCAGATGCTTAACGCCAACTAATTGATCATGAAATTCATTGAATTCATATACCATCTGTCTACAAATTGTGCTAATTTTGACAAAAACTGTCAAATGTTGTATTCTGCTAACTTTAGATATATGCATTTCAATAAAAATATACATACATATGTATGTATGAATCTAAATTTATCTAAATGAGATTTAGAATATTATTGGGTAGAATTTAGTACATACATAAAACAACATTTATTATATAGAACCATGATCCGTACAAAAGGGAATTTCTATGTATTGGTGTTTATGCAGTGAGAGAAATATGAAATGAAAAAAAAAAACAATATTGGCTACTGATTCGAAACGGTTAAATGGTAATGGTAACGCTAATTTGGATTATTTCTGCAACGGTAGCTTAGCGGTAACAATATTTATTGTTATTTCGTTAACACTAAATGAAAATATTAATAAAATTTACAATCAGTAGCTCGTTTCTGTATTTCTCGCATCGGAAAACTTCTCACATGAAGTGTGAAACAAAAAATTCCATCGTTTCCCGATGTGCGATAAAAAAGTGTTTCTATATTTGAATGCGAAAACAGACAACACAGATTCTGTTCTTATTGGAATATTTCCAGTAATTACGTGTCAAATGCAAGACAAACGTCAACGAAAGAAAGAATTTATAATAAAACGAAAACAGTGAAAGGCTAAAAAATGTAAAATGCCAAAATATAACAATTGTGTTTTATTGATTGTCATCATTTGAATATAAAACAAAAAGCATAGTGTGGCACTTATAACTGCTGAATTTAAAAAAATAATTTTGAAATACATTTTTGTGTACTTACATGTATGTATATGGGGCATTTCATGTCAAGTGAACCAACTTTTGAAATCGATGTCTTCCGATCGGGATGAAATTTGCACCAAGGTTAGCTCTATTGGATAGTAACTCAGACACAATTTTTCAACAACATCGGTCGAGAACTCTCTGAGTTATGGGGGGTAAAATTTTGACAATTTGGTCAAACAGGGGTTTTTTCTTATCCATGTAACTTATTACCTATTGTTCTTAGCAAAATGTGTCCCAAATAGTATAGATAGCTATTTCTTCGATCTTTCGAAAAAAAAATATTTAAAAAAAAAAATAAAAAATTTTTAATATTTTTTTTCCGAAATCAAAAACTTTTTTGACTTTTTTTTAAAATGGGCCCTTTTTTTTTTTTT
Organism: Calliphora vicina; assembly: GCF_958450345.1. NCBI lineage: Eukaryota > Metazoa > Arthropoda > Insecta > Diptera > Calliphoridae > Calliphora > Calliphora vicina. The sequence continues at coordinate 25,633,423 of NC_088782.1, forward strand.
TTTTTCTTAAAATAAAGTTTAGATATTTTCCTTGAACACCTACTTGGTCGCTTAGTGGGATGCGAGTGGGATATCTATCAAAATAAATATTTTGTAACTCAAAACATAAAATTTTTGACTTTTTTTGCAAAATCAAAAACTTTGTTGACTTTTTTTTTTCAAAATGGACCCTTTTTTAATCTTTTTTTTTAGGTCAAACAAAAGCTTAGATATTATCCTTGAAGACCCTTTTGGTCGCTTAGTGGGATGCGAGTGGGATATCTATCAAAATAAATATTTTTTAACTCAAGACTTACAATTTTTGACTTTTTTTTTTGCAAATACGATTTTTTTTCCAAATGGGCCCTTTTTTTAAAATTTTTTTTGTAGTCAAAAGAAAGCTTAGGTCCATTCCTTTAAGATATTTTTAGTCCCTTAGTGGGATGCGAGTGGGATATCTATCAAAATAAATATTTTGTAACGCAAGACATACAATTTTTTAATTTTTTTTTGCAAAATCAAAATTTTTTTCCAATATGGGCCCTTTTTTAAATTTTTTTTTTGCTCAAAAGAAATCCTAGGTCCATTCCTTTAAGATATTTTTAGTCCCTTAGTGGGATGCGAGTGGGATATCTATAACTCAGAGAGTTCTCGACCGATGTTGTTGAAAAATTGTGTCTGAGTTACTATCCAATAGAGCTAACCTTGGTGCAAATTTCATCCCGATCGGAAGACATCGATTTCAAAAGTTGGTTCACTTGACATGAAATGCCCCATATATATAATTATTTTATTCAAACTCTGTGCTACTTACATTTTCGGCTGATTTGGGTTCCATATTTATACATACGAAGTTAAAAATATCTATATTTTTTAAAATTTAGTTAGTTTTTAGGTATGTGATGAAAAACAATTTAGATGCAAAAACGATTTCAAAACGACAAAAGGTGTGATGTGTTTGTTTGAATCGTTTTGTCATATTTGTTTCAAATTCCAATTTCTTTCAAAGGGAAATTATCGAAATAAAATGTTCAAATCAATTAATGTAAACAAATGCGAGTTGCTTATTTTGTTGGTTTTTGCTATAAAATTTATACGGAATGAAACAAAAATGGAATATGAAATCAAACGAAATTCATCATACCTAAATCGTTTTTGAGAGTGATGTCAGTTTTGAAAACGATCGTTTTTCATCATGCCTGAAAAAATAAAATTTTGTAGATTTCAATAAACTTAATTTTTTATTTCAAAAATTGGTATTTTTATAATTAAAGATGTAAAGGTATTTACGATTATATCGGTAATAGTATTTTAGCGGTAGCCAGCTAACTTTTAAACAAGTATTTAAATAAAACAAAAATGCTAGTTCCTTCATTCATCTTAAATACCCTCCACCTAAATATGATGGTATAACAACTGAAATAATATAACAATTGTTAGAAAGACGCAGAAGTTTACGCAGAAGATATTTTATTTCAAATGTACAAAAAATTTTATCTAATTCAGCAATTTATAACTGAAATTCCTATTAGAACGTATGAAATTTAACAATTTATATCAGGGACATAACTGTTATAACCAATATTGGAAAAAATCCTGAAATAATTGTTTATCAAGAATTTTTGAAAAATGGTCCCTGAATAACAGTTAAATATAACCAATATTATTTTGGTCTTTGGTAACCATTATAAACGATTTTTATTTTATTTGGTCTTCAATAACCATTATGAAAGATTTTTATTTTTTTAGGTCTTTAATAACCATTATAAAAGATTTTTATTTTTTTTGGTCTTCAGTAACCATTATAAAATATTTTTATTTTTTTAGGTCTTTGATAACTATTATTAAAGATTTTTATTTTTTTTGGTCTTCCGTAAACATTATGAGTACCAACAAAGTTTTTTAGTAGCATGGACCTGGATTTCTTGTATTTTAAAATAGACAGAGAATGATAAATTGGTTCAGAATTTCATAAGAATCAAGAATATTTATGATTATAAACAGTTTTCTTTTAGAATGTGCAATATGTGGGAGCTATGACTAATTATGGACCAATCGGCATAAAATTAAGTGACATGTCTTCTGTATATATGAAAGTTATTTGTGCTAAATTTTATTTGAATACCAACTTTTTTAAGAAATCTATACTCGTTAAAATGCTTTTCGGAAGTGGGCCTTGTATAAACTATGACTAATTATGGACCAATCGTCACAAAATTTAGTAGTGAGAGTTCGGCTTATATAAAACTTATTTGTGCTGAATGTGGTTTGGATATCTATATAACTAAGATATTTATGAGGGATTATCTATTTTCAGATAGGACAATCGTTTGTGGGCTAGGAGAAATAATAGACCGATTTTAACCAAATTCAATAGACTTCGTCCTTGGGGCACTATACAGTATATCACTATGTTGGTGTAGGGTATAAATTTTTGTAATGGCTGTAGTCTATCAAAGACCTAAAAAAATTAAAATTTTTCATACTGGTTATCAGACTAAAATTTTTTGGAGTTATTTATAATTGTTATTACGGGACCTATTTTTTTGCAGTTATTTTTCCTATAACCAATTGCTTATTTAAAAAAAATAACAGTTACAGTACGGGCTCGATTTGTGCAACTACCTATTATTGCAACTGACCGATTAGCGCAACAGCCTATTTTTTAACATTACAGTCTTTATAACTGCAACTTTTTTCAAAAAACAGACGCGATAAGTGCAACTTTATTTATTTTTTCATATGTAATATTCAGAAGTTATTCTATTCTCTCCTCTATTTATTCTGGTTGTTTTTTTAATCAGAAGCGTAATTCAAAACTATTTGCCAAATCATAGGCACCTAAAAAATATTTTCACGACGACACTGCTCTCATAAAGAGTTCTGGCTGTTTATTCACAGTTGTTTTTTATCAAAATATTTTTTTATTTATTCGTGTACATATTGTTACGAAATTGTACTTGAATTCAAATGTAACGATTATAACAGCTGATTTAAAAGTAGCAGAATGCTTTCAAATAGCAGTGCTGTAATAGCAAACTGTAACATATCTGTGGGCATTATTAATATTGAATAAAATCTTTCAATTGACCATTGATCGTAAGTTGGCAACGCTCTTTGCTGCTACCGTATATTTGAATATTCAGTTAAAGAACATTGTAGAAAGTACTCCACAGATGGCGTATGTATTAGAAAGTTCTAGACAGTTAAAGAGCAATCTAGAGTGCAGATGGCAGTGCTATAACTAATGGCAGAGGTTGCAGTCGTTAGTTTAGTTTATCAGAGACGCTGTTTGAATAAACATCAACTGAGTGTCTTAAAGTGTGTTGTGTTTTTCAAGTGAATTCGTGTACATTATAAAGTGTGTCTGTATTTCTGAGAATTTATAAACGTGTATAAAATACATTGAGTGACTATTTAATTCTGTTGTTGTACATTTTAAATAAATAAAGAGTTGTTACAATTTTCAAACTACTGAACGGCTTTTATTTGCAATCAACAGTATCCGGTTTATTTAAAGGAAATAAACCAACGTTTTGAAAAGGTTAAAACGTAACAATATTATATTTATTTACACCATTTATTTTTACTTTGTTTTGTTTAATAAATGAATTAATTACTTTTTGTTAAAAAAAGAATAAAAAATAATAGCGAATATAGTGGTTGCTTATTGCAACATTTCGAATATCGCAACAACCTCGATTTCCTTTCGGTTGCGCAAATCGAGCCCGTACTGTATTTCGGGTCCCTGATTTATATACTTAATAATTAGTTAATACGTTTGGATCAACATTTTTCCATTTTAACCTCATGTGAGGAAACAGAGTATAAACAAGTAAGAGAGCTATATTCGGCTGTGCCGAATCTTATATACCCTTCACCAAATTATACTTTAAAATAAAAATTTTAAATATTTTTAGGTAAACAAAATTTTAATTTTTTCCAGTTGTTTTTTCGAAATTGTTTTTTAAATTTTTGTTTAAATTTTTTTTTTTTTTTAATATTTAGTGAAAAAAAGTTTTGGTGAAAAAAAAAAATTCGAGTTAAAAAATATTTTTTCCGATTTTGACCCATTGTAGGTCCAACTTACTATGGTCTTATATACCTTGCACAGGTCTTTGAAATATCTATCATTAGATATCCATATTGTCTATATTAATGATTTAGTAATCCAGATATGGGCCAAAAATAGGTCAAAAATGGAGGTTGTCCTGGTTTTTTCCTTATATCTCAGCCATTTGTGGACCGATTTTTTCGATTTTAAATAGCAACCGAGCCGGAAGAATTTCGGAGATATTGATGTATCATTCGTGTATGTAAGTTATTTGTGGGCTTCAGAAAGTTGATTTCAACACTCAGACGGAGAGACGGACATGGTTATATCGACTCCGCTATCTATAACGATTCAGAATATATATACTTTGTGGGGTCGCAAATGAAAAATGTAGAAATTACAAACGGAATGACAAACTTATAAATACCCTTGCCACTTATGGTGAAGGGTATACAAATGTAATATTTCTAAATTAAATATGTACAAATATGTTTGCATACTTTGCTCTCTTGCAAAATATTTAGCTTGTACTGTTTTTAAAATTGTGTGATCTCTATTTTTCAAACGATGAGAAATCACCAGAAAATTAGACATCTGTTGAAAATCAACATGCAACTCACTACTTTACTTATATTTAAAAAAAAGTATAAAATCATCAAATTAGAATACAATTTTCAACAGAGCAGAGAATCAATTTTTAAAAAAAACTTTGAAAAATAGAGAACACAAGTCTAAAATTGTTCTCAGTCATATAAAAATCAAATGCTGAACATTTGAGCAAAATCGGACAACGTTTAGAGGTTGCACATTTTAGTTGAAGTTTCATATTTTCGGAGTTTTAGGGCAACATTATTTGAAAGAACACAAAGAAGGGCACAAAAGGCAGAATAAAGGCATCATTTATGCCAGAAAAGAAAACGGCATAACAATATTGTGTTGTTGTCTACCAGTTATCGATAATTTTTAAAAAATAAGTACCATTCGTATCGGCCCAAAAATATATAACATTCCGCTATCTTTCCATTAGAAATTCCAAATATTGAAATTTTTTAACTTTGACCTTCACGAAATTTGTTTTTCTCGAAATTCGCAAAATTTAAATCGTAGGTACGGAAAAACTATATTAGATATTGTCATAATTTTTTCACATTTTTATTCCCTATTATATTGTCATTAAATCTCAATGTGATGATTAAAAAATTTTGATATTTGTTTAACACAATTTTTAAAAATTTTAAAATGGAGTTTTGAAGCAGCCTTTAAAAAAATTAAAAATTTTGTTGGTCATACCTGCGAATAGGTTAATGGTATCCTACGAAGACATAATCTCATATACAAGTAAATATGGATATTAGAGTGACAGCCGATTTTTTTTTTTAGATTTCAAAGAGTGCCGGGTGGAATATTGTGACACTAGGCCTAAATGTTAAGTGCTGAAAATTTGAGCCAAATCGGGCAACGATTTCTGGACGCGCATCGAGGTCAAAGTTCAGATATATGCAAAATTATACTATTTATATGGGATAAATAGGTGAAACTCGTTAAATTTCTGCATTGTTTTCTAGAAATGTATAGATTTATTTATATTAATGAATATTACATTAAAAATTTTTTTTTGGAAGTTAACCCTGCATCTCCTTTGTGTCAAAATGACCCAAAAACTGTATTATCGCCAAAATTCGGAAAAAATGCAAATTTTTCAGATATTTTAAAAATTTTGCTACTAAATAAATACTTTTGCAATTGAATGCAAAAGAATCGAAATGTGCACGTAATTATCGTTGTAATGAGATATAAGTGACAAAATTTGGTTAAAAAATGTTAAAGTTATTACAAATTCGCCAGACCATTAACGTGTTTCAGGCCACTTGAACAAAAAATTTAGGAAAAAAAATTAATATATTTCGAGAAAAATTAAAATAAAAGCTCATTTTTACTTAAAATATGTCCATATTTACTTGTATATAAGTTTTTGTCTTCGTAGGATACCGTTAACCTATTCGCAGGTATGGCCAAAAAAAATAATTTTTTTAACGGCTGTTTCAAAACTCCATTTTCAAATTTTTAAAAATTTTGTTAAACAAATTTCAGATTTTTTCGATCATCACATTGGGGTTTATTGAGATCAAAATAGGGAATAAAAATATGAAAAAATTAAGTCAATACCTCTTACAGTTTTTCCGTACCTGCGATTGAAATTTTGCGTTTTTCAAGAAAAACTAATTTTTTGTCCATATTTAGGCGAATGAGTCCAATTTCCTTACTGTTATAAATTTTAAGTAAAACCTATTCATAATATTATAGTCCTGGTAATTTTAAATATGGTCTGAAAGTTTTACTAAAATCGGAAAACATTAACCTTTAAATCGTGAAGGTCAAAAGTCAAATTTTTCAATATTTGGAATTTCTAATGAAAAGATAGCGAAATGTTACATATTTTTGGGCCGATTTTCATGAAACTTGAGGAAAATATAACATAAAGTTCAGAATTTAAAATAACAGCACAAAAATGGAAATTAACCCATTAACCCTTGGGGTCCAAATTATTCTCAACTTTTAAAATCAAGAAAAACACAACCATTTTGACCCTAAGTCCTCTTAAAGGTTAAAATTCATTTTTGCACTGTTCTTGTAAATGCTAGACCCCAATATATATTTTCCTCAAGTTTCATGAAAATCGGCCGAAAAATATGTAACATTTTGCTATCTTTTCATTAGAAATTCCAAATATTGAAAAATTTGACCTTTGACCTTCACGATTCAAAGGTTATCGTTTTCCGATTTCAGTAAAACTTTCAGAACATATTTAAAATTACAAGGACTATAATATTATGAATAGGTTTTACTTAAAATTTATAACAGTAAGGAAATTGGACTCATTCGCCTAAATATGGACAAAAAATTAGTTTTTCTTGAAAAACGCAAAATTTCAATCGCAGGTACGGAAGAACTGTAAGAGGTATTGACATAATTTTTTCATATTTTTATTCCCTATTTTGATCTCAATAAACCCCAATGTGATGATCGAAAAAATCTGAAATTTGTTTAACAAAATTTTTAAAAATTTGAAAATGGAGTTTTGAAACAGCCGTTAAAAAAAATTATTTTTTTTGGCCATACCTGCGAATAGGTTAACGGTATCCTACGAAGACAAAAACTTATATACAAGTAAATATGGACATATTTTAAGTAAAAATGAGCTTTTATTTTAATTTTTCTCGAAATATCTAAATTTTTTTTCAAAATTTTTTGTTCAATTGGCCTGAAACACGGTAATGGTCTGGCGAATTTGTAATAACTTTAACATTTTTTAATCAAATTTTGTCATTTATATTTCATTACAACGATAATTACGTACATATTTCGATTCTTTTGCATTCAATTGCAAAAGTATTTATTTAGTAGCAACATTTTTTCAAAAACTGAAAAATTTGCATTTTTCTCTAATTTTGGCGATAATACAGTATTGGGTCATTTTGAACCAAAGGAGATACAGGGTTAATTTCCAAAACTTTTTTGTTAATGTACTATTCATTAATATAAATAAATCTACATATTTCTAGAAAACAATGCAGAAAGTTAACGAGTTTCACCTATTTATTCCATATTAACAGTAAAATTTTGCATATATCTGAATTTTGACCTCGATGCGCGTCCAGAAATCGTTGCCCGATTTGGCTCAAATTTTCAGCACTTAACATTTAGGCCTAGTGTCACAATATTCCACCCGGCACTCTTCAAAATTTTAACAACAATTTTTTTCCATACAACTGATTGTCACTCTAATGGATATACTTTAAGTAAAAATGAGCGTATATTTTAATATTTCTATGAAAATATGTTCATTTTATTCTTATATTTCTTGTTCTAGCGGCCTGAGGCTCGTTAATGGCCTGTGGAATTACATTTACATATTTCTATAATTTCAAATTAAATTGCAAAAGTAATTTTTTAATTTCAATATTTTTACAAAAACTGAAAAAATTGCATTTTTTCCCCTTGTAAATGCATCTCAGAAGTTCAGAGGGCTTAACCCCGACATGAAATTTTTTCAGGATGTGGTTTTCTTTATCAAAATTCACCAAACTTGGGGGGGGGTTGTGAGACTGAGAAAAATCAAACTTGTCTTTACCACCCATATTATATTTTTTAATTAAAAGTTAATCTCTTGACTTTTAAATAAAGCAATCTAGATTATTACACGTATAAGTCTTTGTCCAGGTCTTTGCAAATTACTGTCAATAGTAACCAAATATTATCGATAATGACTACGCAAATGCCATTTTGTCGCCGTGACTTTCAGCCCAATTATGAATAAAAATTTCCCGGGAGTTTTTTCCCTTTTCCCATTTTCCTATTCAAATGGGAAAAAACTCCCAGGGAATTTGTTATTCATAATTGAGCTGTTTATGTTGAAAACGACATACATAATAGGAGTGATTACCAGAGAATGTACCAAAAACTTACCCGATTCTCGGTAAATTAAACATCCTAGTTCCACACAAATACTCTGCATCCACCTGACAAACACGCATTCTGCTCAAAAGCACCACAACGATAGAAAAAAATTAAATGTCAAAGAATGATATAATAAAGTTAAATAACCATCAACGATGCAACCAGCCAAAAAAAAAAGCCATCAACATCTTTGTGCGAAACTTTATTAAAATAAAATTTTCTGAGAATATTTGGCAAAAACCACAATAAATGAATGAATGAATGGATGCATGAAAGTATGAATGAATCTTGTATATTGTACAAGTGCTGTTAATTGGACACATTTTTCGCAAACAACATAGCAACAAGCTTCGTTTCAGATTTTATGAAATTATGCTCATAACTGAGGATGTAGAAATTGTTTCAAAAGTAAACTACACCCAGAGAAAAGTCATACCATAATCATTTCAAAATGTTTACAAATTTTTAACTATATTATGGTCACCGTTATTATGTATATGTTAGCGGTAACCATAATATGGTTGTAGTAATCATGTATATGATTGCAGTAAAACAATATGTTTATGGCAATCATGTTTATGATGAATCATTATGTCGTTCTCAGAGTATGATAACCATAAGCCGAGAACAACACAATATGGTGAAGTATTACATCATAAAAATTGTTGCCACACACATATGGGCAAATCCATATCATCGTTCGTGACATTTGTACGCCTATAGAGTGGAATAGATTTTGCAAAAATAAGAGTATCTGAAAAATAATTTGGTCTTTATGTTCCATTCAGAGGGTACTACATTTTAAAATAATAAATAAAGTTCTTTCGAAATATTGTTGTCCAAAATATTGAGCGAAATAAGGGTATATCGTACGTGACATAAAACGGAAATTTTTTAAATTTTTTTTTTTAAAAATTGTTTTTTAATTTTTTTTTTTAAATTTCTTTAAATAATTTTTTTAGAAAAAGAATTTATGACAACAAAAAAATTGTTGATGAAAAAAAATTCGGGTTAAAAAATATTTTTTTCCGATTTTGACCCATTGTATGTCCAACTTACTATAGTCTTATATACGTCGTTGCAAAGGTCTTTGAAATATCTATCATTAGATATCCATATTGTCTATATTAATGACTTAGTAATCCAGATATAGGTAAAAAATAGGTCAAAAATCGAGGTTGTCCTAGTTTTTATATCTTATATCTCAGCCATTTGTGGACCGATTTTCTCGATTTTAAATAGCGACCGAGCTGGAAGAATTTCGGAGATATTGATGTATGAATCGTGTATGTAAGTTATTTGGGGGCTTCGGAAAGTTGATTTCAACACACAGACGGACAGACGGACATGGCTATATCGATTCCGATATCTATAACGATCCAGAATATATATACTTGTTGAAATGGTTATTGTAAACTTGTACATGTATATTTTTTCTCTGCGTATACAGAAAAACATTGAAATAAAATAAATAATGTATAAAAATGGCAGTTTTTTTTAATAATAATGAAAGCAATTTAAATTTGACGCGTCTTTTAGCTGGCGGGCTAAAATATATTACACTGGTATGTTATGCCAGCTTATCATTTCTTGTAAATTACATTCTATTTTCTGTGCGAAGATTATAATTATTCTAAAATCGTTGTAAACTTTTATACAAATAGCGAGGGTTACTCTAAAAGTCTTTGACAATTTGGAAGGAATTTTATTTTTAATTCAAAATCAGCCCAATTATAAATAAAAAATTCCGCGGGAGCTTGTTCCCCGGGAGTTTTTTCCCATTGAAATTGAATAGGAAAAATGATAAAAGGAAAAAAAACTCCCGATGAATTTTTATTCATAATTGGGCTGAATATCTATTTTTCAATATTAGTTTTCAAACATTCCCGATCTAAATTTTAATTTTAAACATTTATTTTAGTATGTATCTTGAAATTCTCCAAAATGTCTGATTTTTCTCATATTCATAACGAAATTCTTTGCATACTTTTAGGTGCTGCGAAATTTTCTTAACAATTGCCGTTACTTTTGGTAAGTCAGTTTTATTTTGAAATATTTAGCTTCTTAAACATATTACTCAAGCCTAACTGATTGAATACCTTCCTCACATTAAATAACAACAGCAAAAATTAAATAAAACAACTTAAAGTCAATTTGTTGTATGTATTTATGTATATTAGAAAGTAATGAATCTCTGGGGATTCTAACAAGACATCAACAATAGAAACAAATAAAAGGAAGACTAAAAAAAGCAGCATCAATGGCTAAAATGAAAAATTAAATGCTATAAATTATGATGCCAAGTAGAAGGTAATAATTTTGTTCGTTTATTAAAGAAAAAATCCCAAAACATAAAAAGCAAAGTTTTTATTTGCCAAAAAGTCCTTGTACAAAAGTTTCCTTTCAACCACATGTACACTACTCTGTCTCACACACACCCCTCACCACTAACTAACTCGTGCAGTTTGGTTTTAATATTTGTTTCATTTTTGTACCGGTGTTGAAGTAGAATGTTAAAAAAAAGGTAAATATTAAGCAATCAAAAATTCATTTATTTCTCATTCGACCAACACCGCCGTCGTTACCGCCACCGCATTGTGTTGTGTGTGATGTGAATCAACAAACATCATTATTTCGTTACTGCTTTTAAGTTGCTTTTTTTAATTTCATCTTTTTTTTTGTTTTTTTTTTAGAACCGGAACAAAGATTGCAATTAGTTTTTAGGTGAATTCTCTATTGACTGCTTGGGCAATTTTATTAAGGGTTTCGATGATTTTAATAACTTATTTCATAGGAAGTAGCATATCATTTCCGGTAAAATACAAATAATTTAATTGGTTGTTGTCTAGAATGATATTGCGGGGGTTTGATGGTTATGTTTTCAGATATGTATGACAATATCGAAGTTTATTTTTATTATTTACTAGCTACGCCCGGTAGCTATTTACTAGTGTTAGTTCTTCAAGTTTCTCCAACCCACATACACCTGTCTGTTCTTATTTATTTGCAAATAAAATATCTAAATTTGTACTGAATACTTTAGGGAATTTTTTTATTACAAAATTTCCCAGTTTTACCCGGAATTTTTTAATTTTTTTCTTTACAAAATTTCGAATCGAATAAAAAATAATCAGTCAAATCGCTCCAGCCGTTCTCACGAGATGCCATTACATACATGGACCATTTAATTTTTATATATATATAGATTAAGTTAACTATTTATATCCCCGCCACATATATATTGAAAACTCTTTGCTCGCATAGAAAAGTCCAAATGTACAAGTACATGTTAAATCAATTATTAATGATTTTTTGTACCATTATTATTGTTTACTTCACCTAACTCTCTACTCTTTTTCTTTTCCCTCCTCCTTTATTGTATCCTTCACAATGTGTAGGGTAAGGGTGTAAAAATATAAGTTGGTTATATCGTTTGTTATTCCTCAAAATTCATTATATTTATAATTTCTGTACAGCTAAACAAATAATATAAATCATGGGAATATTGGCATAGAATCTCTATATTCTTATGATTCTTCTGGAAGACTTTAACGCGTGATCATGAAACCGATTAATGCGGTTTTTAAATATTTTATTGTTAAAGAAAAACAAAAACTAACGTTAAAGTTAACAATTCAAGTATTGATAAAGTTAAAAAACATTCAAAAACAAAGTCCATCATTAAAATTTCAAGAGAAATATTCTAATCAGATAAACTCCCGAACAATCTACAAAACAATTGACTAGTTTCCGTTTTGGAGCTATGCTTTAAATAATTTGAGCTAGTTGGACATGATCCTGAATTCAAGTACAATATAAACGTATTAAGAAATTTTTTATGTAGTTCATTAATTTGGGTTTCAAATTGAGTAACTAATTCTTTAGTAAATTAATTATTCACTATTTCTAAATTATTTATTACAAATTGTATTATACATCAAGCTCTATCAACGTTGTCGAATCTTTGCTTAATAAAGTGGTCTTGGGGAATTACACAATAAAGGGAATCTGTCCAAAGTTTGATATCATTGTCAGTGAACGTGGCTAATTTGAAGTCAGGCAGTGCATGATTGACGCATTTACAAATACGCAAAAAGTTTATTACCATGTTAGACAAAGATGTTCAAAATCATGCTTTTCTTGCAATAAAACGTTAGTTTGCAATATTTGTGTTTATTATTCGATTTATTAAATATTTTGCAACACTTACGTATGCGGTTAATATCATCACTTATATACATATATTTTAAGATCATGGCCTTCATCTATTTCAATGTAATCATTATAAATGTCATCCTCAATATCACTTTCGACGACCGTTTCAAAATCACATTCAACTCCACTTTAATCTAAGTTAAAATTTTGATTATTATTTGAGATTCTTCTAATATTTCGCCAGCTAAATAACAAATATTTTATTCCGTACCTTTTATTTTCATTGGTCAAGTCCTAAATTAAAAATGTTGACAGATTTGTTTTTAGAATTGTAACGCCTTGCAGTAATATTTATATACTAGCTGACCCGGTGCGCTTCGCCACCCCAATTAGAAAAGTGAAATAGTACTATTAAGTCTCCCTTTGTGAATCTGATTGTAAATGTCTAATTTCATATTTCTGGGTTCATTATTATAGAAAATGCAAAAGAAAGTTACCACTAAAGTAGCCTTTCCTATATTATCAACTAATTTTGTTTTTATAACAATTAATATTTAAAAATTATCACAAAACCGAAAAAACTGAACCGCGGTTTTGAAATTCTTCGGTTTTTTTGCTCCGTTATTATAGTAAATTCAAAAAAGTACCTATGAGAACAAAGAAAAAGTACCTAGAAGTATGGCCTTGAATTTTCACTCACTTGGGACCATAGACGCCTAATTTCATTATTCTATGTCCATTATTGCAGAAAATTCAAAAAGTACCATTAGAATATATAAAAAGTACCAAAAAGCCCCCATTTGTGGTTTCCCACTCACTCCCATATAAGCTTAATTTCATGGTTTTAGGTTAATTGGTGAAGAAATTACAAAAAGTCGAATAAAGAAAAAGTACCAAAAAGTCTATCTTTAGAATTCTCACTCACTTAGGACCATATATGCTAAATATCATGTTTCTAAGTTCATTGTTATAGAAAATTCAAAAAAGTACCAAAAAGTCTCCCCCTAGAACTCTCAATCACTTTAGAACATATACTATTAATTTCCTATTTTTATGTCCATTATTACAGAAAATTCAAAAAAGTACCGCTACAATATATAAAAAGTACCAAAAATCAGGCACTGGTGGATTCCCACTCACTCCCGTCCATATAAGCTTTATTTCATGTTTCTAGGTTCATTGGTGAAGAAATTACAAAAAGTACCATTCGAATAAAGAAAAAGTACCAAAAAGTCTCCACTACAATTCTCACTGACTTAGGACCGAGTATGCTTAATTTCATGTTTCTAAGTCCATTGTTATACAAAATTAAAAAAAAGTACCACTATAATAAAGAAAAAGTACCATGAAGTATCCGCTTGAATTTTTACTCACATAGGACAATATACACTTAATTACATATTTCTAGGTCCACTATTATAGAAAATTCAAAAAGTACCATTATAATATAGAAAAAGTACCATAAAGCAGACACTTGTGGATTCCCACCCACTCTGGCCCATGTAAGCTTTATTTCATGTTTCTAGGTTAGGGTTGCCAGATTCAGATTTGCAAAAAGCTGGACATTGGGGTCTAAAAAGCTGGACAAATCAAAAAAAAACTGGACATTACAAAATTTACTGAGAAATTTGTTAATTTTGGTTTTGTGTAATCAAATGTATTACACGGTGCTACAGCGAGAAAAAAACTTGGTAAACGACAAAGCGTGGGTTAAAGGTACATTGCAAATTGCAAAAAATTTCAGAACACTCTCAATTTCAGAAGTTATTTTAAAAACCCGTTTTAAGTGATGTTCGTCAACTTATCGTCCAGTCAGTTTTTGTCTGATTTTAATTTTTTAACGGGTTTAGAAAATTGATTACGCTTTAAAATGTCGTGCATTTTTTGGTATATTTGTAATAGGGATGCCAATCCCGATCCCGAAAATCCCGGGACTTTTCGGGATCGGGATTTCCCGAATCCCGGGATTTGTGAAAAAGAATCCCGGAATATTATGAGATTTTTGATATTTTAGGAAGATTTATGAAGATTTATGGAGCTAGGGGAAATCATGGACCATTTATTTTAATTTAATGCATTAGTTTTTGATTTGTTATATTTTTACTTAAATATATTAATGAAATTAATAGTTTTTATTGTTGAATTTGATGTTTTTGACGTTTAACTAAAATCCCGAAGTCCCGGGATTTGTAAAACCCAGTCCCGTTTGGCATCCCTAATTTGTAAGTTATAAGTATTGTTTTTGTTAAGAATATCTAAACAAAACAAAATTCATCAACTTTTTTATTTTAAGTGGCTTTTCATTGCTTATTTTGCTATGAAAGCTTATGCAAATTTATAGCAATGTATAAAGAAAATTTAGTTCTTAACAAAACAGGTTTTATTTAACTTTTCATTAATACGTTTTTTAGTAAAATAACACAGTACAACACATGATTTTGGGACTCAATTCTGACAATTGCACGTGAAAGTAGCCCCAAAAATAAGAACATCTGCATCATTAGTTTTGTCAAGTTGGCTGCCGTATTAATTTAATGGCCATACGATTTTTTTTTCCTCAAGGTGGATTTTTATCACTTTTTTCTATATTTTAGCAAGGTTATATCTCGTATACCGTACGGAATATCTCTTTTGTGGCTGAAGCAAAGTTGTAGATATTGAATAGTAGAAAAAAAGTACGGAACATATTTTTTAATTTTTTTAACCAATTTTTCACCTTTTTTGCTCAATAACTGGATTACAAATCCAATTATGGACTGATCACCATGAAATTAGGTCGTGTGATTTGTGTCTATATAAAAGTTATTTATCATGAATTTTGAATGTATACCATAATTTTTTACAGATTTATGCACTTTAAAGTGATTTTCGGAAGCGTGTCTTATATGTGAGCTATGACTAATTATTCAATATCTACAACTTTGCTTCAGCCACAAAAGAGATATTCCGTACGGTATACGAGATATAACCGTGCTAAAATATAGAAAAAGTGATAAAAATCCACCTTGAGGAAAAAAAATTCGTATGGCCATTAAATTAATACCGCAGCCAACTTGACAAAACTAATGATGCAGAAGTTCTTATTTTTGGGGCTACTTTCACGTGCAATTGTCAGAATTGAATCTCAAAGCAATGAACTGAAAAATGTTGTACTGTGTAATTGTAGTTTTTATTTTACAAGTAAATTTTTTCGAACTTTTTCGAAAAAGTTTACAAACTTTAGCAAATTTAAACCGATTTTAACAAGTAATGTCTCGTTTTTTTCTATATACAAATTTGTTTATAACATTGTACAAAAAAAATAGGTTTTAATAGAAAATACATTTTATGTATAGATTTTATGAAAGCTTAATTCTTTGCCTTTCTATAACTGTTTACAATTTTTCGGTCTAAAAATGTGTGAGTTGGAGGTACTGAAGTACTACGACCTATCGTAAAACAGTTTTTTTCAAATTAACTAAAAATTTTGAGGGTGTTTCAAGTTCTTACAAAAAGTGTTTTTTTTAGCAGTGTGTTAATATTTAGAAATTTAGAATCACAATTAAATATTTTCATTTCATTCCTTAAAATGTATTTAACTAAACTTAAATTTGTTCGGTTAAGTCCGTCATATACATATTTATATTATTAAATACTAAAAACAAAACGACTTTATTTCGTTTTTGAGCTTACGCATTTTGGCCAATTCCAAACCTAGTTTGTAAAAATTTTCAAAATTGTTTACAAACTTCCTATAAATTTTTTCGTATTAATATTTCAGGTCGAATGACATTCGGTTTCTTTCTTTAGTATAAAGCTTTGCTTACTGGTATTGAAAATACGAAACATGCGGCTTTTCTTAAATTCTCGAATTCATTCGTTTCACCTTTGGTAAAAAAATAGGACCATATCATTTGACAAATCTCTTGGTATTTATTTATAAACTTCACGAATGCTGCAGTAATCAGTATATGTATAGTTTATCGTTATCTATTTCTTCAGATATTTGAAGGTTAAATTTAAAAATGCTATTTTTTTAAAAAACGATGTTCTAAATAGCTGACTGCTGTTTTTAAAAAGTCTTCTGCGTCAGTCTTAAAATTTTTTTGTTTATTAGGCGAAATTTTTTTCAAAATGCTGTTAACTTTGGAGCCAAAAAATTTGTCATTTATTCTACTTTTGAGGCTTATAAATAGCCTCATAAAAAGCCAGTAAAAAAGTACGGTCATTATATCGAGCAACTCTAAAACTGTACACGAGTTATTCTCAAAAGCTGAAAATTCCTGCATTATGTTTTGCATAAAATATAAATATGATACTCCTTAACTTTTACATTCTTCTTCATTGACAGAAATTCCACATGACACGTATTCCCATAAAACTTTTTGGTATTTATTTTTTCCTTTCTTCAAAAAATACATACACTTTTTTGCATAAGTTATTACTATCTACTAATTAGTAGTAAGTAAATTTGAAGTCATAAATAATATAGATATTATTGTCGAAAATTTCAATTTAGCTGGACAAATGAAATTTTAGCTTGAAACTGGGTAGGGAGCAAAAAAGCTGGACAATCCAGCCAAGTCCAGCCAGGCTGGCAACCCTATTCTAGGTTCATTGGTGAAGAAAATACAAAAAGTACCATTCGATTAAAGAAAAAGTACCAAAAAGTCTACCCCTAAAATTCACACTCCATATATGCTTAATTTCATGTTTCTAAGTCCATTGTCATATAAAATTCAAAAAGTACCATTAGATGAATAAAAAAGTACCTATAGTTCAGTTCTCACATTTTGGTACATAAATATTGTACCCTATTCCTAACAAAAACTTCACTCAGATACATATCAGCTAACTTTAATGTCGATAAGTGAAATAATTTAAAATATTAAAAGAAAAGTACCAATTTCCCTTTTCTTCCTTGAAATAATCAAGTTCGAACTTTAAAAATATTCCATTTTGCCAAAATTGTTTATGCTACAGACATGTCTCAAAATATTAAAATCTGTGTTAATGTGCCCAAGAAAAAATATGTTTTAAAAAAAGTACCAAACTGTTTACCCGGATTTGGCCCAATATACACCTTGGCACTCGAGTTCCAAATAACACCCTGTTAGTTAATTTTTGTACGAATCCAGGAACCAATGTTAAAAAATTATCAAAATTGGCTTAATAATTTCAATAAAATGTATTTTCCCGATTTTATCCCCTTTTTGGTACATTTTTTATCCCCATTGCTTTGGTAAAATTTAATTCAAATAAATTTCTGTATCGTGGTGGGAGCTCGTAATAAAATATTCGTATGTCTATGTCAAATTATAGAAAAACATATTTTATGAAAAAGTATCAAAAATAAACACAATTTTTATCCCTTAAGGGTTCGAATTTCCAAAAAGTACCAAACTTATATTTTTTATTTTTTGTTAATTAAAGAAGACGATTTAAAATTTGTTTTTATGTTTATTGGTTTAAAAGATACATAGGGTGCAAAAAAAGTACCAAAATACAGTTTTTACCCGTTTTCTCCCCTAAAAGTTTCGAATTTCCAAAAAGTACGAAACACCTGTCAGCTTATTTTTTAAATGGAGTAACATGCTATTTTAAGTTTTTTTTGTATCTTTATTAGTTTTGAAGATATAAGGTTACCGAATTTACTCGTTTTTACCCCCTAAACGATCGAATTTCCAAAATCATTTTGGGGAAGGAGGAACCCACAGTTAAAATTTCGTGATTCTAGCTTCAGCCGTTTGGGCTGTGCGATGATGAATCAGTCAGTCAGTCATTATTCATTATTACTTATTTAAATTTGAAATTATGAAAAATTTTAAGCAATTTAATAAATTTAAATGTATGTGAACATTTATGCGTTTTATTCGATTATTCTACATAAAATTGTTCGAATTATTCGTTATCCGAAAATGGCCATTTTTAAATTGTTCGAATAATTATTCGTAAGAAATTATTCGATTAATCGAACGATCATTAGTCCAATGAATACCCTATTAAATACAGTCTGACCGCATATTCTAAGTGTTTTTTTTTAGCCAATGTTCGCTTCAAACGAAACAGTTGTGTTCCCTGTGATGGTCTGGTCAGATTTCAGCTGCACACTTTTGGCTGGCCTGAGTGATCTTTGATTTCTGGCCGATCGATAACTAGCGATCATTCATCCTTTGTGAGTTTTGTATCGTAATCAAAGAAGTATTTGATGTAACATTTTTCTCTTTTATAAAAATTAAATGAACACGAAAATTGGAATATACCAAAAGAGAACTAAGAGAATGCAGGGTATAACAAAATTCAGCATCGCTGCATATATCCTACTGACTTGTTTTACTCATTTTGCCACACTTTGTTTTTAGCCAAAATACTACAGTTTTTTTTCTAAATACATTTGTTTCCAGTTGTATGTATTTACAAAAACCCACTTTTAATTGATGTTAATTGGAGAAAATTCAATTTTATTATTGAAACTAAATAGTAAAATGTACAAATTCACTTGTTGTTTGTTGCTCACTCACTCAATGTTGTTTAGATTTCGCACAATAACAATAACACAAAAAAAAGTGAAAGAAATGAAAACATCGTTAGTAAATTCAATTAATTTAACCGAAAATATATTTTTTTTTGCACATGTTCTTTTGAAGTTCTTTAATGAAATAACAAATGAAATCGAATCAATAGTTTTTCGATATTTTTCCGCTTTTCATAAACAAATTAATGGCGTATTGATGGGTGAAAATGACTTTAATGGAAGTTCAGAGAAATTTATTTTGTTGTTAAATAATTGGTAGTCGAAAATGTAATGTGGGCAGTTTGGGTTTAGAAACTTAATGAATAGTAAATGCGATCAAATATTTTAATTATAAGTTAATTATTTTCTTAATAAATATTTATACATGATTCATTATTTTAATGTAATGAAATATTGCTGATAGTTTTCTTAAGGCAAATAAAATTTTAAATAAATCTTGATTTATTTCTGACAACTTGAATTAAGTAATGAAAACGTCTGTTGAGAGATTATTTTTCATTACCCTTTAAAACACTTTCCACCTAAAAACGAAAACCTTTGCAATTTATATTTTTTCTTTTTAGGTTAATTTTGTCACTCTACATTTTTTTTAAATAAAATATCTCAACATTTTAGAGTGCTTTTCTCTTTATTATTTTGTCATAGTTAAAATATTCTAAATTAGTAGTTGGCTTCTAATTCTGGAATTTATGTGCTCCAAATCTCTTCATTGTCTTTCATCTTCTCTGTATGTAACATCAAATTCATTTTCCATTTAAGTTGGATGGAGTACATTTTTTGTGATTCGTATGCAGAAGGAGCTGCAGAGCAGGGCAGGCATAATGAACATTATAGTAATAAATGGTGTCTACCATACATTTTAGCTCAAGTGAGGAATAATTAATGTTACATATGTTGCTTAAACGACATAATCTTACAAAAAAAAATAGATGTAAAAGAGTAAAATAAAACTGTAAAGGTATATTTTTATCCTACATTGCAATCTGGATTGAGAGACAATTGAGTTCCAAAAGAACTTCTTTTACAAATTTGGTGAAATTACTACTTCTTAAGAAGTTGCATTAACGTTGTTACTTTTGCTTATATACAGTAGTGGCCAGGAATTTAAGACAAAAATTGTTTGCTAAATTCCATGTAATTGTCAATTATTTAAAAAAAAAAAAATTTATACCCTAGAGTTCCTTTTATTTTGGCTCTATCGCACTTAAAATTCAGTTGTTGAAAAAAATGCAAGTATTTGTCTTAAATTGGTGGCCACCACTGTATAAGTGTGTCTCTTACATTGCACTTTTTGAATTTTCGATGCTCCCAAGTTCTAAAATTGTTCTCCATCATCTGAAAACCAACTGCTGAAAATCGGATAATGTATATTTTATCGGAATTTTCGGGTGTATGACTTAAAAATAGGAGATTTTTTTTTTTTAATTTTTTAACTTTTATTTTGAAATATTTTTACAATATAAATTTATTCAGAGCATTGGCCATGACCTTTTCCTATTTTTCTGGCAACGTATGGATTTCAAGCAAAAATAACTGCTCATATTTTGAGACTATGAACGAATCAAGCTAATATCGGATACTCTGTTCCAAGAGAGCTTTCTAAATAGAGCGAAACAACTAGAAGTCAGTCGGGGCAAGGTCTGAACTATAAAGCGTGTGAGCAAAACTACCCTACCACTTTATTCTAATTACTTTTTAACAGGTACTGCAACATGTGGCCTAGCGATGTCATGTTGGAATATTACGGCTTCATGTCTGGATGCATATTCGGGTTTTCCGACCAATGCTGGCTTCAAACGAATCAGTGGCGTTCGGTAATGATTACATGTGATGGTCTGGTCAGATTTCAGCACAAAATAGATAGGACCCCTTTGCTCCCACGAAATTCAGAGCATAACCTTAGCGCCATGAATATTTGGGTTTGCTGTCGATTCGGTTGGTTGTCCGGGCTTCACATACGATCTTTTAAGCTTCGGGTTATCGTACTGAATCCATTTTTTATTGCAAGTAATGATTCGGCATTTCAGACATGCAAAATCGTATTTCAAGATCTCTCGGTTTCAATTCGTATGGTACACAATATTTCTGCTTTTGGATGAATCTTTTAATAACTCCCATTGATTTTCCAAGCTCTTGTTGAGTTTTACAACAATCTTCATGGAGTAATGCTGGCCTGGGCTATCTTTGTCTTGCGTGTCAAAATAACCACTTGTGAACTGCACAAAACATCTCTCTCACCTTGAAACTGAAAATAACAAAACATTTATTCCGTACCTTTTATTTTCATTGGTTCAAGTCCTAAATTATGTCATGTATATTGATCTTAAGCTCGGGGTACTCGATTAATCGGCAATTATTGATCGAATAATTATACCCTTCACCTTCGTGAGAAGGGTATAAATAAGTTTGTCATTCCGTTTCCACAATATAATTTTCGGACCCTATAAATTATATATATTCTGGATCCTTATAGATAGCGGAGTCGATTAAACCATGTCCGTCTGTCTGTTGAAATCAATTTTCTGAAGACCCCAGATATCTTCGGGTTCCAAATCTTCAATAATTCCGTCAGACATCGAGAAGTTTCCTATTTAAAATCAGCAAAATCAGTCCACAACTGGCTGAGATATACCTATACCTATATCTGGATTACTAAGTCATTAATATACACAATATGGATATCTATCGAAGACCTTTGCAACGACGTATATAAGACCTTAGTAAGTTGGACCTACAATGGGTCAAAATCGGAAAAACTATTTTTTAACCCGAATTTTTTTTTAACAAAAAAATTTAAAAAACAATCCAATTTTTTTTTAAAATTTAAAAAAAAAAATTTAAATTTAAAAAAAAAAAATTTCTAAAAAATGCAAAAAAAAACTTTTGAAAAAAAAAATAAAATTTATTTACCTAAAAATATTTAAAATTTGTATTTTGAAGTAAAATTTGGTGAAGGGTATATAGCTCTCTTACTTGTTTTTTATTCAAACTGGAAAATTGTTATTCATTTGAATAAATAATATATTTTTTCCACATTTTTATTGAATGTGTTCCATTGGTTTCAACGTGCGAGAAATAGTTTGTGCGGTTCAGAAGTGATGATTTTGACACGGCAGATAAAGATCACCCATTGGGAGCTACTCAATCCGCAATTTCAAAACGATTGAGAGCAGTTGGTTTTTAGATGAGCGAGAACAATTGGGACCTTGGGAGTATCGAAAATCAACAAAGTTCAAAATAAGCACTCCCTAATATGTATGTATATTTAAATGAGTTCTGTGAGATGTCCTCTTTTTTTTTGAGCAGACAGTATTAGGAGAGTTAAGGTTTTTGATTTCCACTGCGTCCATCGCTATTCTATAGTAAGAGTTGAGCTGAGGTAATATTAAGTAGCAGTTTAGTAAGTTTATTGTACCAAATACACTTTTACACATTTAAAACAGTAAAAACTAACTACAACAACAACTAATACCGGTAAATGTATATAATATAACGGTATGTGCGACACACTGACTCAACGTACGAACGAACGGTAACAAAAGCAAAATGGCAGCAGGTGTTTCATATTTTTTTAATGTTAAAACAAAAAGATAAAAATGTATGTATATTTTTCATTTGTATTTTTCAGTGAGTGTGTGTGTGAGAGAATGTGGGTATGAGTGAGTGTTGGTAGCATTTATGTCTCGTTCAGCTGGACCAAACATTTGTATACCTTTTAAACTGTGTTGCCAGAAGTATGAGAGATTCCTAAAAAAATAAGCCAAATTAAAACAAAGTACATACTGCAAAAACTAAATAAAATGATGCTTGAACATATTGTTACGTTTTTACCTTTTAAAAACGGTGGTTTATTTCCTTTAAATAAACTGGATACTTTTGATTGCAAATAAAAACAGTTTAGTAGTTTAAAAATTGCAACAAATCTTTATTTGTTTAAACTTAAACAGCAATTTAAACAGTCACTCTATTTTAATACACACACTTATATTACACACTGGTACTTAAAACTGACTGCAACCTCTGCCACTATTTATACACAGCGCCATCTTCTTTCCAGTAGCTTCATGAAAGTTTTATTTCTACAATGATCAACTCAAAGCTTTTATTCAATGTTGTATGTTCCACAGCTATGTTAATAATATCCACGGTTATGTTAACTGATGTCCACAATTAAAAGTCTCCAGAAATAGAAAGGTTTGAAAAACATGATGCAACCTTAAACCTGCCGTTAAATTCAAATACAATTTCGTAACAATATGTTAAAAAGGACTTGTTTTTGGTTCAAATATAATCATGACGGAAATATTGCAAAATGGCAACACCACGCTTTCATAACTTAAGCTTATTGTTTGTTATAGTGAACATATTTATTACTATAAGTGTAATATGATATTTTTAATGTATATACCTACAGCTGAGAGCAAGCATATAGAAGTGATGAAATATTTAAATTGCTACCAAGGATTGCATTATTTTTTGAATCCGTATGGTTTATAATGTTTTAGCCAGAAGTCCTTAAATTATTTATAAATTGTTATTTAGTAAATAAAATTCAACAATTTTTTCTTCTGATTTTATTGTGTCAATTCTATTGCAATTTTATATTACTATTTTTTTTTGTGCACAAATTTAAAATTAATTACAAATAAAAAAGTATTAGGAAGAGTTAAATTCTACAGGTGTATGTATGAGAGTGTGTAGCAAAACAAATCCATTAGTTTGATAAAAATAATTCAACAACAAAAATAACAAACAGTAAAATTCGAGAGTAAATTATACATGAATAAAAGTTCAACGAGTTTTCTACTTTTATTTTTTGACATCACTCAACAAAATGACAACGAGCAACACTTACATGCATATACATTAGGATGGCCCTTATTTTGCACTTTATAGATTTTCGATGCTTTTAAGAACTAAAATTGTTTTCTGACGTTTAAAAACAAATACGGAACATTAGAGTAAAAATGGATAACGTTTAGAGTTTGCACATTTTAATCAAGATTCGGGTCAAAGTATCAATATTTTCCAAAAACAAAAAAATTTCAAAATTAAATATTGAAAACAAAAATCCAATAAAAAATAGTTTTTGCATCATTAAAATTGTTTACCAAAAAAAAGTCATACAATTAAATATATGGGACATTTCATGTCAAGTGAACCAACTTTTGAAATCGATGTCTTCCGATCGGGATGAAATTTGCACCAAGGTTAGTTCTATTGAATAGTAATTCAGATAATAAGCGACCAAAGAGGTGTTCAAGGAAAATATCTAAGCTAAGGGCCCATTTAAAAAAAAATTCAAAAAAGTTTTTGATTTCGGAAAAAAAATATTAAAAATTTTTAATTTTTTTTTTCAAAAGATTGAAGAAAGAACTATCTAAACTATTTGGGACACATTTTGCTAAGAACAATAGGTAATAAGTTACATGGATAAGAAAAAACACCTGCTTGACCAAAATGTCAAACTTTGACCCCCTCTAACTCAGAGAGATCTTGTTGAAAAATTGTGTCTGAGTTACTATACTTGGTGCAAATTTCACCCCGATCGGAAGACATCGATTTCAATTTTCGGAAATCGATTTAATTTTTCAATTATTTTTTTAAAAAAAATTTCGAAAAATTAAAAAATTGTTTTTCCGATTCTAAACAACGCAAATTTCAGTTCTATTCGCAGATTTCCAGAAAATTTTAGTTTAGGTCACAAAAAGTGCAAAATAAGCACCATCCTATTACTTATAGACAATTTATATTAGACACATATTCTAACATAATTTTTTATAACAATGAGCTGAATATGCTATATATATATAGAGAAATGATAGTGAGAAAGAGAAGCAGACAGGCAAATAAGGATATTATTTATATACAACATTTTAGGAATTTCATTTACCAAATGACAATATTAAATATTTATTTGTGATAAAAATAATACCAAACAGTTACAGATGAAATTTTATTAGTATTATTAGGGCCAGTAATAACACAAATAATAATGTTTATTTAATAAAATTATTCTTAACTAATTTCAAGAATTAAGTTATAAACAAATTAGAAATATTATATTAATTAAATAAGAGAGAGTATGTGGCATTATGATAGAAATTCGTAATCACATTAAAACAAAAAAAAAAAAAAAAAATACAAATTAAACGATGTCCGTCCGTCTGGTTGGCTGGCTGGCTGTCCATGTAAACCTTTCGCGCAGAGTACAGGTCGCAATTTTGAAGATATTTCGATCAAATTTGGTACATATTATTTTTTCGCCCCAAGGACCAAGCCTATTGAAACTGGCTGAAATCGGTCCATTATTTCACCTAGCCCCCATACAAATGTACTTCCGAAATTGGACTTTATCGGTCATAAATGTTTAATTTATAAATGTATCTCTACAAATTGCGCTCCAAATAAATTTTATACATACAAAATTCATGTCACCAAATTTTGTTACGATCGGTCTATAATTAGTCATAGCTCCCATATAGACCCGCTTCCGAAAATCACTTTAACGTGAATAAATCGCTTAGAAATGTTGGTATACTCACAAAATTCAACATAGTCAACTTTCATATAGACATAAATCACACGACATAATTTCATGGTGATCGGTCCATAATTGGTCATAGCCCTCATATAAAGCCCACTTCCGAAAATCACTCAAAAATATAAATTATTGAAATTTAAAAAAAATAATGTTTTTGCTCTTTTACTTAGTGTAGGGTATCATATGGTCGGGCTTGACAGACCATACTTTCTTACTTGTTTTTTTATTTATTTTGTTACCAGAATTACTAAAAAAACAACAAACTAAAGCAATTTAATATAAGTGTTTTTTGAGTACTTTTGATTTATACTCGTAATTTTCAAATATTACTATTAAGTCCTTTTGGAGGGTGACTTTTTCCATGATTCATTAATTTAAAAAAATCCCCGGGTTTTAAAAAATAAAGGGGTCACTAAGTCATCTTCTGTGGATTCTCACTTCTTCAGAATAAAATCTGTCTAATTAAAGGTTTTCAGTTTAATTAAAATAGAAAATGTAAAAAGTACCATTGGAAGAACAAATACGTCCTGTTTTGTTAAAAATCACTAATTTAGGATAACTCTAGTTTCAAAGTTTCTAATGTTACGTTTTACCTTTTAAAAACGGTGGTTTATTTCCTTTAAATAACCCGGATGCTATTGATTACAAGTAAAAGCAGTTTAGCAGTTTAAAATTTGTAACAACTCTTTATTTATTTAAATTTAGACAACAAATTAAATAGTCACTCTTTTTTAATACACGCACTTATATAATACACTTTAAAACCACACTTTATAATGTCCAAGAATGCACTGTTAATACAGTTGTTAATTCTAGTGCCTATGATAAATTGAACTAACTTCAACCGCTGCCACTATTTACATATATACAGTGCCATCATCCAGCTGTTTCATGAATCATCTTAACGTACAAAACTAGAATGTTCTATTTCTAGAGCTTTTAACAGCTTCAATGTTAACGTTGCCATACTTATCAACATTGCTGATAAGTAGAAGTTTCTACTGATGAAAATGTTTATAAACCTGATTAATGTTGCAAGCAGTCGTTACAGACCGTTAAATTCCAATTGTTAATGCAACTTCGTAACACTAATATTAAAAAAAAATTAGAAGAACAAGTCCGTAGTGCCAAGTTATGGCTTGTAATTTACTAAACATCAGAAATGAAAAATTTAGTACTTTTTCGATACTTTTTGACATCTAAAGCTACCGCACAACCCCCGCAATATTTAAATTACTGTTTCCTCATTTAAAATTAAATTAAATATTGCCGATAATAAATGAAATTGAAAAGTATTAACTTGAAATCCAATTAATCACTGACATTTTTTTAAAGAATTTTATAAACATTTAAATCGATTTTAATATTAGTGTTTTCGAATCAAACATTTGTCTATTATATAAATTGACTTATTCATATAAATATTTTATTATGACAACCCACTACCATACCAAAATTTATTTAAATAAAATTCGTATCGGGAAAACACAATTTCTTCACCAAGTTATACTTTGAAATAAATATTTTAAGGTAAACAAAATATTTTTTTTTTTCGAAATAGTTTTTTAATTTTTTTTTTAAAACCATTTTTTCCAAATTTTGTTTTTATTTTTTTTTTATAAAAAGAATTTATGAGAAAAAAATTTTTTAATAAAAAAAAAATTCGGGTTAAAAAATATTTTTCCCGATTTTGACCCATTGTAGGTCAAACTTACTATTTTGTCTTATATACATCTTTGCAATGGACTTTGAAATATCTATCTTTAGATATCCATATTATTTAATAGATAATGTCTATATTAATGACTTAGTAATCCAGATATAGATACAAACAAGTAAGAAAGTATGGTCGGTCAAGCCCGACCATATAATACCCTACACTAAGTAAAAGAAAAAATGTTTTTTCTTTTAAAATTTCAATAATTTGTATTTTTGAGTGATTTTCGGAAGTGGGCCTTATATGGGGGCTATGACCAATTATGGACCGATCACCATGAAATTAGGTCGTGTGATTTGTGTCTATACGAAAGTTTACTATGTTGAATTTTGTGAGTATACCAACATTTTTAAGCGATTTATGCACGTTAAAGTGATTTTCGGAAGCGGGTCTATATGGGAGCTATGACTAATTATGGACCGATCGTAACAAAATTTGGTGACATGAATTTTGTATATATAAAACTTATTTGGAGCGCAATTTGTGGAGATACATTTATAAATTAACATTTATGACCGATAAAGTCCAATTTCGGAAGGACATTTGTATGGGGGCTAGGTGAAATAATGGACCGATTTCAGCCAGTTTCAATAGGCTTGATCCTTGGGCCGAAAAAATAATATGTACCAAATTTGATCGAAATATCTTCAAAATTGCGACCTGTACTCTGCCAGCCGGCCAGACGGACGGACGGACATCGTTTAATCGACTCAGAAAGCGATTCTAAGTTGATCGGTATACTTTAAGGTGGGTGTTAGACTAATATTTTTGGGCGTTACAAACATCTGCACAAATGCATAATACCCTCCCCACTATGGTGGTGTAGGGTATAAATATGCCAAAAATCGAGGTTGCCCCGGGTTTTTCCTTATATCTCAGCCATTTGTGGACCGATTTTGTCCATATCGGGAATTCTTCCGGACCGAGCCGGAAGAATTCCCGATATATTGTTATAGGTAAGTTATTTGGGGGCTACGGAAAGTTGATTTCATACAGACATTGAGCTTGTTTTCCGGACAGACGGACATGACTTTATCGACTTCGCTATCTATAACAATCCAGAATATATAGACTTTGTGGGGTCACAAATGAAAAATCTAGAAACTACAAACGGAATGACAAACTTATATATACCCTTGTCACTCATGGTGAAGGGTATAAAAAACTCAAATAACTTTGTAAATATTGCGATTTTGATGAAAATAAGATCAATCTGTGATTACTCATATTTTATACCAAAAATCGATTTTTAATATAAAAAACTCAAATATCTTAAAACGTTAATAACTTTGTAAATACTGCGATTTTAGGGAAAACAAGCTCAATCTGTGATCACTCATATTTTATACCAAAAATCGATTTTTAATATTAAAAATTCTATTAGTTTAAATCGCTAATATCTTCGTAAATACTGCGATTTTAGGTAAAATAAGCTCAATCTGTGATCACTCATATTTTATACCGAAAATCGATTTATAGTATAAAAAACCGAAATTTTATAAATCATTAATAACTTCGTAAATACAGTGATTTTAGAAAAAATAAGCTCAATCTGAGATCACTCATATTTTATACCAAAAAGCGATTTATAGTATAAAAAATTAAAAGTTCATTAATTACAAATATTAGAAAAGGAACATTAAAACCAAGTACATTTCCCATTTTGCCCCTTAAACACCAGCCAAGCTTGAATTTTCAGAGTTATTCACTTTAGAAAATCAGATACAAACAATTGTGTTGAATCACTAGAAGAGAAAAAGAACCATTAAGTATCCTGGATTCTAACTTCATGCAGAAGCATGTCAGCTATGTTTTGTGTTAATAAGTTCATTAATAAAACCTATTAGAAAAGTACTATTAGAAGAAAGAAGTACCCAAAAGCAAAAATACAAGCTTGGCTTGTATTTTTGCAATAGTCCATTTTTATTTGTAAAAAAACCGTTTACATGAATTTGGCTTTGATTAAGGGAACCAAAATTTAAATATAATGGTGAAATGCATTTCCCCTTTTTACCCTTTTTGGTGTTTTATTCCCCATTAAAGTAATTAACATTTTTTCAAATAAATTTCAGTATCGTAGTTGAAGATCGTAACAAAATATTCGTATGTCTATGCTAATGTAGAGAAAAACACATTTTACGAAAAAAAAGTAACAAAAATAGGTAAAATTTTTTTTTTTTTTTTATTTATTTATTTATTTCAATGTCAGTCGTAAGCCTATGAGGCCAATTAACTGCAGATAAATCTTATAATATGACATTATAATTAATTTTAATTTTATATATAAATTTATGTTTTAATACGCCTTTACATTTTACAAAATTAACCCCCCAAAAATATTTGTACAAACACAACTGTTAAAAATACAATATTCAAAATTTAGTTTTAAAACAAGAGAAAAAAAAATGATTTAGTCATCAGCAATAAGATTTTATACTTATAGATGCATTTTAAAAATATTAGCAAAATGTGTCACCTTATGCGTAAATTTTCTTTCTGAATATGGAATTACTGAATTCCAAAGCCTAGCTATTTTCATTAGAAATGATCTGTTCATAGCTAATGTTGAAAATGTTGGATATATTACTGAAGGACTATTTTTAAAAAGTACCATATGGGCAATTCTACGAGAATCGCTACCACGACTGAAAACACAAAAACATTTGAAACTTTTTTTCAAGATGATTTGAATAGAAGAAAATAATAAAATGTTACTATGTGAAAGTATTTAGATCATATTACAATATTTTAAAGACAAAAATAATAGTTTAAACTGATTATATTTAATTTTTTAATGTTTTAGGTATGTTTGAGGCTAAAATTGCGGCGAAAACTAGGCTCCCAATTAGCTTGTAGTATGAAATGAATTTGACTCTGATTGTTTTTTTGCTATTGTCAAATGGTTTATTGAAACCGAATGTATATTTTCTATTCACTTTTTTAGTTTTTGTATACATATATTTACAGAATATACATTGTTTTATTATAAGAGAAAAATCTGTCACGTACGGTATGTCACGTACGATATTAAATTTTATTATAAAATCATCCAAAGATTGTTTTTATTCAAATATGATGGATTGTAAAGGAAAAATATTTCGTTTAGTGTAAGAAATTAAAAAAAAACATAACGCCTGTCACGATTCGAATATTTTCGCATATTTCTACATGTACAGTGACGGACATTACAACAGAATCACTACCAATATTTCATTTAAAACTAGGAGCAATCATAAGGATTGGTGTGGGCCAGAAAATATAAAAAAGTGGCAAAATGTGTTGTTTACGGACGAAACGACCATTAATTTAATTGGTAGTGATGATAAGAAATGGGTTAGACGTCCAAAAAATGGCAAAAACCAAAAACGTTTAAACATGGTTGGGGAAATATTATTATATGGGGATGCTTTTCTTGGTATTGCGTTGGTCCAATTTATTGGATTAAAGAAAATATGGATAAGCAGTTGTATGTAAATATTTTGGAGAATGTTATAAAGACACATGCAGAATGGAATATGCCCTTAAAATGGCTCTTCCAGCAAGATAATGACCCAAAGCACACATCAGGTCTTGCCAAAAAATGGTTTTTATATAACAAAATTCATGTTATGGAATGGCCGTCTCAATAACCAGACATAAATCCTATGGAAAATAGTAAATGACAAACTCGGACCTGAAAAATTTAAACACAAGGAAGAACTTTGGCAGAAAATTCAGGAAATATGGTATGCAATTTCCCGATCTACATGCGAAAGTTTGTTAAATTCAATCCCCAAAAGATTGGATGCTGTTATTAGAAATATTTGATATGCAACAAAATATTAAGAAAACAACGAATTCTTATGATGATTTTTTATTTTTTATCATCTTAAGACTGATTGATTCTATTTGAATGTCGCATATTTTATTTAGTCTTTTAGATTTGACATCGTTTTTAACATAAGAATATGTTATTTTTTTATTTTATTTTTTTCTATTTATTGTTTACGTTATGAGCATTAATATATAATGAACAAATTTTAAATTTTGAAATCAAATTTTGTAGTTTTACCGCTTTAATCGAATTCATATGTAGTGATTCTATTGTATTGTCCGTCACTGTACCTCAAAATGACTTTCGTTTTATGTCACATATGATATACCCCTATTTCGCTCGATATTTTGGACAGCAATGTGTCGATAGAACTTATTAAAGTACTAAATAAATACCCTCTGAATGGAACATAAAGACCAAATTATTTTTCAGATACTCCTATTTTTGCAAAATCTATTCCACTCTATAGGCGTACAAATGTCACGTACGATGATATGGAATTGCCCATATGCATTTGGTACAATATATTTTGGCAAGTGAAGAAAATGTATTAAAAAGTATGTCTATGTTTCTTGGTTTAAAAGAAAAAGTACCAAACCAGTAATCCGGTGTGGGTTTTTACACCAGATTTTCATCCACATTTTTTGAACAATAGTTCTGAAATAGACATTGTCCTTTCTGTCTTTTTTAAATTTCCTTTCATAACAATTTCTTGAGAATTAGGTAGATTGTTTTCATTTGTACAAAATCTATTTCATTTATCCTTTACTATTCTTTGTGATCAATCTTATTGAATGTCATCAACAAAGAAAGTTGAAAAAAAATGTGAAATTATATACTCATCATAAGTATTTTCACTCTGTTTTTATTAATAATACCTACATATAGTATATTAATAATAAATTTATAACAAAATAAATAATTGTCAAAGTTTTTCTATGTGTGAAACCCATTCTTATTTAAATGAAAGCAAACGAAATTCTTAAAGAATTAGTCTATTCACTTCCGTTTCGTAGGGAAATGGATATGAAGAACAAAAAAAAATTATAATGGATGACTATTTTTCTTATACGGTTTTGTTTAGTAAAATTTTTTTTCTACAACTAAGTACATATTAACATGAAAAAAGT
Source organism: Calliphora vicina (assembly GCF_958450345.1). Lineage (NCBI taxonomy): Eukaryota > Metazoa > Arthropoda > Insecta > Diptera > Calliphoridae > Calliphora > Calliphora vicina. Next base: position 25,665,788 of record NC_088782.1, read on the forward strand.
AGAAAAATAAAAATAGAGTATCAAGGAAAACTAAGGAAATAACAACAGCTGTTGTTGACAAAGTATTTGTGATGGGTTTTTACCGGAAATAATAAGCGGCATTATAAACAAAGTACTTATTTCATACTTAATTGAGCCAGTTAACCGGAAACGGACATGGAAAAATGAGAAATGAAATAACAAAAACAAAAACAACATAAAACCCAAGTTAATTTTAAGAATGCAAACGAGATGACAAACATAATTTCACAACAATAAATGTTTAAATAAACAGCATTAAAGAATATAACCATAAAGAAGGATCACATGTAAATTGAGAAGGAGGAAGAGAGGAATGAGAAATTTATAACATGTTTGTATGTTTATCCTTAAACAATTCATGTATATGTTTGTCAGTATAAATAATTCCAGTAGCTGAATTCTTTAATTTCTTATTTTTTCATGGTAAGTTCGCGATAGTATGTAAAAATAAATTTGTCACATTTGAAAGTTTCTTAATTAGCACTGTATTTGATGGATAGGACATTAAGATATATTCTGCAATTAAAAGTTGGTGAATATTTGCAAACTTCAACGAATTTAAAGCACAGTAATCTTACTTTTAAATACGTAACAGCTTGAATTCAACAACGTATATTTATATGAACATTTAAAAACAGAACCTAAGCTTTCAAAATATTAAACTTATAATTCAGTCGGGAGCAATCAAATGTGGACCGGTAGGGCTGAATTTAAACTTTTTAAAAAATTATCTTTAAAACATCTGTCAAAAAAAATTTTACTTCAATTTCTGTGCTCTTTCTTTGGCATCTAAATTTTTAGCTGAGTTCATGTCAGGAACTTTTTCAGCCTTGTATGTTTTTAAACCTGCATTGGCTTTAACTTTTCCTACCAAATAGTCCAAGTACTGAGCTAACCGGACTGCTTTCCAACCGGATGTGTTGGGAGCTCTTTTGAAAATGCTTTCTATTTATTGGCTTTAGAAACATCATGTAGACGACCATTCCTTCTACCTGAACTAGGTTTTCTATCAACGGACAAGTTCACCAGATACTGTTTAATAACATTGGAATCGTTTGACGGCAGACCTTTGATTATTTGACCAACTTTTTGTAGGACCAAGTTGGGTTTTGTTGAAAATATTTAATAATTTTAGTAGGCCCTTTTTTCTCGTCACTAATTTTAATCATATTAACAACAAATGAACACAATTGACATCAAACTTTTCAATAATACTTGGGCTAAAAGTTTAAAGGAAAAACGTGTGTTAGGTTATTTCTATCTCACTCCTTATTATCACTTCATGAGAATAATATGAATTTAGACCAAACCTTGGCACCCAAAATATTTTCTTTGTAAAGTTGGCTACCGATTCGAAACGGTTAAACGGTAACGCTAATTTGGATTCTTTCGGTAACGGTTGCTTAGCGGTAGCTGTAAATGCGGTCTGTCTTAAATTATTCAAAAGTTTACTAAAATTAAATGCTAGGTGATATAAAAAACCATATTACATTTTAAATTAACAGTTTTAATTTTATTTATGGAGAAATTGGGAAAAGTTAATTTCGTCTGCTCATTAAGAATTATTTTTTGCGGAAAAAAACCATCACTCAAATAAAGGCTAAGCTTGATAAATACTACACAGCCCAATTATGAAAAAAATCGCCGGGAGTTTTTTCCCTTTTCTTATTTTAAACATTGAATTTGAATAGGAAAAATGTAAAAAGTGAAAAAAACTGCCGGGGAATTTTTTTCATAATTGGGCTGTATGGGAACTCTGCACCATCAATTTTAACAGTAGTTTACTGAATTTCGTTGTGGTCGTACAAACACGAAAGATACCGAACGTTCTGGATGCCCAGTTGAGGTGTCTACATCCGAAACAATTAAAAAAAATCACTATATGGTGTTGGCCGATCGGAGATTGAAAGTGCGAGAGATTGTGGTAGCCATGGGCATCGCACATGGCTCAGTGGTTTCAGTTTTGAATTATCACTTGGGTATGTGAGCGTTTACTCACAATCGGGTGATTGAAAGGGTACTCACATGACCAGTTTCCATTGCAGAAATCCGTGAATTAGGCTACGAAATGCTCCCTCATCCACCCTATTTGCAGGATTTAGCACTGATGACTATTTCTTGTTTCCAAACCTGAAGAAATGCGGTAAGAAATTCGACTCATCTCACAAAAATACCTATTTTGATGACCTCGATAAATCTTATTTTTTTGGAAGGAATACACAATTTGGAGAAACGTTGGATAAAGTGCTTAGAGCTCCAAGGAGACTTTGTTGTAAAATAATGTATTTCGTTATCAAAAAAACTAGTGTTTCATTCAAAAATGCACGGACTTTCGTATTTAGAGGGTTTGGTATTTATTTCAAGCAGTTTTATCTAAGCAGTCTAAGTCAACCTTTTGTGTTTACCAGCACTTAGCTGATGACCTCTAATCATGCAGTTTATTGTCTTGGAACTGGGAAGATTGGTTATGGATGGATGAAAGGAAATTCAGCTTCAGGAAGTTTATTCCACATAAGGATGGAGCAGCTTAAATCTGCTGGTATCTGGAAAAAGTTCTTTAATTTCAGCTAAACATTCCATTGTAGTATCGATAGAAAAGTGAAAAATAACCCACATTGCGATGATGCTCCCGATAACACTGTGTGACAAAAAAAAAATTAATGGGAAGTGATACTATTATTCTTCAAACAACAAATTCCGGCCACTTATTCTACAAAACGTTAGACGAAAATTTCAGATTGTCGTTTTGAACAATGTAAATCGCGAATGAGATCGCAGAAATTTGAGATTGATACACAATTTAAGGTACTCCATCCTTTTTGTAACTGTTACAACATTTGTCAGCGATGAACCGATTTCAGCCAATTTCAATAGGCTTCGTCCTTTGGCCAAACAAATAATATGTACCAAATTTTATCGAAATATCTTAAAAATTGTGACCTGTACTTTGGGCACAATCTTTACATGGGCAGCCAGCCAGCCAGACGGACGGACATCGTTTATTCGACTCAGAAAGTCGAAATTAAGGTGGGTGTTAGACTAATATCTTTCGACGTTACAGGCATTTGGACAAACGCATTATACCCACCCCACTATGGTGGTGTAGGGTATAATGATTATACGAGTATGGTTCCTTAGCTAAAAAGGCAATGTCTTTCTATGAAAACATGATCAAATTCATCAACTTTTCATACATTTTATTTTATTTATTTATTCATTTTATTAGTTGAAATACCGCCAAGAAAAAGTTTTCTGTGTTTTTAATAATAAGTTGGTTGAAAAAATTCTTTTACAAAATTATTCTTAACTACTACTTGTGCTACTACTACAAGTATGAGAACTATAATTGTAACCCTGCAGGCTGCAGTACATAGCATTTGACTATCGAATTCAGCGTCATCCTTACTAGCGAAATTACTACTGAATGATAATCAGTTATTAGATATACATAAAATAGGATATTTTTTTAGAAAAATATCGGCTAGAGGGTTGCGGGTTCGACTCCCGCAAAATACTATTGGTCTTTGGCGGGTTTAGTAAAAAAAATGAATGTGGAAAGTAGTTTTTAATAAAATTAGCAATGTAACTAAATTGGAATAGGAGTATAAACTATTGGTCTTTTTTGTTGGGATATTTTTCTTCAAATTTTGGTTTATATAAACAACAGTGGTTGACAAAACAATGAAAACTTTTGTAAATATTTCATTAGTGGCCTAAAATCTGAAATAATTTTTTAAAAAATTTTACCATTGTTGTAGTATTTTATTTGTATACTTTTATTAACTTAATTTAACAAAAAACAAAGGACATAATTAATTAAATTCTTAAATTGAGAAAACAAAATTAAAATATTTCTTTATTACGGCTTTGACAAAACAATGGAAACTTAGGTATTATTTTAACAAATATGGTCTAAACTTTGCAATAACTCAATATTTTGTTGGGTATCCCATATTTTTTAAAACTGCTACACATCGACGATGCATTGAACCAATGAAAGAGTCAATGGTCTCCTTTGAGATATTTTGCCATTCTCTTATAACCGCTTTCCATAAATCTTCCTTCCTGGTGTAATTTTGGGTCCTTATTACGATCCACAATTTCCCATAGATTTTCTTCAATACACGTAACTCGTTGGATTGTAACCACTCGGTTACAACCCTAGAGGTGTATTTCGGGTCGTTGTCGTGTTGGAATCTCCAAACTAGGGGCATATTTTCCTCAGCGTATGGATACATAACATCGTTTAATATGGTTCCGTATCCTATACCTGTCATGGTATCTTTTATAATATGAATTGGGCCCATACCTTGACCTGAAAAACATCCCCATACCATAATATTGCCACGCCAAACTTTACAGTCTTATTTGTGTACTTTGGATCTTTTTCCCTTTGGTCGTCTTACAAATGTTCTGCCATCACTGCCTCTTTAATTGTATTTGGATTCGTCGGAAAAGAGGACAGTATTCCATTTCTGTATCGACCAGTTTAAATGATCCCTGGCAAATTGTAGACGAGCAGAACGGTTCTTTTTAGAAATGAGTGGTTTTTTCACAGGACGATAGAAACCAAGACCAGCCTCATTTGCCCTGCGACTAACTGTTCGGGTACTTATTTCTAATTTTAGGCTATTAACAACCTCTCGAGGAGTTATTTTTGGGAATTTCTTGAACTCTCTCGCTATTAAATTATCTTGTCTAGGAGTAGTCTTACGAGGTTTTCCACCTAAATGTTGAGTTTTTACAGAACCGGTCTCACGAAATTTCTTTATAATTTTTGAAACAGCTGTTTTATTTATTGAATATTTGTCACAGATACATTTAAAATCGCTTTAAAATCGTTAATTATTTTATTTTTTAAGTCTTCATAAATCTTAACTTTAGCCATTTTCGTTAACTTTGAAAAAAAGCAATTATGCGAAAAACTTAGAAAAAAAAATTGTGAAATATTACCAGAATTTAAAAATAAAATAAAATAACTGTAGACAGGATGCTTTTTACATCGTTCTTTTAAATATTATTTTCGTTTTGCACTTCTTTCTTGCTGAAGTTTAAAAGTTTCCATTGTTTTGTCAGTAGCGGAATAGTGAATATTTATAATTTTGTTCCCTTTTTTCAGAATATAATTAATTATGTTGTTTGTTTTTCAGTTTATTTATGTAAATAAAACCAAGTAAAATACTAAAAAAAAAAATTTTATTTTAAAAAAAATATTTTAAATTTTGGGCTACATATGGAATATTTGGAAAAGTTTCCATTGTTTTGTCAACCACTGTATGTTTTTTTAATTGTAACTTAAAACTAAATTTATTCGAATCTTCCATTGATCGATAATTATTGTTGGAATAATTTTTTATTCTAAATTAAAAAAAAATATTCATTCGAATAAAAAATATAATTTTTCCTTGATTATTCGAAATTTTTATTCGAATGACAAAGGTATGAAAATTAATTCAGAAGCTAGTAGAAATGTTCTTTATAAAGCTTTTCCAAAATAGTAATATAGCAAAGTTGTTTGTTGACACCTATAATACTGCAGGTTTGTAAAGTAGTATGTAAGTGGTGCAACCACTACAAATACAAAACATATTTACACCAAAAATAGGATAGTAGTTGTTTTTCTTTTTTAAGAACTTTTCAAAAAAAAAAACAACTATTAATGTTCTTGTTGACTATTTTTTCTCTCACTGTTACTTTTTGGGTTGAATTTTTTTCAATTTTCTGTTTTTATTAGCTGGACTATAGAGTGTCTTAGAGTAGAGTTTCGTTTGCTTCAAGAGTTGCATGATGAAACAAGCAAGTACTTGTCAATGATGATGGCCAAAAAAGGAAAAAACAAAAAACTATGTGAGTAACAGCACTAATTGTAAAGTGGCTTAAGCGATTATTTTTTATAGTCTCACAGTCTCTGTTTTATTTTTATTATTTTATTTTAATAATTATGAGACTTTTCACATTTTTCGTCTGTTTGCGATTTTATGTTAAATTACAAAGAGTGAATCTTGCACAAAACAACTGCAAATTATTTGGGTCAATTGTAGGTTTAAAGAACCATTACAAGTACAGAGTAGAAAATAATGAAAATAATATAAAAATAACTATTTTCTATTATTACATTAAATTGTAGATGAGGAGTATATTCAATGAAAAGGCTGTGAGTAACAATAAAAAGAGTTGGGGTAATGTTAAAAAGACTTTTTTGTTAATATAATTTGATGTTGTTTTATAGGGTTTAATGATGTTGCTTGGACAGTTTTAGTAGACATTGTCTTAGTAATGTTAAATAAGCGATTGACTAAAATTTTGTTTCCACCAAAAAAGATGTTTGTTTATAACAGTACCCCTCCCCTTCGTTGCTAGGGGCAAATTTCTGCAATTACATTAAAAATTAAAATAATAAACATGAGGAATTATTGCCAACATATCGAGCCCTAACCGCAAAAATAACGTAAGCGACATTTTTTCAAAATTGACTTTTTAATGAAAATCGATAGAAAACTTTCGGGCGCATCAACACACGAAATAATGAAAATTAAGTGTTTATATATACAGAGATATCGCAATTTCAATTATATCGTAAGCGACACTCACCTTTTTGCTTTACCGCAAAAATAACGTAAGCGAAATGAAAGCAAAAAGGGGTCGTAAATGAAAGTAAGAGTAGCCGAAGAACTAGAGAGAAAATCAAAAGAAATTGAAATACAAAAAGATAGATGTACTAAATGTGATCAAGGAAAAAATTTAGACAGCAGTCACATCCAAACAGAAGAATTAAAATTTAAGATTTTTTTTGAAGGAACAAAAACAAAGGGAAAATGTTTTGTTTTTATGTGCTAGTTTCGACCTTCAAAAAGTTTTGAATATGCCTCATAGTAAAACAAGTAAAAAAGTATGGTTGGTCAAGCCCGACCATATAATATCCCTACACTAAGGAAAAGAGCAAAATCATTTTTCTTTTAAAATTTCAATAATTTATATTTTTGAGTGATTTTCGTAATGGGCCTTATATGGGAGCTATGACCAATTATGGACCGATCGCCATGAAATTAGGTAGTGAGATTTATGTCTATATTAAAGTTAACTATGTTGAATCTTATGTGTATACCAACATTTTTAAGAGATTTATGCACGTTAAAGTGATTTTTGGAAGCAGGTCTTATATGGGAGCTATAACTAATTATGGGCCGATCACAATAACATTTGGTGACATGAATTCCGTATATATAAGACTTATTTGTGGATATATCCATATAAATTAAACATTTATGTCCGATAAAGTCCAATTTCGGTAGGACATTTGTATGGGGGCTAGGTGAAATAATGGACCGATTTCAGCCAGTTTCAATAGACTCCTAGGGCCGAAAATATTATATGCATGTTTAATCGACTCAGAAAGTGAATCTGAGTCGATCGGTATACTTTCAGGTGGGTCATAGACTAATATTTTAGGGCGTTACAAACATCTGCACAAACGCATAATACCCTCCCCACTATGGTGGTGTAGGGTATAAATATTACACAGTTTTATTCAAGAAAATATTAGTATTACAATTTAAGTGTTTATGGATTGTGTTTTTTAATGGGGTGAAAAAGACGGCAAACGATGTTGTAATGAAATTTGTACTGCAATGTACAAATATCTCCTTATTTTAGACGAACTGTGAACGATTTAAGTTTGTATTGCGATAGCTGTGCCTGGCAAAGTCATAATAAAACCATGCTAACCATGATAGCTTATTTCATTATATCATCCAAATTCATTAAATCTATTAAAATTACTTACTTACTACCAGGTCTTACCAGGTCTATTCACAGCACAATAGAATCATTTACTCGAAACCGAACTGTATGGGTTCCTAGTGAGTGGCCTACAGTTATTCGAAGTGCAAGAACAAACCCTTACGGTTATGAGTGTATATCGTTAAAGAACTCTGATTTTCTAAACTGGAAAATGTTTTCTGATCTGCTTCTTCCAAAGAAAATAAGATTACAATTAAATACACCTATTTAGACAATAGCGAGGAAAAAACTATTAACATTGATTTAAACTTCTACGGTCCGTGGACCTCCTCCGCTATACAATACAGAATTAAAAATTTCGTCACATAAATTCAATGATATAAAAACTCTTTGCAATAAAAATAGTATTCCTCAATGTTTTTATAACGAATATATTGGCCTAAAACATTCCCAAAATATTAATGACGCCTTAAACGAAACATATGAAGAAGAATTTCCTAAGCACCTACTATATTATGTTAAATCTTTACTATGATTTACAACAAATCTTTAATTTACTGCATACTTTAAGAAAATATATTTTTTCGAAACTTAAGAAAATATTTTTTCTTTGTAAAGCATTTATCGTATGCGCCACAATTTAGTCTCAGCTGCCTGTAATACAGACGGTAAAAATAACGTAAGCTCCAAAACAAATTTGTTGCTCACAAAATTAACTTAAAAATGCACTTATCGCATGTATGATACCATTAATAGACTACATTTAAATTTTTAAAGAAATCCTTCGCACAAAAAAACCAAAAAAACTCTCTCCTATAAAATTTGATTTTTGGCGCTTACGTTATTTTCGCGGTTAGGGCTCGATATGTAACTGTTTCATAAAACATAAAAACCATGATTTACATGCAAATGCGGGGCATCACATACATATGTGCAAACTTAACTGTTCGAAATTATGAACTGGCTTTTCTGGGAAAACGAAAAATCTGAGGGTCATAATTACCCTAAAAAAGTTTTTTTTGTTTAAAAAATAAATAAAAATTTTATCTCGTAGCGAAATGGGTTAATCGCAAATGTAGCTTGTAACGTGGTTTTGTTGTCGTCTGAGGCAGCTTAGTCGAGTCGGATGCAGACAGTTCTGGTAATGTGTATCTTCGGTACAGAATCGGGTGATAACTAAAGCTATACAAATTTAGATATAATACAAATAAATGCACTTAACTAGTGCGAAAGTTAGACGAAGCCACTGTATTGAACAGCTGGTCGAAACCTTCTGTATTGAACAGTCGGCCGAAGCCCCTGTACTGAACAGACGACCGAAGTCTCTGTATTGAATAGTCGGTCGAAGCCCCTGTATTGAACAGACGACCTAAGTCTCAGTATTGAACAGTTGGCCGAAGCTTCTGTCTTCAACAGACCGAAGCCTCTGCATTGAACAGTTAGTCGAAGCCTCTGTATTGAACAGTCGGCCGAAGCCCCTGTATTGAACAGTTGGCAGAAGTCACTGTTTTGAATAGTCGGTCGAAACCCCTGTATTGAATCGACGACCGAAGTCGCTGGTACCATGTATTCCGAATACAAAATGGGTTGACCGATTTGTATCAGCCGTCTTTGATAAATTAATATCAAGTGGTTGGCAAATTCTGTCTGGTATGAACCGGCCCGTCGCACAGAGGGATGGCTTTATACAATTTTTTGCAAAACTAAGAAAAATATTAAATTTTATCAAAATCGACCACGCCCAACGCCCACTGCCCATACAATCCAAATAGATTTTTTCGCATAAAATTTTTCTTATCCAAGTAAAAGTCTAGAAATTTAGTACATATATTTTCTGAAACAAAAAAAGAACGTATGCTAAGTTTTATTAAAATCGGCCATGCCCACCGCATACCGCCCATGCAATCCAAATGCAATACATTTTTGTGCAAAAATTATAAGCAGTGGTCGTAGAGCATTGAAATTTGGCACCGAGAATTATATGGACTAAATTAAGAAAAAAATGAAATTTTATCAAAATCGCCCACTGCCCATACAATCCAAATTGATTTTTTCGCATAAAATTGCTTATATCCAAGCAAAAGTCCAGAAATTTGGTACATACATTTATTGAAACAAAAAAGGAACGCATGCCGAGTTTCAATTAAATCGGTCACGCCCACCGCCCAGGAAACCCATACATAGATAAGAATTTTTTTGATATTTCGTTTATTATTCGACAAACAATTTTAAGTTTTCATCCTGTTCCGAAAACTTCCTAAAACTATTTTTTCTTTTAATTGAAACAAGACAATCCCACCATTCATTTTATTAAAAAAACAGCTTGGGGGAAAGTGGGGCAACATTTTTTTCTCCATGGAAAATCAAAAATAAAATAATTTTTAGAGGCTTATAAATATGGCCATATCTTCTTAACGGTTTATGATATCCCCATAATTTTTTTTTTTGGTATTTATGGAGAAATGCTATATTTTTCGAATAAGTTAAAGTTAAATGGTATTATTAGGAAAATTATACATAAATAAACCACTGAATTCAGTGAAAATATAAGTACATTTTTGCTTAACATCCTTGCATGGACTTTACTTAAAATTTTTTTTAAAAAAATAAAATTTTTCTTAAAACTATCAGTGTACATTTCATCTTTAAACATTTCTCTACAAAACTGCATCATTTGATTTTTGAAATTAAGTGTTTGAAAAATTGACTTTTTGACACAAAAATCCCTCCGTGCGTCGGTGTGTAAACTTTCTTTACTTATGTATATTAAAATTATTATAAACTAAAGTGGGGCAACATTTTTTTCTCCATGGAAAATCAAAAATAAAATAATTTTTAGAGGCTTATAAATATGGCCATATCTTCTTAACGGTTTATGATATCCCCATAATTTTTTTTTTTGGTATTTATGGAGAAATGCTATATTTTTCGAATAAGTTAAAGTTAAATGGTATTATTAGGAAAATTATACATAAATAAACCACTGAATTGAGTGAAAATATAAGTACATTTTTGCTTAACATCCTTGCATGGACTTTACTTAAAATTTTTTTTAAAAAAATAAAATTTTTCTTAAAACTATCAGTGTACATTTCATCTTTAAACATTTCTCTACAAAACTGCATCATTTGATTTTTGAAATTAAGTGTTTGAAAAATTGACTTTTTGACACAAAAATCCCTCCGTGCGTCGGTGTGTAAACTTTCTTTACTTATGTATATTAAAATTATTATAAACCAAATGAGAATTATTAGGTACTAGCAGACCCGGTGCGCTTCGCCACCCCAATTAGAAGAATGAAATAGTACTATTAAGTCTCCCTTTGTGAATCTAATTGTAAATGTCTAATTTCATATTTCTGGGTCAATTATTATAGAAAATGCAAAAGAAAGTTACCACTAAAGTCACCTTTTGTGAATTCAAATTCATTTAAAATCATGTGTGCCTAAAATTATTATAAAATATTCAAAAAGTACCATTGCAATAAACAAATAGTACCATTAATTATCACTTCTGAATTCGCATTCACTAAACCATAACCCGTCAATTTTGTTTCTATAACAATTAATATTTAAAAATTATCACAAAACCCAAAAAAAAAAACGAAACCGCGGTTTTGAAATTCTTTGGTTTTTTGGAAACGCTAGGTCCATTATTATAGTAAATTCACAAAAGTACGTATGGGAACAAAGAAAAAGTACCACTTGGGACCATAGACGCCTAATTTCATATTTCTATGTCCATTATTACAGAAAATTCATAAAGTACCATTAGAATATATAAAAAGTACCAAAAAGCCCCCACTTGTGGTTTCCCACTCACTCCCATATAAGCTTAATTTCATGGCTTTAGGTTAATTGGTGAAGAAATTACAAAAAGTACCATTCGAATAAAGAAAAAGTACCAAAAAGTCTATCCCTAGAATTCTCACTCACTTTAGAACATATACGATTAATATCATGTTTCTAAGTTCATTGTTATAAAAAATTCAAAAAAGTACCATTAGAATAAAGAAAAAGTACCAAAAAGTCTCCCCCTGGAATTCTCACTCACTTTAGAACATATTCGATTAATTTCATATTTTTATGGCCATTATTACAGAAAATTCAAAAAGTACCGCTACAATATACAAAAAGTACCAAAAATCAGGCACTTGTGGATTCCCACTCACTCCGGTCCATATAAGCTTTACTTCATGTTTCTAGGTTCATTGGTGAAGAAATTACAAAAAGTACCATTCGAATAGAGAAAAGGTACCAAAAAGTCTCCCCCTAGAATTCTCATTGACTTAGGACCGTGTATGCTTAATTTCATGTTTCTAAGTCCATTGTTATACAAAATTAAAAAAAGTACCATTATAATAAAGAAAAAGTACCATGAAGTATCCGCTAAATTTTCAATCACATAGGACCATATACGCTTAATTACATATTTCTAGGTCCAAGTACCATTATAATATAGAAAAAGTACCAAAAAGCAGTCACTTGTAGATGCCCACCCACTCTGGCCCATGTAAGCTTTATTTCATGTTTCTAGGTTCATTGGTGAAGAAATTACAAAAAGTACCCTTCGATTAAAAAAAAGTACCAAAAATCTCTCCCTAGAATTCTCACTGACTTAGGACCGTGTATGCTTAATTTCATGTTTCTGAGTCCACTGTTATAGAAAATTAATAAAAAGTACCATTATAATAAAAAAAAGTACCAAAAACTCTCCCCTTAGAATTCTCACTCATTTAGAACCATATATGCTTAACTTCATATTTCTATGTCCATTATTACTGAAAATTCAAAAAGTACCATTAGAATATAGAAAAAGTACCAAAAAGCAGTCACTTGTAGATTCCCACTCACTCCGGTCCGTATAAGCTTAATTTCATGTTTTTAGGTTCATTGGCGAAGAAATTACAAAAAGTACCATTCGAATAAAGAAAAAGTACCAAAAAGTCTCCCCCTAGAATTCTCACTCACTTAGGGCCATATATGCTTAATTTCATGTCTCTAAGTCCATTGTTATAGAAAATTCAAAAAAGTACCATTAGAATATAGAAAAAGTACCAAAAACCCCACAATTGTGGTTTCCCACTCACTCGGTTCCATATAAGCTTTATTTCATGTTTCTACGTTCATTGGTGAAAAAATTACAAAAAGTACCAATCAAATAAAGAAAAAGTACCAAAAAGTCTCCCCCTAGAATTCTCACTTACTTAGGACCATATATGCTTAATTTCATGTTTCTAAGTCCATATTTATAGAAAATTCAAAAAAGTACCATTAGAATATAGAAAAAGTACCAAAAAACCCACACTTGTGGTTTCCTACTCACTCGGTTTTTATATAAGCTTTATTTTATGTTTCTAGGTTCATTGGTGAATAAATTACAAAAAGTACCATTCCAATAAAGAAAAAGTACCAAAGTACCACTCACTTAGGACCATATATGTTTAATTTCATGTTTCTAAGTCCATTGTTATAGAAATTTCAAAAAAGTACCATTAGAAGAACAAAAAAGTACCTATAGTTCTGTTCACACATTTTGGTACCTAAATATTATACCCTATGCCTAACACAAACTTCACTCAGATACAAATCAGCTAACTTTAATGTCGATAAGTGCAATAATTTAAAATATTAAAAAAGTACCATTAGGAGAAAAGTACCAATTTCCCTTTTCTTCCTCGAACACCCCTCAAGTTCGACCTTTAAAAATATTCCATTTTGCCAAAATTGTTTATGCTACAGACATGTCTCAAAATATTAAAATCTGTGTTAATGTGCCCAAGAAAAAATATGTTTTAAAAAAGTACCAAACTGTTTATCCGGATTTGGCCCAATATACACCTTGGCACTCGAGTTACAAATAACACCCCGTTAGTTAATTATTGTATGAATCCAGGAACCAGTGTTAAAAAAGTTATCAAAATTGGCTTAATAATTTCAATAAAATGTATTTTTCCGATTTTATCCCCTTTTTGGTACCTTTTTTATCCCCATTGCTTTGGTAAAATTTAATTCAAATAAATTTCTGTATCGTGGTGGGAGCTCATAATAAAATATTCGTATGCCTATATCAAATTATAGAAAAACATATTTTATGAAAAAGTACCAAAAATAAACACTATTTTTATCCCTTAAGGGTTCGAATTTCCAAAAAGTACCAAACTTATATTTTTTATTTTTTGATAAGTAAAGAATGCGATTTAAAATTTGTTTATATGTTTATTGGTTTAAAAGATACATAGGGTGCAAAAAAAGTACCAAAATACAGTTTTTACCCGTTTTCTCCCCTAAATGTTTCGAATTTCGAAAAAGTACGAAACACCTGTCAGCTTATTTTTTAAATGGAGTAACATGCAACTTTAAGTTTTTTTGTATCTTTATTAGTTTTGAAGATATAAGGTTACCGAATTTACCCGTTTTTACCCTTTTTTACCCCCTAAACGTTCGAATTTCCAAAAATCCCTTCTTATCGGATCGTTTTGGGGAGGGAGGAACCCACAGTTAAAATTTCGTGATTCTAGCTTCAGCCGTTTGGGCTGTGCGATGATGAATCAGTCAGTCAGTCAGTCAGTCAGTCAGTCAGTAACGTTACTCTTTTATATATATAGATTAATTTAAGGTAATTTAATCATTATGATTTAAATGCTTTATTATTAAATTTATTATTTTATATTATGTACGGGAAAGTAGGTAGCTACTTATTAGCTACAAGCTGATATTTATCTAAGACACCAAAAAAATATCGAACAAAATTTAAAAATTTGTAATTTTTTTAGGTCTTCTCAAGGACTATTTATACCCTACACCACCATAGTGGGGAGGGTATTATGCGTTTGTGCAGATGTTTGTAACGCCCAAAAATAATAGTCTAACACCCACCTTAAAGTATAGCGATCGACTTAGAATCACTTTCTGAGTCGATTATACGATGTCCGTCCGTCCGTCCGTCTGGTTGGCTGGCTGTCCATGTAAACCTTGTGCGCAGAGTACAGGTCGCAATTTCGAAGATATTTCGATCAAATTTGGTACATATTATTTTTTCGGCCCAAGAACCAAGCCTATTGAAACTGGCTGAAATCGGTCCATTATTTCACCTAGCCCCCATACAAATGTCCTTCCGAAATTAGACTTTATCGGTCATAAATGTTTAATTTATAAATGTATCTCCACAAATTGCGCTCCAAATAAGATTTATATATACAAAATTCATGTCACCAAATTTTGTTACGATCGGCCCATAATTAATCATAGCTCCCATATAGACCCGCTTCCGAAAATCACTTTAACTTGCATAAATCGCTTAAAAATATTGGTATACTCACAAAACACCACATAGTAAACTTCCATATAGACATAAATCTCACGACCTAATTTCATTGTGATCGGTCCATAATTGGTCATAGCCCCCATATAAGGCCCACTTCCGAAAATCACTCAAAAATATAAATTATTGAAATTTTAAAAGAAAAATGTTTTTGCTCTTTTACTTAGTGTAGGGTATTATATGGTCGGGCTTGACCGACCATACTTTCTTACTTGTTATATTTTAAAGTTCAGCTCATTCGGATCATAAATGGATTTTTGGCATTTTTTTTAAAGTGGGACCCGAGGTGATCAACATTTTTCCTAGGAAGCTGAACAATTGTAAATAAACGAATATACCTCAGCTCTAAATTGTGAAATTTCGTTACGATATCTCCCATAGTTCCCGAGATACAGAATATTTGAAAAAAAAACGTTTCTAAACCGCTGTGGTGTGGTGAATAAGCTGCAGTGGCACGTGGTCCCCCTTATACCATTTCTTTTCTATTTCTAATTATAACTACATCACAAATAAGCATTTTTACCTTATTTCCTTGCATAAATTATATACATAAATAAGTGAAAAATTATAATAAAAAAAACATTAAATGAATTATTGCGATAAAAGAAAAATTTGTAACAATTTGTAGTAAATATACAACACAAGTGCAGCCATATTAGATTTCAGTGTTAAGAATTTATAAAATTCTTTTTATTTTCATAGTTTTCATTTTATTATTTTATTTTACCTGTTTCTCATAAATACTTTCTCCTTCTACTCCTTCCTCCTCCGTCTGCTTAAATTGGAATTGCTGCATCTTTGTTGTATAGCTCCGCAATAGCACAACAATATATTCAATTAGCAGTTTTGTACGTTTTACAAAAACTTAACACGTAAAAGTGTAATTTAACTTTTTTTCCACTCAATTCTGTTCAGTTTGTTGTTTGAACTGCACAAAAAAATGAATGGATGCATTTCTTTGTACCATAAAGATGATGATGATGGTGGTGCTGGTGATGATGGGACGGATTACTGCGTCAGCACCAGCAGATGATGACGATAAAAGTGATGACTTAAGTTGTAGAATGTGAGCATTTAAGTTTTATAGGAATTTTATGTAATCTTTAGAATACTAATTGCTTAGTCCATCATTATAATTTTATTATGATTTTACCCTGAAATTAACTATTTTTGTAAGAGAATTTTATATAAATTTTAGATATTGTTTAACTTCAGTTACCAAAAATGTCTCTAGATCTTGTTGAAATCGAAAATACCAAGTGTAGTGTAACTACAACAATAAAACAATACATATTTATAAGAACGATTTCTTGAAAGAAATAAAAATAATATTTAGAAAAAGATTAAATAATGTTTGCAGTTTTAAGACCTGGAATTGAAAGTGTGGAGTGTGCAGTAAATGAGTGAACGACTCACAGAATTGTTCGCACAAGACATGATAGAATATTCAACGTTTCAAGGAGTTTATGAAATTCATTTAAAGAAAGAACTAAGGAAATATAAGTGAGAAATGAAAAAACGTAAAATAACTTTTAATTTTATCATTTGTTCATGACATTATTTAAGAAGCTTAAGTGGCACAAAACAGAAAAACACTCCCGCTACATGTCAGAGCATCCCAAATGGCCATTTCCATAAAGTTATACGAAATCTTCGTCGATTGAAAAGTCTAAATTCAACGATATATTGTTGTTGCAAGCATTTTATCGTCTTTCTAGCCATATTAACTACTAGATGGGATATTTGTACGATAAAGCAAGATTGCCTACTGATTGGATATTATACCGTCCGACAAATAGAGAAAAATTAAAGTATACTAATCTGCTCAGGATCACTTTCTGAGTCGACTAAGCGATGTCCGTCCATCTGTCCGTCCATCCATGTAGACCTTGTAATCAAACTACAGGTCACAGATTTAAAGATAATTCGACAAAATTTGGCACAAACCTTTATATTGCCCCAAGGACAAAGGCTATTGAATTTGGTTACAATCAGCCCATTATTTATCCTAGCCCCCATACAATTGGCCTATTTGAAAATAGTTAAGCTCTCATAAATATCTTAATTATAAGCATATTCAAACCAAATTCAGCACAATTAAGTTTTACGTAAGTCGAACTCTCACGACCTAATTTCGTGACGATCGGTCAACAATATTCCATAGCTGCCATATAAGCAACATTCTCGAAAATGTCATTAATATACACAAATCTCTGAAATATGCCAGTATCCGAACAAAATTCAACACAAATATGATTCATATATTCGCAATTCATCCCACCAAATTTTGTGACGATTGGTCCATAATTAGTCATAGCTCCCATATAAGGCCCACTACCGAAAATGTGTGTATTCAAATAAGATTCAACACAAATAAGTTTCATATCAAAAGAAAACTCTTTATAATCATATACCCGGTGTAGGGTATCATAAGGTCGGTCTTGCCCGACTATACCATTTTACTTGTTTATTAAAAAAAGTCTTCTTCGTTGCTTTTCACAACGGATTTTGTTATATTTTTTTCGAATGAAATATTAAAATAAAATATAAAAAATCAAATAATTCAAATTTAAAATATTTTTTAACACTTAAGTAGTTAAGACAGAAGGAGGAAATTTTGGCATGTGTTATTCAATATTTGGATCTTTAACTCAATATTTTTTAAAAAAAAAATTATTGGAAATCTAAAGGATATTCAAGGATAAAAAATTGAAAGGACATTTATGACATCTTTTGATCCTTACAGGATAAAATAAAAATAATACGAAATATTTTACAGCTCTTCTTGATCATTTGACACCAAATTTGACATAGTAGGATGATCAGAAGTATTTTAAAACATTTTTTTAAAAATGTACTCCTCTAAAAATTTTAAGTCCTTTTAAAAGGAAACAGGAACACGAAATGAAAAACTGAAAACGTTAACAATATTATGGTCACTGTAATTATGTATATGACTGCGGCAACCATAATATATTTAAGCTATCATTCACCGTCACCGTTACCTGTTAACACTTTAAAATCGTTAGCCAACCTTCATATTTATGTGCCAAGGATTCTGGAATACATGGACAACTGGGTTAGAACAATAGTCACACACACACACACACATAAATTTCATATTAAAAACTTTAACGAAGTGGAATTGTTGTTATTATAACTAAGTAGCATGGGATATAACAATAAGAAGAAATGTTTATTTATATAAGAAATAAAATGAAAACAAAATCTTTTTCAGATAGATGTTTATTTTTCTTATTATTTTCTCTTCCAGAGTTGTTTGTTATTTAAGGAAATTAAGAAAATTTTTTAAAAAAAAGTATTAAATTTAATTAAATATTGAGTGTATGACTTAAAAATGCGGGATTTTTTAAAATGTTTAGCTTTTATTTTGAAATATTTGTACAATATAAATTTATTCAAAGTATTGGCCATTGTTAGCTATGACCTTTTCCCATCTTTCTGGCAACATATGGATTCCTTTGTTGGTACAGAATTCGACATTTTCGAAGCAAACACATTTCTTTGTTGTTTACTAATTAAGTGAGAATAACTGTGTATGTTTAAGTCAAATACCCGATAATATAATATTTTGTAGTTAGGAATTTTCTAAAAGTTAAACAATATTAGGTATATCTTAATTTTTATCGCATTTTTAGTTTATCGCCATTTTTACAAGTTTTTAAAAAGACAATATGAAACTTTTTTTTTTAAACAAAGATTATTTTATTATGAAATTTTTCACTTTAAAGTCATGAGAGCACGGAAACGAATTTATTTTTTACACAAACACAACACGAACTCCCAACTAAAAATAAACACTCATCATTTAACTCTTTGCGGTTGAGTGGTCACTTTACTAACCACCTTTTCTATAGTCTTTAAAATATAGTTTATTGGCATCTATTACCATTTTGCTAACCAATTTACTTTTTCATACATTTTGCGATATGAAACATTATCAAAGTTTACACGGTTGCGTTAAGAATCGCTTGACTTTTTAAGGTTGCATTGCATACAGACGTTTTGGAATTCACCCAGTGTTTATTATTCATTGAATTCAGTGTTACTTTGATATTTTGGTTTTTGGTCAGAAAATTTAGTTAAAAATATTCGATTTTAAAAAAATTTATTCGGAACAAAAATTTGTATCATAGTTATTTTTAATGTCAGCTGCAACGTGGTTAGTAAACTAACCACTTCGCTCCACAAAAACCCTTGAAATGGGGTGTCTTTTTTATGTTTTGATTTATTTTTTCCTACTTTTTATAATAAACTAACCTTGTTTAAAGTAAAAATGCAAAAAAGCGTGGCTGAAAGACTTAATAGCTCGCTCGCTAGCTTTCAACAAAGAAGGTTCGTGTCGCATCTCTCTTTTGGATGTTTCAAAAATGTATTTTCAGACCATTTTTAATTTTATATAAAATACTTGAAATTTCATTGGATGTCGGAATCTTTATTATGATCTGAAAGAATAATCTCTGACATTTATTTTTTAAAAATTTCATTCAAATGTTGGCCGTGACTTCGCTGTATTGTATATGGTCCATTCGGAAGGTCTAATTTCTGATCACTCTTTCCAGCATTGCTGCCGGTATCTCGCTAATATCCTAAAAAATTAGAGCTGTTGTTATAATATAATCTGTGCGGCCATTTTACAGTTCCAGAACGCCAAATTAATGAAGGTCGATCAAGCAAATCATATGTTCCATGAAGTACACGAAAAACATTTCTCTCTGATACAGCTGAATAATTTTGAGACGCAGATTTAGAGGGAAAAACATTAAAAATATTAAAAACTATTTTTGAATTTGGCTTTCCATATTCTAATTCCTAATAATTGTAAGTTAAACAGATATAATTTGCAATAGACCTTGACAATAAAGATTGTTGATGAGGCGCGCTTGGCAGGGTAGAAAATGCATTCCAGATTAATTATAATAAATGAACTTAAGCCAAATAAAAAATTAACTTTCAAATTGAATAAAATAAAAATTTCATAAAATTACACTCTGCTACAAAATGACACTTTTTGTCAGAACTTGAAAAGCGACCTAATGGAGGTTGTAGGCCTAGGTGAGGACATATTAAAACCGTTTTCAATGATTTTGAAACACCCTCAAAATTTTGAGATATTTTGAAAAAACTGTTTTAGGGTAGGTCGTAGTACTTTGGTGCCTCTAACTCACACATTTTTAGACCGATTTCAAAATTTTAAACAATTATGGATAGACAAAGAAAAAATTACGTATGTTTTTATAAAAAGTTTCGCTTTATTTTTATTTTTTTTTAATAATTTTTCAAATTCAACAATAGTTATTTTAATTTTTTTCTATAAAAACCTATTTTTTTTTTGCAAAGTATTTTAAGGACAATTTTATGTAGACAAAAACGAGATATTAGTTGTTAAAATCGGTTTATACTTGCAAAAGTTGTTAAACTTTTTCGAAAAAAGTTCCATAAAATTTACCTTGTAAATTAAAAATTGTACAAAAATATTTTCTTGTATAGTTTTTTGCTTTTTTTTATTCATATGGGCTGGGGGAGGAAATACTAAAAAGGGTGTTTATGAAAAGTTGAATAACTTTTAGAATTTTCATCCGATTTGAATAATTAAAAAAATGGTTTGTTAAGAACTAAATTTCCTTAATACATTGATATAAATTTCTATAAGCTTCCATATCAAAATAAGCAATGAAAAACGACTAAAATCAAAAAAGTTGATAAATTTTGTTTTTCTTTTAGATATTCTTAACCAATTGACACAATTTGTAATGTAAGCCCTATAACCCACGCTAGGTCGTTTTCCAAGTTTTTTTTCCATCGTAGCACCGTGTTACCAAATTTTTTTCTTTTTAGAGCATTTCAATAAAAGCTTTTTTAAAAAATGTTTTGTTATTATTATCAAGGTCTATTAATAAGGTCTGTGCAACTAATCAGCTGATAATTTTTTGCCCCTTTGTGTTTACATACTGTGATTGTCAAAATTTGTTTACATTTTTTTTAATTTGTTTATTTTTGTGTGTCGTGGCATTTTTTTAATTCTAAAGTTTTATTAAAACAAATTAAAAACGTTAAAAAAAAGTAATAAAAATGCGCTATTGATACAGCAGATCTGGCTTTTTCAATTTGTAAAAAAATTGTTAAAAAAATTCCAAAATTTTTGAGTACGAAATTGTAGCTTTTTTTAAGAATTCTCATGATTTAGAGAGTCGTTTTATAAGCTTTAAACAATTTTCTAACAAAAGTTCGAATTGTCATCAGGTCTATGCATGATCCAGAGATTATCTTAACACTTTTAAATATTTTTCAAACATAATTTTCGAATTTGACTTATTTTTGGGTTTGAAAATTATTAAAAAAAAATAACATATGCCAAACAGTTTTTCTCAACTAAACCTCAAATTCAATTTATGTTGGAAAATCAAATCCCTGTTTGAATTAGTTTTGAGAATCAGGCTTGTTATCAAATGTTATAACCATCATGTTTTAAACGTTTGAAATAAGTATTTAATAGGGTATTCAAATTATTCGATTTTTCTCTTGTTCGAATAAAACGAATAATTCGAATAAGAGATTTTATCTTGTTCGAATAATTCGATCACACGTTCAAAATTAATCGAATTATTCGAATAATTTAATTTTTTTTTAAAAAAGGTAAAGAATGAAGATTTGATGTCGGTTTTTTAATATTTTATTTGTAAAGAAAAACAAAAAATACCATTAAAGATAACAATTCAAGTATCGATAATGTTAAAAAACATTCGAAAACAAAGTCCATCATGAAATATTCAACAGAAATATTTACAAACAATTTACAAAACTAGTCAATTGTTTTGTAGATTAGTTTCCGTTTTGTAGCTATGTTTTAAAAAATTTGAGCTAGTTGGACATGATCCTGAATTCAAATACAATATAAACGTATTAAAAAC
The DNA here is from genome assembly GCF_958450345.1 of Calliphora vicina. Taxonomy (NCBI): domain Eukaryota; kingdom Metazoa; phylum Arthropoda; class Insecta; order Diptera; family Calliphoridae; genus Calliphora; species Calliphora vicina. The sequence goes on from NC_088782.1 coordinate 25,687,804, forward strand.
TTTTTATGTCGTTCATTAATTCGGGTATTAAATTGAGAAACTAATTCTTTAGTAAATTAATTATTCACTATTTCTAAATTATTTATAACAAATTGTACATCAAGCTCTATCAACGTTGCCGAATCTTTGCTTAATAAAGTAGTCTTGGGGAATTACATAATAAAGGGAATCTGTCCAATGTTTGATATCATTGTCAGTGAACGTGGCTAATTTGAAGTCATGCAGCGCATGATTGTTGCATTTACAAATACGCAAAAAGTTTATTACCAAGTTAGACAAAGATGTTCAACGATGTTCAAAATCATGTATAAGACGAACTCCATGCTTCTCTTGCAACAAAACGTTAGTTTGCTATATTTGTGTTTATCTTTCGATTTATTAAATATTTTGCAACACTTGCGAACGCGATTAATAACATCAGTTATATACATATGTATATTTTAACCCTCGGAGGTATAACCAGGTCTGTGCAGACCTTTTGCATATAAAAGTGGGTATAACTATACTGCTTTTCGTGTTAGAGACAAATCCTTTCATGACTTTCTGGGGCAACATTCTCCTTACACAACGAGCAAACAATCAAACAGATTGTGAACCTGGGTTCGGCATAATCCAGATTTTCAAATGTTTTGGTTCAAACGTCATAACCAGGTCTGTGCAGACCTATGAATAATTTGTACGTTAAGAAAAATTAAAAAAACGAAACTATACATATAGAAGCTCCTTTCTATATAAAATGAAAAGGGTTTCACACATTAATAATGCATGTACATAATTATGGTTTCATTGCATCTGTTGCAAAAAGCCGTTTAGTTTACAGCATTCACATGCCAGGTATTCGTGCCTTGAATGCCAAACAAACAAATGTTAACATAATTTTAGGAGTCTATGCAAATCCCATATAGGTCTGCACAGACCTGGTTATACCGTTTAGCGCCAAAAAACCCCTATACCTCCGAGGGTTAAGATCATGGCCTTCATCTTTCACATTCTCCATCACATTCAACTCCACTTTAATCTAAGTTAAAATTTTGATTATTAATTGCGATTCTTCTAATATTTCGCCGGCTAAATAACAAATATTTTATTTCGTACTTTTTATTTTCATTGGTTCAAGTCCTATGTTAAAAATTTTGAAAGATTTGTTTTTAGAATTGTAACTTCTTGCAGTAATATTTATATATTTACGAGATTTTCTGTGATCGAAAGTCCCCTTGCCTTTAGTTATTTGTCGAATTTCAGATACAATACAATTTTTGTGAGTCATTATTACTTATTGAAATTTGAAATTATGAAAAATTTTAAGCAATTTAATAAATTTAAATATATATGAACATTTATTCGTTTTATTCGATTATTCTACATAAAATTGTTCGAATTATTCGTTATTCGAAAATGGCCATTTTTAAATTGTTCGAATAATTATTCGTAAGAAATTATTCGATTAATCGAACGATCATTAGTCGAATGCATACCCTAGTATTTAACCTTTGAATATGATTCATATGATAAAAAAAATAATTGATTTTAAGATAACTCATTGCAGCTTGTATATTTCTATTTCTAATTAAACCATACTGACTCTAAAAAAGGTTTTCATTAATTAAAATATTACCTAATTACGTATTGCCAATTTCTTATTAAGAAAATATGTTGCCTCTGCAACATAAATAGTTCTCGAAGAATTTCTATAACTCTATTACAATCAATTTTATAAGCCAATTAAAATCTAAATGAATTTTTACAACATACACTTTCTCCAAAAATTTACCTCCTTTCAAAAAGGACTAACTAATATTTTGCCCAGTTTAATTAAAATTCCAATAACGACTACCCTTTTTTCCTAAAACATAAACTGAGTGTTCAATGTTGGGATTTAAGTCAAATATTAAGGGTATTTAGTAAAGATTTTAGTTTTGTGAAAAAACACATTTCAGCCGTAAAATAACTACAAATACTTACATGACAGCCAGAGTATGTTAATTACAAAAGTTTATAATGTTTTTCTTTATGCCACAAAACATTTATGGGCTCCCTGAAAACTATGCATATGACTGACTGTATGTCGTCTGTTGTACATTGAACAGTGGGTTAGGAAAGGAGTTTGAGTTGTGTTGTTTTGCTTGTTTGTATTTCAATTAAGTTTGTAATATGAATATGCTGAAGTATGTTCGAAATTGTGTAAATTTAATGGCTTTTCATATCCGTACATACATTTTCACACATTTTAATATTTGGTTTACGTTTCACCACTGTTAATAGTTTTCAACAAAACTAACAAACTTTTCTCTACACTGTTTGCAAAGGTATTTAAGGCCGTATTCATAAACAATTTTTAATTTTAAACCGCGTTTTAAAATCAAATTTTGTATGGAAATTTTGCTTTAAAACATTGTTTAAATTTAAATTTTTTTATGAATATGGGGGGGTTAGAAATTAAATTTTTATAACAGCATCTGACAATATCTAAAAGGCATGACAAAAATTGGGAAAAATTTGAATTGTTATAGAAAAATCTGGAAATTTTTGCCTACTTCCGAAAAGCCCACTTTGAAATGTTGGTATGCAAACAAAATTTATCAGAAAGAAGTTTCATGTAACAATTAAACGGCTAATTTTGTGGCGACCCAATTTCATTGCTCCCATATAAAGCCCACTTCCGAAAATAAATTATTGAAATTGTAAAAGAAACAAGTTTTTGCTCATTTAATTAGTGTTGGATATTATCCGGTCGGGCTTGACCGGCTATACTTTTTTTACTTATTTTATTTTCAAACATTTCTGCTAATGTTATGGTAGACAGTGTAATCCAAAAAAAAACTTTTACCTCAAACATTATTACAATGTTGAGGTTCAATAACAAACAACTACAGCAACAGTAACACCAACTATGAAAGTATAATAAACTATGTAGTTACGTTTAATGTGTTGGTGTCAACATATGACGCCATGTTAATTAATTTGATAAAGAACATTTATAAATTTAAATAATGTTCAATAAAATAAATACATATCCATTAGGATGATCCTTATTTTGGCCTGGTGATTTTGACACGGAACACAAAGATCACCCAGGCCAGCCAAAAAATTTTGAAGACCAAGAATTGGAAGCATTACTCCATGCAGATTGTTGCCAAACTCAACAAGACCTTGCAAAATCATTGGGAGCTACTAGGGTAGCTGACTAATGATCGTTCGATTAATCGAATAATTTCTTACGAATAATTATTCGAACAATTTAAAAATGGCCATTTTCGAATAAAGAATAATCGAACAATTTTATGTAGAATAATCGAATAAAACGAATAATATTTAAATTTATTAAATTGCTTACAATTTTTCATAATTTCAAATTTAAATAAGTAATAATAATGACTCACAAAAATTGTATTGTTTCTGAAATTCGACAAATAACTAAAGACAAAGGGACTTTCGATCACTGTAGATCAGTAGCCCGATAACTCCTTCTATAAATATATAAATATTACTGCAAGATGTTACAATTCTAAAAACAAATCTTTCATTATTTTTAACTTAGGACTTGAACCAATGAAAATAAAAGGTACGGAATAAAATATTTGTTATTTAGCTTGCGAAATATTAGAAGTATCGCAATTAATTATCAAAATTTTAACTTAGATTAAAGTGGAGTTGAATGTGATTTTGAAACGGTCGTCGAAAGTGATATTGAGGATGACATTTATAATGATTACATTGAAATAGACGAAGGCCATGATCTTAAACTAGATGTATATAAATGATGTTATTAACCGGGTACGTAAGTGTTGCAAAATATTTAATAAATCGAATAATAAACAGACATATTGCAAACTAACGTTTTTCTGCAAGAAAAGCATGGAGTTCGTCTTATACATGATTTTGAACATCGTTGAACATCTTTGTCTATCATGGTAATAAACTTTTTGCGTATTTGCGTCAATCATGCACAGCCTGACTTCAAATTAGACACATTCACTGACAATGATATCAAACTTTGGACAGATTCCCTTTATTGTGTAATTCCCCAAGACCACTTTATTAAGCAAAGATTCGGCAACGTTGATAGAGCTTGATGTATAATACAATTTGTAATAAATAATTTAGAAATAGTGAATAAATAATTTAGTAAAGAATTAGTTACTCAATTTAAAACCCAAATTAATGAACGACATAAAAAAGTTCTTAATACGTTTATATTGTATTTGAATTCAGGATTATGTCCAACTAGCTCAAATTTTTTAAAGCATAGCTCCAAAACGGAAACTAAAGGGTTTGCTAGTCAATTGTTTTGTAGATTGTTCGGGAGTTAATCTGATCAGAATATTTCTGTTGAAAATTTAATGATGTACTTTGTTTTTGAATGTTTTTTAACATTATCAATACTTGAATTGTTAACTGTAACTTTATTTTTTGTTTTCCTTTAACAATAAAATATTAAAAAACCGACATCAAAACTTCATTCTTTACTTTTTTAAAAAAATTTAAATTATTCGAATAATTCGATTAATTTTAAACGTGTGATCGAATTATTCGAACAAGTTAAAATCTCTTATTCGAATTATTCGTTTTATTCGAACAAGAGAAAAATCGAATAATTCGAATACCCTAGGAGCTACTCAATTTGCAAATTCAAAACGTTTGCAAGCAGAAGGAATCCAAAAGCAGGGAAATTGGGTACCATACGAATTGAAGCTGAGATACCTTGAAAGACAACTTTGTTGAACCGAATCATTACTTTCGATGTAAAATTTGATTTACTACGACGATAACTCGATGTGAAGCCCAAGACAACCAGCCGAATCGACATCAAAGCACAATATCCATAGCGCGGTTGGGACTACTATTTGCTCCGATCGATGCAGAACGCTCTCTCTGGGCTACGCTTCACTTCATAACAGAGTATCCGAAATTGGCTTGATTCGTTCGTTGCCTCAAAAGATGAGCAGTTCTTTTGGCGCGGAATTCATATGTTGCCAGAATGACAGGAAAAGGTCATAGCTCTCATATAACCCCACTTCCGAAAATCACTCAAAAATATAAATTATTGAAATTTTTAAAGAAAAATGTTGTTGCTCTTTTACTTAGTGTAGGGTATTATATGGTCGGGCTTGACCGACCATACTTTCTTACTTGTTTAGTATGAAAAAGTGCAATATTTTTGATGGACGAAGTTTTAAAGTGGCATATTTTTGAAACTAATTGAGATTTTCACTTGAAATTTTTTTTGTAAGAGCAAAAATTAACTTATATAAACAAAAAAAATGTAACTCGGAATAAATGTGGATCAATTTGTTCCTAATATTTGCAATCCTATTAAAATTTTCATACAAATTTTAGTTTTAGAAACTCAATAAATATGTAATATGCAGGGAAACCAAAATATGCAAATGCATGTTTTTTCTGGTGAGTCTAATGAGCACATGGATAAGATATTAACACGTTTCAGAACTATTTAAGAATTTTGGCATCGATTTGTTAGTGCATATTTTTGCATTTTTTATCCTTAAATGCATATTTTTGCATATATTTGTTTTAAGAGCATATTTATGTCATATTTTTGCGTTTTTAGAGCATATTTTACTTTTAATAGCATATTTTGACTTTATCAAAAACAAATTTTGTCTTACTTTTTTTTCGCTGTTGTGTTACAGGTTTTTACTTCATTTGTTTAAAATTCAAAATTGAAAAATAGATGGCTTTTCACCAAAAAAAAATAAAAAAACAAAAAAATTATTTTAAAATTTAAAAAAATAATAAATTTTAAAAAAACAATTCAAATTTTTTTTTCCAAAAAATGAAAAAAACTAAAAAAAAAAATTTTGTTCACCTAAAAATATTAAAATTTTTTATTTTGAAGTATAATTAGGTGAAGGTGAGTTAAGATTCGGCACAGCCGAATATAGCTCCCTTACTTGTTTTAATATAAAATAAGCACTATTTTAATAATAGCGCCATCTAAATATCAAATTTTAGTTCTAATTCAAACTTAACCGTTCTAAGTGTTAAAGAAATATTGTCTTTTAAATTTGCTCCTGTAACATGAGTTGATGTCGAAAGAACATTTTCTATGTATAAAAATGTTTTCATATCCAATAGACAACGATTTTTATTTGAAAATTTAAGTCAATTGTTTTTGGTTAAAAATTATGTAAAAGTTTGTTTTTTTAAGAGCATATTTTTTAAATTTTAAGAGCATATTTTAAAGTTTTTACTGCATATTTAAAGCGCTTAAAACGCTTTTTTAGAGCATATTTCCGGTTTCCCTGGTAATATGTAATAAAATCTTTATTTATTAACAAAACTCAATGAAATTTTAAACTTTCTTTAAAATTGTCATTCTAAATAACAAAATGTAAAAAAACTTGTCAAAAGGTCAAAGGGAATCCCGCAATTTCAAAAATTGGAGCGAAAATCCCAAAAATGGTATCTTTTACAATTTTGCCTATGGGGTCCACATTTCCTTCTGGGCTGGGAAAATACTTTGGGGATAAATAAGTTACACATCAAGGATGTCTAAAACTGCTTCCCGTTTTTTTATCCCAGCTTTGGGATTTTAGAACATGTGGCTTAAAATCTAAATTTTGATAAAAAAATAGGTCACATTCCGAAGGGCGTAGGGGCGACATACTCAAAAAATAGGACATGTTTTTTAAACCGAAATGTTCTTCGTAAAGATACCTTACAGAAAAATATAAAATTGATATATGTACTTAGCGAATGTTTATTTTTAATAAAAAAGAGTTAAGTCACATTTTTGCCCAAAAAACAGCAAAAATCAACTTTTTTTTGGATATTTAAATTGAAAATCGTTTAGTTTTGGATCTATAATTGATATTGCTCTGAAATCTTTTGTATGTTATTCGTAATTTAGTTGACTAACCAACAAAAAAATTCGAGTCCATTCGGCCCAAAAATCTTACCTATATTTTTAAAAAAGCGGACCAAGGTTTGGCAAAATTTTAAAATTTAAATTTTGAAATGCCTATAACGCGGAAATTATAAGAGAAATCGGATGGGAAACAAAAAAATTGTACGAGTTTAAAAATTTTACATGTCGAAAGTACCCTACTTTGAGACCCGATAGCGCCGTCCCTGGATCATTTGTAAGGCCCATTTTAATAACTTAAACTCGAATACTCCTTGGCTACCCTCATGTCCAATTTTATACCGATCGGCCATTTAGAAATGCCAGATTTATTTCCAAAAAATTTTGATTCTGCCCCACTGTGCAAAATGGTCAATAATACTTTGAATAAATTTATATTGTACAAATGTTTCAAAATTTACTGAAGGTTTTTATAAGCAAATTCTCCTTCTCCATGCATTTAAATACTACAAATGCCCCTTAGAATAAAGAATTTTAATAATATTTTAGGATAGATCTTTTTATTTTGTGAAACTTTGATTGGATTTTATTTTTGTTACCGCCCCACAAGTGTGTCATAAAATGTCATCGTGTAAATGCAGCTATAAAGCCCTTACATGATCTCATTTTACGATACATATTTGGCACAGTATTAAAGTGCGTGTTATGTTCAGTTTTTATGAAATACGTTGGGTCTCATAATTTTTGAAAGTTTTCCAAAAAACCATACTACAATCGGATTGGATTTTATTGTGTTACTTTTTGTTAGTATTGAAAACAAGTGAGAGAGCTATATTCGGCTGTGGCGAATCTTGTATACCCTTCACCAAAGTATACTGTTACGAATTGGCACTAACGATTTCAATTTAACGGTCTGCAGCAACTTCCAGCAACATTCGTAGTGTTTATAAACATTTCCATCAGTAGAAGCTTGTACTTATCAACAGTGTTGATAGCATTGTTTGTTCCGTTAAGATCATTGTAGAAGGTTCACGAAAGATGGCGTGTGTATAATAGTGGCAGAGGTTGCAGTCGTGAATGAGTTTATTATAAGCGCTGTTAGAATTAACATCAACTGTCTTGTACATTATAAAGTGGGTCTGTACTTCTGCGAATTTATAAACGTGTATAAAAACACTGAGTGACTATTTAATTCTGTTGTAGTTGTACATTTGTACGGCAATCAAAAGTATCCGGTTTATTTAAAGGAAATAAACCAACGTTTTAAAAAGGTTGAAACGTAACAATACTTAAAGATAAAGATTTAAAATATTTTTTTGGATAAACAAATTTTATTTGTTAAAAATTATGGTTCAAAAAAACTCCAAAAAAATTGTTAAAAAATATTTTTTCCGATTTTGACCCATCATTGTAGTTTCGAATTACTATGGTGTCATATACTTCGTTGGAAAGGTTTTTGATATACAGTGGTTGACAAAACAATGGAAGCTTTTCCAAATATTCCATATGTAGCCCAAAATTGTTTTTAGATTTTACTTGTATATTTTTATTATTTTAAATTAAATGAAAAACAAACAACATAATTAATTATATTCTGAAAAAAGGGAACAAAATTAAAAATATTCACTATTTCGCTACTGACAAAACAATGGAAACTTTTAAACTTCTGCAAGAAAGAAGTGTAAAACGAAAATAATTTTTAAAATAACGATGTAAAAAGCATCCTGTTTACAGTTATTTTATTTTCAAATTCTGGTAATTTTTCACAATTTCTTTTTCTAAGTATTTCGCATTATTGCTTTTCTTCAAAGCTAACGAAAATAGATTTGTGAAGACTTAAAAAATAAAATAATTAACGATTTTAAAGATGGTTTAAAACAAAAAAGTATCTGTGACAAATATTCAATAAATAAATCAGCAGTTTCAAAAATTATAAAGAAATTTCGTGAGACCGGTTGTGTAAAAGCTCAACATTTAGGTGGAAGACCTCGTAAGACTAATCCTAGACAAGATAATTTAATACCAAGAGAGTTCAAGAAATTCCCAAAAATAACTTCTCGAGAGGTTGCTAATAGCCTAAAATTAGAAATAAGTACCCGAACAGTTAGTCGCAGGGCAAATGAGGCAAATGGTCTTGGTTGCATCGTCCTGTGAAAAAACCACTCATTTCTAAAAAGAACCGTTCTACTCGTCTACAATTTGCCAGGGATCATTTAAACTGGTCGATACAGAAATGGAATACTGTCCTCTTTTCCGACGAATCCAAATACAATTTAAGAGGCAGTGATGGGAGAACATTTGTAAGACGACCAAAGTGAAAAAGATTAGATCCAAAATACAGAAATAAGACTGTAAAGTTTGGCGGTGGCAATATTATGGTATGGGGATGTTTTTCAAGGCAATGTATGGGCCCAATTCATATTATAAAATATACCATGACAGGTATAGGATACAGAATCATATTAAAGGATGTTATGTATCCATACGCTGAGAAAAATATGCGCCTAGTTTGCAGATTCCAACTCGACAACGACCGGAAACACACCTCTAGGGTTGTAACCGAGTGGATACAATCCAACGAGGTACGTTTTTTGAAGTGGCCTGCCCAATCGCCAGATCTCAATCCCATAGAAAATCTATGGGAAATTGTAGATCGTAAAATAAGGACCCAAAATTACACCAGGAAGGAAGATTTATCGGAGGCGGTTATAAGGGAATGGCAAAATATTTCAAAGGAGACCATTGACTCTTTAATTGGTTCAATGCATCGTCGATGTGTAGCAGTTATAAAAAATAAGGTTTACCCAACAAAATATTGAGTTATTGCAAAGTTTAGACCATATTTGTTAAAATAATACCTAAGTTTCCATTGTTTTGTCAATGCCGTAATAAATATATCTTTTAATTTTGTTTTCTCATTTATAGAATTTAATTAATTATGTCCTTTGTTTTTTGTTAAATTAAGTTAATAAAAGTATACAAATAAAATACTACAAAAATGTTAAAATTTTTTAAAAAATTATTTCAGATTTTAGGCCACTAATGAAATATTTGGAAAAGTTTCCATTGTTTTGTCAACTACTGTATCTATCATTAGATATCCATATTGTTAGTAATCCAGATATTGATAAAAAATAGGTAAAAAATCGAGGTTGTCCTGGTTTTTTCTCTATTTCAAATAGCAACCGAATCCGCACTATAGTGGATGTATTGATGTATGAATCGTGTAGATAAGTTATTTGGGGGCTACGGAAAGTTGATTTCAACATACAGACGGACAGAAGTGAAGAGTAAAAAAATAGTTTTCACATTTATATTACTTAGTTGGCAAATTCATAGTTTAACATTTAGAACAATAGGTCTAAATTTATTGTAATTTAGTTTAAAAATTAAAAGATAATGTAAAATTTGGGATTGGAAATATACACTAAATTTTATGATTTTGTTTGGTATCAAATTATAATGGGTTATCGATGTCAGAAAATGTTTAGTGGATAAATGAAATTCTTAATTTTAATTTTGTTCAAAATTTAATTTTATTTTTTTTTTTAGAAACTACTTTAGATGTCGGAGAACAATTTCAGAGCTAGGGAGCATGTAAAATAGAAAAAGTGCAAATTAAGGGCCTCCTAATATCCATACATATATGTATATGGTTGAGATTATAAATGGATGAATGACTGAATGAATATTATTGTACTTAAATGGATGCTGTGTGTAGCAATGCGGCATGAACCAACCATAAAACACAAATATTGTTGCATACCACCAATTCAAGCCGTACATATCACGAATTGTTATAATGAGGTCGCAACAATACAAATTATGTTGTGTATAAGGTCAGGCAGTTAAAGGAAACAATTTGAATATGGAATTGTTTGCTGGAAAATTTCAATAATTTTCAAAAATTAATTTAAACAATTTATGAAAATTATCAATATATTTCTTTTGCTTTACAGTATAATTTCTTATCATTAGCTCCCCTATTACAATTTACAATTTCAATTTGCGTTTTAATTTGTTGCCTTAAGTTAAGCAAACATTTTACAGCGTATTAAACAAACACTTTTCAAATTTAAAGATTAATCTATTTTAAACAGCATGATTTGGCGTCTTTGCATATTTTGTCAGCCACTCATTCACTCACTCACTCAGAGTCAGTCATAATGTAATTAATTATTATTTTTATCTCTCATAAACCGTAGCATAGCACTTGCTTATTGCTGTGGCTTTAAACAGTCTTAAGTCATTGGGTAGAAAGTCATTTTTCTCCAAGAACTTTAGAAAAACTAAATGTGAAAAGAAACCAGCAATTTTAAATCCAAACTAATTTTGTAAACATAAAAAATAACGCCACTTATGGCAAAATGCTGAACAATTTAAAGTTTAAAAGATGTTTTGCAAACAATTTAGATTAGAAAAGTAAACATTTATTGGCTGTGAGAGAATGCAATTTCGTTAGGAAAGAATTGTTCAGTTCCGAAACTTATAAATCAAAAGTCAAAAAGATATCACAAGGTAAATAATGATAGAGAGGTCGGGTATGCGGCCGCAAAGTGGGGCAGCATCAAAATGTTTTCGAAATAAATCTGGCAATTCCGAACGGTTGGTCCGATGGGAATAAAATTAAAACTCCGTCCTTCAAAAATATTGCACTTTTTATATTTTAATGGGACTAAGTCAGAACCATTGACTTGTCAAAAATTTATAAAAAAATTTAGTATGAAAAAGTGCAATATTTTTGAAGGACTAAGGTTTAAAGTGGCATATTTTTCATTATATTTGAGATATTGACTTGAAATTTGTTTGTAAGATCAAAAATTAACTTATCTAAACAAAAAAATATAGCTCGGAATAAATGTGGATCAAATTGTTCCTAATATTTGCAATTTTATTAAAATTTTGATACAAATTTTAGTTTTAGAAACTCAATTGCCCAATTCACAATTGGTGTCGTAGCGTTGTATCGTTGTATGTCGTAATTTTTTTTATTAATGTTTTGTTTTTGTTTAGAAAAATTTGTTTGAAAAATATTTACGACATACAACGCTAATGTAATTCTATCTATCTATATAAATAAAAATCAAATGTCGTTCGTTGTTAATTGCATCAGTAGAGAACGGCCGGACCGATTTAGACAATGTTTTAAATGTTGGTCATATCCCAACTTAGGTTTTTACGGAATGAAAAATCGATCACGCCCACTTTTTTCGATTTATCTAAAATCGGAAAACGGCTACATCGATTTGGCTAGTTTTTTGTTTAAATGTTTTTAATGAAAGATGAATTGACCACGCCAATTTAATGTTCGCAATACATAGTCCGCAAAAAAAATAAAAATTGTCCCCGTCCACTAATACGCCCACTTATTAAATACATCCAATATGCGTTTAATCAAGAAAATGAGCTCGCTCTGTGATCACTCATATTTCTTAACAAAAATCGATTTTTTATATAAAAACTCAAAATATCTAAATTCGCTAATAACTTGGCCAATAAGCGTTTAATCAAGAAAAGGAGCACGATCTGTGATCATTCATATTTCTGACCAAAATTAGATTTTTTATATAAAAACTCAAAATATCTAAATTCGCTAATAACTTGGCCAATATGAGTTTAATCAAGAGAAGGAGCTCGATCTGTGATCACTCATATTTCTGACCAAAAATCTATTTTTTATATAAAAACTGAAAATATCTAAATTCGCTAATAACTTGGCCAATAAGCGTTTAATCAAGAAAAAGAGCTCGATCTGTGATCACTCATATTTCTGTCCAAAATTCGATTTTTTTATGTAAAAACTCAAAATATCTAAATTTGCTAATAACTTGGCCAAAAAGCGTTTAATCATGAAAAGGAGCTCGATCTGTGATCACACATATTTCTTAACAAAAATCAATTTTTTATATAAAAACTCAAAATATCTAAATTCGCTAATAACTTGGCCAATAACCGTTTAATCAAGGAAAGGAGCACGATCTGCGATCACTCATATTTCTGACCAAAAATTGATTTTTTATATAAAAACTCAAAATATCTAAATTCGCTAATAACTTGGCCAATAAGCGTTTAATCATGAAAAGGAGCTCGATCTGTGATCACTCATATTTCTTAACAAAAATCGATTTTTTATATAAAAACTCAAAATATCTAAATTAGCTAATAACTTGGCCAATATGAGTTTGATCAAGAAAAGGAGCTCGATCTGTGATCACTCATATTTCTTAACAAAAATCGATTTTTTATATAAAAACTCAAAATATCTAAATTAGCTAATAACTTGGCCAAAAAGCGTTTAATCATGAAAAGGAGCTCGATCTGTGATCACTCATATTTCTTAACAAAAATCAATTTTTTATATAAAAACTCAAAATATCTAAATTCGCTAATAACTTGGCCAATAACCGTTTAATCAAGGAAAGGAGCACGATCTGCGATCACTCATATTTCTGACCAAAAATTGATTTTTTATATAAAAACTCAAAATATCTAAATTCGCTAATAACTTGGCCAATAAGCGTTTAATCAAGAAAAAGAGCTCGATCTGTGATCACTCATATTTCTGTCCAAAATTCGATTTTTTTATGTAAAAACTCAAAATATCTAAATTTGCTAATAACTTGGCCAAAAAGCGTTTAATCATGAAAAGGAGCTCGATCTGTGATCACACATATTTCTTAACAAAAATCAATTTTTTATATAAAAACTCAAAATATCTAAATTCGCTAATAACTTGGCCAATAACCGTTTAATCAAGGAAAGGAGCACGATCTGCGATCACTCATATTTCTGACCAAAAATTGATTTTTTATATAAAAACTCAAAATATCTAAATTCGCTAATAACTTGGCCAATAAGCGTTTAATCATGAAAAGGAGCTCGATCTGTGATCACTCATATTTCTTAACAAAAATCGATTTTTTATATAAAAACTCAAAATATCTAAATTAGCTAATAACTTGGCCAATATGAGTTTGATCAAGAAAAGGAGCTCGATCTGTGATCACTCATATTTCTTAACAAAAATCGATTTTTTATATAAAAACTCAAAATATCTAAATTAGCTAATAACTTGGCCAAAAAGCGTTTAATCATGAAAAGGAGCTCGATCTGTGATCACTCATATTTCTTAACAAAAATCAATTTTTTATATAAAAACTCAAAATATCTAAATTCGCTAATAACTTGGCCAATAACCGTTTAATCAAGGAAAGGAGCACGATCTGCGATCACTCATATTTCTGACCAAAAATTGATTTTTTATATAAAAACTCAAAATATCTAAATTCGCTAATAACTTGGCCAATAAGCGTTTAATCAAGTAAAGGAGCTTGATATGTGATCACTCATATTTCTGACCAAAATTAGATTTTTTGTATAAAAACTCAAAATATCTAAATTCGCTAATAACTTGGCCAATAAGAGTTTAATCAAAAAAAGGAGCTCGATCTGTGATCACTCATATTTCTGACCAAAATTCGATTTTTTTATGTAAAAACTGAAAATATCTAAATTCGCTAATAACTTGGCCAATAAGCGTTTAATCAAGAAAAAGAGCTCGATCTGTGATCACTCATATTTCTGTTCAAAATTCGATTTTTTATATAAAATCTCAAAATATCTAAATTCGCTAATAACTTGGCCAATAAGGGATTAATCAAAATAAGGAGCTCGATCTGTGATCACACATATTTCTGACCAAAATTCGATTTTTTTATGTAAAAACTCAAAATATCTAAATTTGCTAATAACTTGGCCAATAAGCGTTTAATAAAGAAAAGGAGCACGATCTGTGATCACTCATTTTCCAGACCGAAATTCGATTACTTATATAAAAACTCAAAATATCTAAATTCGCAAATAACTTGGCCAATAAGCGTTTAATCAAGAAAAGGAACTCGATCTGTGATCACTAATTTTTCAGACCAAAATTCGATTACTTATATAAAAACTGAAAATATCTAAATTCGCTAATTCGCGTTTAATCATGAAAAGGAGCTGGATCTGTGATCACTCATATTTCAGACCAAAAATCGATTTTTTATATAAAAACTCAAAATATCCAAATTCGCTAATAACTTGGCCAATAAGCAATTAATCAAAAAAAATTAGCTCGATCTGTGATCACTCATATTTTTGACCAAAAATCGATTAGTTTTTTCTTAGTAACTAATGTTTATATTTGTTCTTTATTATAATGGCTACAACTTTGCCTCAGAGAGTAAATCAAAATTCCGAACTGTTTGTAAGATATGAACCTGAGGGAATGATCACTTTTTTGCAAAAATGATACCGATGACCCAAATCTTCGGGGGCCATAAAACTGGGAGACACGATTCTTTTTTTTTGGTCTTAAACGTTTAGAAATGCCAGATTTATTTCCAAAAAATTTTGATTCTTCCCCACTGTGGGCCGGTATAATGAAAAAACAAATTTTTTCGAACATATTTCCCCGTTTTAGGAATTTTGGTATTTAAGAGCCGATAAAGGTAAAAGTTTTTAATCTTATGATTAAAGGTTCTTTCGATCTCAATATTACCCTTTTGACGTACGAACATATCGTACATAAAGTACGGTATTCAATTATTAAAAACTATTTTCTACCCAACACAATAATTTGCTTAAGGAAAATATTGGAAGGGAGTTGAGGCCTTAGCAGTAAGACTAGACAATTAACATTATATTTCAAGTCTCAACTGCAAGAAAACCAAAAAAAAAACATAATAAATGTGAATACTCCAAGCAACAGGGCAGTTTCAAAATACAGATACAGGTGTTTTCCTCTTCCTTATCTGTATATTAAAATGTTTGTGCCTCAATGCTTAATGGTCGGTTACTTAGTTTATGAGTCTGTCTGTCAGTCAGCCAGTCAAAGCTAATGGTTTACGTGAGACAATCACTGTTTTTAACATGCAGCCAAAATTATTTATTTCTCAGTAACCTTTAGGTGTTTACAAATTCTCAAACAGTGACTGCCTGCCTAGTTATTTTTAAGTAATTTTCTTTGTGTTTTTCTTATTTTTTCCATGTAACAACATCCTTAAGTAGCTGGCAAGTGTGGCATATCCTTAAATAAGCTTAAATTTTTTAGGGATTTCGATGAGCAACTTGGTAACAGTTGTACTAACACTCGTTTCCCTCCCTACCCACACACAACTATTTATTAACGAGTGAAAATGTCACTTGTGGTAAATCCCTTATTGGATTTAAGAGAAACAAATTCAAATAGACATGCCAAACTAACAGTGTAAAAGGGAAATGCCAGCCATTAGGGGGAAAACATAAACATTTGTCAATGTCAACACGGGAAACGCGTGACTTACAAAACGAAAATTAACATACAAGCAACAAAAATAAATAAATTTAGGAAAATTTGTTATATAAAGAGTTTTGATTATAATGTAGACACAAAATCTGGCTTTAATTGAAAAATATACAAAGAAAAAAATATTAAAATTTTTAGATTTAAATTCATCTTAAATGAGGGATTCCATTAGGGCAAATTCAGCATATCGATCGAGTTAATTTTAGATAAAAGGTGTCAATATATGACCAATTTTAATGCAAATGTTGAATACAGCTTTGATATATTTTTAATTGCCAATTCATTCAGTTTTTTCAGTTTTTTCAATATTTTCTGGTTCCTCTTCATGAGTTTTCACTTCTTGTTCCTGTTGACATTGATAATTTCCCACAACTTGTTTAAGATTCTTATTTAGATTTTGCTCTTTCAGTTGATTCAGTAGCTCTTTAATACTCTCTAGTTCTTGCTGTAATTTTAACTCTTGCTCTCCTTTCTCTTGCATTTCTCCTTTAAGTTTCTTTTGGTTGCTTCAACACATTACGAACACTCTCTAATTCATTGGTAGGCAAATAGAGGCATTTAATTTGTATGCTTTTTTGGGTAAAAAATAAAATATCCACAACAACATCAAGCAACTGAATGAAATGTGTGTATTTTTACGCTCTATTACGCTCTTTTGTTCACATTCGGGTTGTTTGACGAAAATCATCGTAACCTGAACAATATGAACGCCTACCATGGCTCTAATTCCTCCAGCAACATTTTCTCACGTTTCTCTTTCTCTTGCATTCCATGTAGCAGTTTTTGCTGGTTTACAATTTCCTGTTGTAGTTGCTATTGCAACTTCTCTTTTTCCATGCTGATAATTACATGATCTATCATTCCATTCCATCTAGTTGTCCCAACCAATTAGAAGACAATTTTCAATGTTGCTCTCAAAGTCAGGATTATTGCCGCTCCAAAAGGTGTAGGTGAATTTCTTGCCCGTGGAGAACCAAATGAAATGATGTCTGGGATAACGACTCATAATGCCGCCCACCCAAAAGCGTACTTTATGACCGTATCACGTTTGATCAGTTGATTTATTTCATTGGATTTCTTGCTTGTTTCAATTGTTAAGAGGGTCATGTTCATTTATCCATGCAGTTGATAAGAGCCTCAACCCAGATGTACTAGAACGTAATATTGATAAATTGGAATTATTGTTATAAAATAGATTTGTACTAACCTTTTGCTCATTTTCAATATAAAATTTATTGTTGTCATCTGATGTATATATGCGTCCAAAGCTTAAAATATAGTTTATTTTGCATATTGACATAACCACTAGAGTTATATACAAGTTGTTCGGAAAGCGCATTTCTGTTGTTTCCAGTTTATTGTGTTATTTAAAACTAGCTGACCCGACAGACGTTGTCCTGTCCTAGTTAAAAAAAATGCTTGTGTTCGATTTGTGAATTTATGAGAAGCGGTTTGAAAAGGGTAAAAATAGTTAAAAAGAAAATAAACGTATTATTGAATGATAATTTTTATTCATATAGGACATAGAATAAAATATACATAGAAGCGCAACTGAGAGACAAAGAACCTAAGTTTGTTGTCAAAAACCTAAGTCTTGCAACAACAGAATACATGTAAATCAATGTACATATTTTGAGTTTTTATATAAGTAATCGAATTTTGGTCTGAAAAATGAGTGATCACAGATCGAGAGCCTTTTCTTGATTAAACACTTATTGGCCAAGTTATTAGCGAATTTAGATATTTTGAGTTTTTATTTAAAAAATCGATTTTTGGTCAGAAATATGAGTGATCACAGATCGAGCTCCTTTTCTTGATTAAACGCTTATTGGCCAAGTTATTAGCAAATTTAGATATTTTCAGTTTTTATATAAAAAATCGAATTTTGGTCAGAAATATGAATGATCACAGATCGAGCTCTTTTTCTTGATTAAACGCTTATTGGCCAAGTTATTAGCGAATTTAGATATTTTGAGTTTTTATATAGAAAATCGATTTTTGGTCAGAAATATGAGTGATCACAGATCGAGCTCTTTTTCTTGATTAAACGCTTATTGGCCAAGTTATTAGCGAATTTAGATATTTTGAGTTTTTATATAGAAAATCGATTTTTGGTCAGAAATATGAGTGATCACACATCGAGCTCCTTTTCATGATTAAACGCTTATTGGCCAAGTTATTAGAGAATTTAGATATTTTGAGTTTTTATATACAAAAATCGATTTTTGGTCAGAAATATGAGTGATCACAGATCGAGCTCTTTTTCTTTATAAAACGCTTATTGGCCAAGTTATTAGAGAATTTAGATATTTTGAGTTTTTATATAAAAAAATCGATTTTTGTTAAGAATATGAGTGATCACAGATCGAGCTCTTTTTCTTGATTGAACGCTTATTGGCCAAGTTATTAGAGAATTTAGATATTTTGAGTTTTTATATAAAAAATTGATTTTTGTTAAGAAACATGAGTGATCAGAGACCGATGTATTTAATAAGTGGGAGTATTAGTGGACGTAGACAATTTTTATTTATGTAAAAACTTTTGCGGACTATGTATTGCGAACATTAAAAAAAATTAGTTAAATCGGTCCAGGCCTCCGGCGATTTTAGATATATCGAAAAAAACTTAAATTGGGTTACTATGATCATTTAAACAAAAAATTAGCCAAACCGATGTAGCCGTTTTCCGATTTTAGATAAATCGAAATAAGTGGGCGTGGTCAATTTTTCATTCCGTACAAACCTAAGTTGACCAACGGCCCGGCCGTTCTCTTCTGATGCAATTACCAACAAACGACATTTGATTTTTATTTATATAGATTTTCAAAAGAGCTCCCAACACATCCGGTAGGAGAGCAGTCCGGTTATCTCAGTACTTGGACTATTTGGTAGGAAAAGTTAAAGCCAATGCAGATTTAAAAGTTTCCAAAAATTACTCACAGGAACTCTGCACGGAAATTGAATTCAATTTTTTTTTTTAAAAAATATACCTGGAAAATTTTTCACAGCTACCGGGTCAATATTTTTATGTTGCTGATGCTCGAGGGAATTTGTAAAAATGTGTAGGACGCAAAAGCAGAAAATGTTCCCAAAAAGTTCTTGGTTGCGGCAAAAGAAGCCAAACATTTGTTACAAAGCGTTCTTTAAATACCGAAATTAACATCAAGGAATGTTTACAAAAGAGGATACTTCCATTCATAAGACTTCTTAATGTGTCCACTTATTTTTCGGCCGATTTGGCATCTTTGTTTACTATGGTAAACAAGGTATTGAGTGGTACAAGAACAATAATGTGGTATTTGTACCAACAGATGCAAACCTCTCCAAACTTCCTGGAGCTAAGGCCAGTGGAGAGATATTGGGATCTTAATAGATAATTGAAGAGCACAAAAAGGTGTCCAAAAGTGTGATAGATTTTAAACTAAGATGGACTACCTGTTCGAACAAAGTGACAGAAAGCTTTATAAATACATTAATGAAAGGATTTGAGGAAAACAAATAAATTCATCACTATTAATTAGAACTATAAAAATAATATTTTTTGTAAGTTCAATCAAATAAAAAAAAAATAAAAACTGTAGCTTTAGATTTTTTCGATCTCAATCCTTATTGTGTACATTTAAATATTCGTATCATTTGAAGGAGCTACGAACAAAGTCCCCAAACCACAAATGAATTAAAACCCCACAATTGGGGGCCATTTTTTGATACACCCCAGAGGAGAAAACCTTTGCGCCCGGCTGAAGGCCGTCAATGCAAAACAACTTCTCTGAACGAAGCCAATTTTTGATACACCCCAGAGCACAGTGTCAGATTTCATTGTTTTAGCGGGATTTAATTAAAAAACAAAACTCCTTTTTTTTAAAAAAAATGCATTGATAACAATAAACAACAACCCACGTATTTACAAAAACAAGTTTGAAAACAAAATATGTAAACAACAACAATATAATGGTATCAGAAAGTGAGATGTTTTATTGATCTTAAACATTTGTAATAGTTCTTGATAAAAATAATCAATGTTTGGATACGTTGCATTTTGTTGCTTTTTGATATTTTTTTAACATTTTTTTGAATATTAGACCACAATATTTTTACTACATAAAAGTTTCATTGCATTTTAAAAGAAAGCTTGCTAAATTTGTTGGCAGTGATATTCAAGACATCCATTTAAGGTAAGATTTTTTTTTAATTTTAAGTTTTCAATAGAAAAAAAGTTATAGAGTTCAGTTGAGTTCAGTGAAATTTTTTTTATTCTAGAAACAAAAAAGAAAATCCACCCCAATTGGCCCCCGGAAAATTTTGACCTATAAAAGCATCATGACCAAACAAGTTGTTTGTAGTGAAATTTTCGAAATTTTGCATTCAACAAAGCAAAAAGACATGACCGTGTTTTCGATTTTATATATGGAAATATTAGTACTGGAAACGACAAAGTTGTAGACTTTTGTTTATGAATTTTAGATAGTCCATAAAGTCTGGGAGCCGTTGTTGCTGATTTTCGGAAGTCGGCTTCATTTGAGCAATGACCAATCGGCTTCATTTGATCAATGACCAATTATGGGCCAATCGTTATAAAATTTGGTGAAATGACTTTTGCATATATATAACTTATTTGTGTTAAATTTTATTGCAATACCAATATTTTTAAGAAATTTATCCTAGTTAAAGTGATTTTCGGAAGTGGGCCTTATATGGGTGCTATGACTAATTATGGACCGATCGTCACAAAATTTGGTGGTGCGAGTTTGGCTTATATAAAACTTATTTGTGCTGAATTTGGTTTCGATATCAATATAACTAAGATATTTATGAGAGTTTTACTATTTTCAGATAGGGCAATCGTATGGAGGCTAGGAGAAATAATGAACAGATTCTAACCAAATTCAATAAGCTTCTTCCTTGGGACATTATAAAAGCTTGTACCGAATTTTGTCGAATTATCTTTGAAATTGCGACCTGTAGTTTGATTACAAGGTTGATATTTACGGACAGACGGACGGACGGACATCGCTAAATACACTCACAAAGTGATCCTGAGCAGATTGGTATACTCTAAGGTGGATGTTGGGACAATAATTGTTTTACATTACAAACATCAGCAAACATAACCCACTATACCCTCCCCACTATGGTGGTGTATTGTATAAATATTAAAATTTAGATTTTAAAATTTGTATGGGAGGTAGGCGTAATATTGCCACGCCCACCTCAAGTTTTTCTCCAAATATATATCAAATCGTAGGAAACCTGTTTTTAAAAAATCATTGAATTATCTTTACCCGTTTTTAAAATTCAGAATTTAGTCCCTCTAGATTACACAAATCTGACACTGTGCAGAGGTGGAAAACTTTGCGTCAATGCAAAACAACTTTTTTCAGCGAATCCAATTTTGTATACAGCCAAGAGTAATTTCATTATGAATTAAATCCCCAATTTTAAAAATAAATAACCAAAAAATGAACTGAGTCCCAAAATTTCGTTGTTTTGGTTTTTTCTATATAAAATTTTGGGGCCTTAATTCATTTGCGGTTTGGGGACTTAGTTCGTAGCGCCTTATTTGAAGCTGATATCGGATTTTATTGATTAAATATTCATTTGAAAGAAAATTATGTCCGCTTTAGTATAAATAATCAAATAAGATAAGTTTTACCAACACTTTTCCCGAAATTTAAAAGAATAAAAACGGAAATTCCAAAGGACTCTAAAGGTTATTATATGTATTTGTGTTTTTTCTATAGTCTTTGGTAGAATTCATGATATATTAAATAAGATGAAAAGATAGTGTAATCTAATCATAACACTTGCTGCTTAAATGCTAAGGAGAATTTTTAAAACATTGAAGCATCATGAAATCATTTCAATGCATACTTCGAAGTTTTCGTTTACAACTGCAACTTTTGGATGGCAAAATCAAAGACACTATTACTTACAACCTACATAATTCTTATTTCTAACACAAATTTTTAAGGTTGTGCATTGTGCATATAACGATCTTGATGAAAATGCAAAATTAAGTCACGATGTGTTTTATTTTTGATGTCTTCAAGTTGTTGCAAAATTTCCTGATTCTTTTCCAAATTCTCTTTGCAGTACATTTCCTTTTGCGGGAAATCCTTGTTAACACTCTCTAATTTATGTTTTTCGCTCTCTTGCACTTTTTCAACTGCCTGTTGAAGTTGTCGCTGCAAGTTCTCTATTTTCAAAAGCTGTGGATTAGGCTCACATACAAAACCAATCTGATGATTACAATATTTATCATTCCATTCCATTTTGTTGCCCCAACCGATTTCAACACAATATTCATTGTAGTTAGCAAAGTCGGGATTGTTGCCTTCCCAATAGGTGTAAATGAAGGGTTTACCCATTGGCAGCCAAATGAAATGACGGGTGGGATGGCGAGTCATAATGCCGCCCACCCAAAGTGGTATATTTTTGCCGAATGTCTTTTGCACAAGTTGATTTATTTCATTGGATTTAGTTACTGAATCAATTGTAAGCAGACTCATGTTCATTTCCACGCAGTTGGCAAAGGCCTCCATCCAGTTGTACTACAAAGTATTTGAATAGATATAAATACGATATTGCAAAAGCTGTTAGAATATGATCACTAACCTTTTTCTCATCTTCTATATAATAGGTATTATTTCTATCTGATGTATACATACGTCCCACTGTGGCAATAATATGTACTTTAAAAATGAATAAAATTATTAAAATTAAATATAAAGAATATGTAAGACTCATTTTATTTGTTGGTTGCTTAATATTTTAGCTGAAACTAATTATGCAAAATAAATAATTGTAGGTTGAAGCAGCTAACTTTTTTGATAAGAGCTTAAGTTTAGCGATAAGACCTGAACGAGCGGTGGTTTTTTAGTAAAATATATTGCATTAAAATGTTTACTGTGGCCGAGGGGGGGCTTCAAAATGCATATTTACAATTATATTAATAATTTTTTCCTCTGTGGTTTATTGGTGCACCGTACATATGCATGACCACTAGGGTGGTCATTAAAATGTTGAAAATAAAATTCAATTCAAAATAGTTCATGTGATTGATTAACCCATAGATGTTTATATTGTTACGTTTTAACCTTTTCAAAGCGTTTGTTTATTTCCTTTAAATAAACCGGATACTTTTGATTGCAAATAAAAGCCGTTTAGTAGTTTGAAAATGGTAACAGCTCTTTATTTATTCAAATGACAACAACAACAGAATTAAATAGTCACTCAATGTTTTTTATACACGTTTGTAAATTCGCAGAAATACAGACACAATTTATAATGTACACGAATTTACTTGAAAAACACAACACACTTTAAGGCACTCAGTTTATATTTATTCGAAAAGCGTCTCTGATAAACTGACTCACGACTGCAACCTATGCCACTTTATAACACTGCCATCTGCACTCTAGATTGTTCTTTAACTGTCAAAATTCGAATTTTCTAGATCTTACTAATACATACGCCATCTGTGGTGTACTTTCTACAATGTTCTTTAACTGAATATTCGAATTCGAATACAGCGTTGCCAACTTACGATCAAATCAACTGAAAGCCTTTAATTTAATAATGCCCACAGATATGTTACAGTTTGCTATTACAGCACTGTTATTTGAAAGCATTATGCTACTTTTAAATCAGCCCTTAAAATCGTTATATTTGAATTTAAATACAATTTCGTAACAATATATAAAATATAAGCATTTTAGACATAGAATAGTCGCATAGAACGGAAGGAGAGAGTAAAAAATTACTCTCTTTTCACACAAAAACAAAATACATGCAATACATTCTCATGAATAAGGTTTTTGACAACAGACTTAGGCTCTCAGTTACTTATCTAGTTGTCTATGTTTTCAGACAACGATAGTCCATTGAAAACTGTTTTAAAAAAAATAATAAAATTTCATGCTTATTTCAAATCCCAAATTTTACATTTTCAAATTATTTTTTAAACGAAATTTCAAAAAATTAAAAAATATGTTTTCAATCGAAATTTTTTGGAAATAAATCTGGCATTTCTAAACGGTCCGATCGGGATAATATTTTACGTGGGCGTAGCCAAGGAGTATTCGAGTTCAAAGTGGCATATTTTTGAATCTAATTGAGATATTGACTTGAAATTTTTTTGTAAGATCAAAAATTAACTTAACTATACAAAACAAGTAAGAGAGCTATATTCGGATGTGCCGAATCTTATATACCCTTCACCAAATTATACTTAAAAATATTTTTATTTAAACAAAATCAAAATTTTTTTTTAATGTTTTAAATTTTTTTTTTTCCAAATTGTATTTTATTTTTTTTCAAAAAAAGTTTTTTTAATTTTTTTTTTTTTAAATTTTCTTTAATTAATTTTTTTGGAAAAAGAATTTATGACAAAAAAAAAATTTTTGATGAAAAAAAAATTCGGGTTAAAAAATATTTTTTTCCGATTTTGACCCATACTATGGTCTTATATACGTCGTTGCAAAGGTCTTTGAAATATCTATCATTAGCAGGGAAACCAAAATATGCAAATGCATGTTTTTTCTGGTGAGTCTAATGAGCTCATGGATAAGATATTTACACGTTTCAGAACTATTTAAGAATTTTGGCATCGATTTGTTAGTGCATATTTTTGCATATTTTACCCTTAAATACATATTTTTGCATATATTGATTTTAAGAGCATATTTATGTCATATTTTGCGTTTTTAGAGCATATTTTACTGTTTAATAGCATATTTTGAGTTTATCAAAAACAAATTTTGTCTTACTTATTTTTCGCTGTTGTGTTACAGGTTTTTACTAGGGATGCCAATCCCGAAATCCCGGGATTTGTGAAAAAGAATCCCGGGATTTTTCGGGATTAACAAATCCCGAAATATTATGAGATTTTTGATATTTTTGGAAGATTTTTGAAGCACCCAATATACTTAGAAAGCTAAATTTCAGCATATTTATAATACTAATCTCGCTTCATATCCAAACGCAGCCAGATTTTTTCATTTGAATCAGGGAGCAGCACGTCTCCCTTGCATTGACAGGCTTTTACACAATTTACACTTTTACGAAATTTATGTTCAAGTTATTTTCTGAAGGGGACTAGGGGCAAATGTAGCCCGATTTCCGCAGTATAATTTCAGAGTACTTACAACTTATTTTGTGCAAAATTTTATAAGGATTGCCGCATAATCAAGATATTTATGACTACTCAAACAGTACTCCGGGGGACAATTGTATGGAGCTAGGGGAAATCATGGACCATTTATTTTAATTTAATGCATTAGTTTTTGATTTGTTATATTTTTACTTAAATATATTAATGAAATTAATAGGTTTTATTGTTGAATTTGATGTTTTTGACGTTTAACTAAAATCCCGAAGTCCCGAAATCCCGAAAAATCCCGGGATCCCGAAATATCCCGGGGTCCCGAAAAATCCCGGGATCCCGGGATTTACATTTCTAAAATCCCGAATCCCGGGATTTGTAAAACCCAGTCCCGTTTGGCATCCCTAGTTTTTACTTCCTTTGTTTAAAATTCAAAATTGAAAAATATGGCTTTTCACCAAAAACAAAAAATTTAAAAACAGAAATTTTTTTTTAAAATTTAAAATAACAAGTCGAAAAAAATTTTTATCCAAAAAATGAAAAAACTGAAAAAAAAAATTTTGTTCACTTAAAAATATTAAAATTTTTTATTTTGAAGTATAATTAGGTGAAGGGTATATAAGATTCGGCACAGCCGAATATAGCTCTCTTACTTGTTTTAATATAAAATAAGCACTATTTTAATAATAGCTCCATCTAAATATCAAATTTTAGTTCTAATTCAAACTTAACCGTTCTAAGTGTTAAAGAAATATTGTCTTTTAAATTTGCTCCTGTAACATCAATTGAAGTCGAAAGAACATTTTCTATGTTTAAAAATGTTTTCAGATCCAATAGACAACGATTTTTATTTGAAAATTTAAGTAAATTTTTTTTGGTTAAAAATTATGTAAAAATTTGTTTTTTTAAGAGCATATTTTTTAAATTTTAAGAGCATATTTTAAAGTTTTTACTGCATATTTAAAGCGCCTAAAACGCTTTTTTTAGAGCATATTTCCGGTTTCCCTGATCATTAGATATCCATATTGTCTATATTAATGACTTAGTAATCCAGATATAGGTAAAAAAAAGGTCAAAAATCGAGGTTGTTCTAGTTTTTTCCTTATATCTCAGCCATTTGTGGAACGATTTTCTCGATTTTAAATAGCGACCGAGCTGGATGATATCGGAGATATTGATGTATGTATCGTGCATGTAAGTTATTTGGGGGCTTCGGAAAGTTGATTTCAACACACAGACGGACAGACGGACATGGCTATATCGATTCCGCTATCTATAACGATCCAGAATATATATAATTTATGGGGTCGCAATTGAAAAATGTGGAAATTACAAACGGAATGACAAACTTATAAATACCCTTGCCACTCATGGTGAAGGGTATAAAAATATAATTCGGAATAAATGTGGATCAAATTGTTCCTAACATTTGCAATCCTATTAAAATTTTGGTACAAATTTTAGTTTTAGAATCTCAATAAAAATGTAATACGTAATAAAATCTTTATTTATTAACAAAACTCAATGAAATTTTGAACGTTTTATTAAAATTGTCATTCTAAATAACAAAATGTAAAAAAACTTGTCAAAAGGTCAAAGGGAATCCCGCAATTGTTAAAAATTAGAGCGAAAATCCCAAAAGGCTATTTTTTACAATTTTGCCTATTTCTCCGTAAAGATATCTTTTAGATAAACATAAAATTGTTATATATTCTTAAAGAAACTTTTTTTTTTTAATTAAAAAAGAGTTAAGTCACCTTTTCGCCCAAAAATAGCGAAAATCAACCATTTTTGGAATATTTAAATTGAAAATCGTTTATTTTTGGATCCATAATTGATATTGCTCTGAAATCTTTTGTATGTTATTCTTAATTTAGTTCTGTAACTAATAAAAATATTCGAGACCATTCGGTCCAAAAGTACGACCCATATTTATAAAAAAGCGGCAACATTTTCTAATTTCAATTTTGAAATGCCTATAACTCGGAAATTATAAGACATAAGTAGCACACGCATGCATGTTTTTTCAAGACCTAGCCTAGCGCTTTCTAAAAATATAAAAATCATTTAAATCGGATAGGAAACAAAAATATTGCACGTGTTTAAAAATTTTACATGTCGAAGATACCCTACTTTG
Organism: Calliphora vicina; assembly: GCF_958450345.1. Classification (NCBI taxonomy): domain Eukaryota; kingdom Metazoa; phylum Arthropoda; class Insecta; order Diptera; family Calliphoridae; genus Calliphora; species Calliphora vicina. The sequence continues at coordinate 25,715,194 of NC_088782.1, forward strand.
AGCCCCCATAGCGCCGCCCCTGGACCATTTGTATGGCCCATTATAATATTTTAAACTTGAATACTCCTTGGCTACGCCCACGTCGGACCAGCCGTTTAGAAATGCTAGATTTATTTCCAAAAAAATTTGATTCTGCCCCACTGGATTGTAATATTTGCTTAATGAGGATTAAAAATGCTAATTTTAACGTGTGTACCAGCGTTGCCGCTTTGGTCCAATTGGACCAAAATTGGTAGTTTCAAGTTAACAAATTGACTTTTGGTAGTTTGGTTGGTTTGTTCCGATATTTGTCGTATTTTGGTAGGCTACGATATTTCTGAATACATAAGTATTTTTAAGAACAAAATAATAACGAAAAACTACTTATGTTAAGCCAAAATAATAAAACTACATAGTTGCAAAATATCAACATAGCATTTTCTTAAATATTTACAGTCTCATTTTATAAAACGAAGCGTTCAGAAACGTAAGCAATATGTATTAAGAATACTGGGAAAAAGGTTTTAAACTTGAATAATTTGCATACACAATTTGTTTAACGTTTGTCGTTGCGTTTTACAAAATGAGGCCTTTAGTTTAGTCAGGTAAATGTGTATTTATTTAGTAGTGTTGAGTTCAAAAAATGTCAAAGAGCTCTCAAAACTTTTATTTTCTAATAATACATATGTTTTAAACTCTGCTTCAATATTTCACTTTCATCTGACGCTTTAAATATCCAATTATGGAATTTAGGACGCGTAATTTATTTATATATGAAACTTATTTGTGTTGAATTTTTTCGGGATACCAACACTTTTAGGAGTTTTATGCTCGTTTAAGTAATTTTCGGAAGAGGGCCTTATATGGGAGCTATGGTCAATTATGAATTGAATTTTTAGGTGTAATTTATTTATAAAAATGTTATTTAATATCTATATAAATCAATCATTTATGACGGATAATGTCTTATTTCTGGATATGGGGGCTATGTGAAATACAGGGACAACCAGCCAGACAGACGTACGGAAGCACATCGCACAGTGGTTCAGAAACGTAGTTTTTTGGCAATAATTCGGTATCTCGGGAACTATTAGAGATATTATTACGAAATTTCACATGATTGGAGCTGAGGTGTTTTCGAGTTGATTTGCAGTTGTTCAGCTTCCTAGGGGTAATGGGGGCCAGTATGTGGCCCCTCAAATTTGGTCACCTCGGGTCTTAAATTTTTAAAAAAATCGCCAAAAATCCATTTATGATCCGAATGAGCTGAAATTTAAAATATAAATAGTCCTTGAGAAGATCTACTAAAAATACGCTTACATATGTAGGTTATCTCTATTAGTTGAAGAGATATTTAGGTTTATTGATTTATTTTTTTTATTTTGCTCGATCTTTTTTTGGTTTTTTAGTTATCGCGGGCCAACGGAGGGTCGAAATTTTTTTTTACAAAATCAGCTATATTGGCGATAAAATTCTAAATAAAATACAAACAACTTGCTAAGAGTCATGTCGTCCCTATAAAAACTTACACTCATCCAAATTTGGAACATGTAAAAAGTCCGTATTTTTTACGTTTTTTTACCAAAAAAGTGCGTATATTTTTTCTTTTGTAGAAAAAAATTTTCTTCGGAACTATATACAATTTGTATATGATCCGGAAAGAGAACTTACTAGAAAAGCGTGTAAACTAAAATTTGGCTCACTTAAGCGGACATAACACTCCCCAGAACTATCCAAACTTGGCCAATTTAAAAAAAAAAAAATTTGGTTTGAGTAAAAAAATTTAAAAAGGCAAAGCATCGATCCTCGAAATAGCCCCCTATTTGTATAGCTCTATATGTTTCTTAAATACTAGCAAAGTTTTTTTTAATATCACACGGTAAATAACGTCACAGTAGGCAGTTTTCTAAAAAAAAACTGAGTTTTTGGAACACATTTTCCCCGTTTCAGGAATTTCGGTATTTGAAAATAAAAAATGTCAAAAATTATAATGCCATTGATTTAAGGACATTTAAGTCTATATCAGTTCCAAATTTTGTTATGATATCTTTAACCGTTTAAATTTTACATTAATTCAAATTTTATATTTTTCTTCATGGAAAATCACCATATTATAATTTTTTTTTTAGTTTTTACATTTTCTAACTTTGGATGCATGTAACTTTTTATAGGGATGACATAACTGTCTCCAAGTTGTTTCTATTTTATTTAGAATTTTATCGCCAATATGGCTGATGCTGTTAAAAAAAATTTCGATCCTTCGTTCGCCCGCCATATCTAAAAAACCAAAACAAGATCGAGCAAAATTAAAAAAAAATAAATCAATAAACCTAAATATCTCTTCAACTAATATAGATAACCTACAAGTCTAAGCGTGTTTTTAGTAGATCTTCTCAAGTACTATTTATATTTTAAATTTCAGCTTATTCGGATCATAAATGGATTTTTGGCGATTTTTTTAAAAATTTGAGACCCGAGGTGACCAAATTTGAGGGGCCACGTACTGGCCCCCATTACCCTTAGGAAGCTGAACAACTACGAATCGACTCGAAAACACCTCAGCTCCAACCATGTGAAATTTAGTAATAATATCTCCAATAGTTCCCGAGATACCGAATTATTTTTAAAAAAAAAGATGTTATTGCATGCGCAATAACATGCTTGTGAAGCAAATTTTCCCTACCTTTTTTTTTGTTTTTTGTACCGGAATTGCTTAGGGGCAAAAACGGGCAGCTGAATTTTTAATAAATCGTTAGCTGAGACTTCAGCCTTTAATTCGATATAAGTCTCGGGCTAGAGGTCGTTGGAGATCAATAGGTACAATCCATAGAATTTGGAGAAAGTAAATATTTTTAGACAATTTATAGTATTAAATTTTTTTTTTTTTTTAATTTTCAAAATTTTTTTTATTTGCATATATATCATTTATAACATCCAATTCTATAAAAAAAAATCATTATAGTGTCATTACAAGAATATTTTAACAGCATGAAGCGATAAAAGGTAGCATATATAATACGGTCATTTCAAACGCATTCACTTAGGTCACCTTTGAATGTCTGTGGACAAAAAAGTAATAAAGATATAAGCCTAATATTTTTGGTACATAATAATTAGATTGTTTATTACAAACTGTGAAAAAATCAGGTAGATCAGAAGACATGAAAAAAATTAATTAATGCCGCCCTTGAACCAGTGTGCATCGTTAAATCGACTCAAAAATAAAATCTCGAAAACTGAACGATTTTAACTTATTTATGATTTTAGTGTTATTAAATAACTTTCTTCCTCTGAGTAATTTTATAGCAGCAATAATATAATTTTAAGGGCTCTGCTACACGTTCAATATATATTGTGATATTTGGATCGCGATCCATGGAAATGGATCACGCAAAATGAGGTTATTCTGCGATTTGGATCGCGATCCATCAATATCGTATGCTACACGTTCAATAAATATCGCGATACTGGATCGCGGTCAATATATATTGAACGTGTAGCAGTGCCCTAAGTTAACTATTAATTTTGAAACGAATCCATATAGCATTTCTCAAATATTTTAAATTTGGTAGGTTTTGGTAGGTTTTGGTAGTTTTTAATTAGAAATTTGGTAGGAAAAATATTTTATGAGTGGCAACGCTGGTGTGTACCTAATAAGAGTTAGGGTGGAGACGGATTTGAACTTAGAGAATTTGGAAGAAATTTAATTTTGGGTCACAAATTTTTTTAAATTATTTTTTTAAAGCCTATTTTCTAATATATAAGTGTGGATGTATTGGTAAGAAAATTCATAATTTTATGTGAAAATTGGATTTTAAAATATAAAATTTGAAATATGCCTTAAATAATATGATTTTGTTATGTAAAAATATCGTTTTTTTAAGGGGGAAACGCTCATTGTTTGAAAATGTCCTTATCCTTTCTTCTCTTCTATTATTTATAAAGCTATTGTCAACCACAATATATTTAAAACTACTTATGTAACTCGCTCCTGCATTAATCCCCCTTTAAGAATAATTTCATCACCTCATTTTAATGTAAATTTTACTAAATGACTTCAGACTTTATTTTAGTTTTTTTTGCTGTTTTAATATCCTTTTCGGTAATATAAAACATTAACACCTTCTTCATGTCATAAACTTAAACTAAAAAGGACTTTTTTTTGTATCCTCACTCTGCACTATATTTACTTTTACTCGAAAAAAAAAAAAATAAATAAAAAAAATAAACATTATAATCACATTTTGAGGCAACTAAAAGCGAGTATCTTTTATTTTTATATGTTTAGACATTAACAGACAAATATGTCAATATTAATTTACGTGTGTGGGTGGTTGAGTGAGTGAATGAGCCTTTCAGTTTTTAAAGCGACAATGAATTTCTTTTACGGAAAACATTGGATTGTACTTAAATGATTAAAATGTATAAACTCTTGGGTCTTTTGTCACTGGTTTATTGTTGGTAATGCAAAAACAAGTCAATTGTAACTCTGGTTGAATATTGAATTTATAGTACAGTTAACACCGTAAGATATCTGGGGGCTTGAAAACGTTTTTTCACATAATTAATTATAACTCATAAACGGTTAGTCTGATGTTATTAGAATAAACTTGGAAAAACTCGAAATTTACAAAACCTTTAATCCATTTATATACTGCGTTTTAATCGGCCCAGTAGTTGCGGATTACATTTTGAAAACATTTTCCCAAAAAAATATAATTTTTACGTGAAAAAGACATTTTTTTGTTTTAAAAAACTCATGAAAAATCGAAAACGGCAAAACAAAAAAAAAATATATCTTTTTCACATAAAAAATATATTTTTTTGGGAAAATGTTTTCAAAATGCAATCAACCGAAAGAATGTATATCAAACTAAAAACTAAAATTTTGTGAAAATGACCGAATTCACTTAATTGTGAATTAATTCGAAAATAAATCATCGATTTTTATGATCGATATCTCATTTTGTTCCTATTACATGTGGCTTTGCGATAAAGCAATAAACCTGAACAATTTCTGTCGTTTTCGATTTTTCATGATTTTTTTAAAACAAAAAAATTAGCTATTTTCACTTAAAAAATATAATTTTTTGCTTAAATTTGTTATTATAACTCCGAAACTACTGAGCCGATTGAAACGCAATATATATGTGAAAATTTGTACATAGCATGGGGAAAATGTTTTCAAAATTCAATCAACCGAAAGAAGAACATTAACTACTCAATTTTATGTATATCAAACAAAGAACTAAAATTTTGTGAAAATGAGCGAATTCACTTAATTGTGAATAAATACGAAAAGAATCCATAGATTTTTATGATCGATATCTCATTTTATTCCTATTACTTGTGGCTTTGCGATAAAGCAATAAATCTGAACAATTTCTGTCGTTTTCGATTTTTCATGATTTTTTTAAAACAAAAAAATTTGCTATTTTCACGTAAAAAATAAATTTTTTTAGCTTAAATTTGTTATTATAACTCCGAAACTACTGAACCGATTGAAACGGAATATATAAACGGATTAAAGGTTATGTAAAGTTCAATTTTTCTAAAATTATTTTAATAATATCAGAGTTATCATTAATTATGTGGAGAATAGTTTAAAAAAAATTCATAATTTTACTTAAATTTTTTTTTTAAAAAAACCTCTACATAGAATTAAAAATGTGGATCATATTTGTACTACTGGAATCACAATACATGGAAATTGTGTTTTAAAAAGCCTCTAAAATTTTTTCAATTGTGTTGCCCTCTTTATATTAGCAAGCGATTATCATATATTGGTAATTCCATTAGTTACATATGGGGGATTTCACGTCAAGTGAACCAACCAACTTTTAAAATCGATGTCTTCCGATCGGGATGAAATTTGCACCAAGGTTTGACCTATTGGATAGTAATTCAGACACAACTTTTCAACAAGATCGGTCAAGAACTCTCGGAGTTAGAGGGGGTCAAAATTTGAAATTTTGGCCAAACATGTGATTTTTCTCGTCCATGTAACTTATTATCTATTGTTCTTAGCAAAATGTGTCCCAAATAGTTTAGATAGCTATTTCTTCAATCTTTCGAAAAAAAATATTAAAAAAAAATTAATATTTTTTTCCGAAATCAAAAACTTTTTTGACTTTTTTTCAAAATGGGCTCTTTTTTTCTTAAAAAAAGCTTAGATATTTTCCTTGAAGACCTATTTGGTCGCTTAGTGGGATGCGAGTGGGATATCTATCAAAATAAATGTTTTGTAACTCAAAATATGCAATTTTTGACCTTTTTTTGCAAAATCAATTTTTTTTGCTCAAAAGAAAGCTTGAGTCAATTCCTTTAAGACCTAATTGCTTGCTTAGTGGGATGCGAGTGGGATATATAGCAAAATAAATGGTTTGTAACTCAAGACATACAATGTTAAAACATTTATTTTGATACTATCCCACTCGCATCCCACTAAGAACCCAAACTAACCCTCTAACTCCGAGAGTTCTTGGTCATCCCGATTGGAAGACATCGATTTTAAAAGTTGGTTCAATTGACGTGAAATCCCCTATATGTATTTATGCAGACGATTTCAATTTGTTGCTTTGGATTGCATGAGAACCTTGAGGTCCTTTAGCTTTTGTAACTAAACCATTCATGCCCCAGAAACTAGTTGCAAGTTCTGCAGGGTATGTGTATGTATGGATATGTGAGTATATATTTGTATTTAAGTGTCTGTATGATGGTTTCATGTTGTCATTGTTAAACATCACACAAGAAAATCACATTAAGTATGACACTTTTATGATGGCATTAAAGTCTTTTAAATTAAACTTTTTCTTATCCTTTTGAGGCGATAAAGAAAATTGTCTATTTTTTGTTTGTTGCAAATGTTGTTGTTCTTCTTATTGGTAGCTTTTTATGAAATTAAGAATTTTAGCACAAAAAAACGCCAGTTAAAATATCCATTAAGAATTTATAAATAAAATATATGATTAAATGAATATTTTAACATTAGAATATACATATATAGCACTTAGTCATAGATACAAAAGGTAGTTATGTTAAAATAAAGAGCACACTTGGTACTTGAAGTAGTATTTATAACAAATGTATCAATATAATATCAATATTTTAATTATTTTCTAATATAAGACAATTATTGTATTTTTGCTATTTTAACAAATTGTGCTTTTAATTTTCTCTTAACTGTTGTTACATATAAAAGTTAAGCATCCATAGCTAATGGTATGTTCCTCGTATTTATCCTCATTTCTCTCTGTGATAATACAAACAATGTAATTAATTATAAAAGACATTTTAAATTCAAAATCAGTATATTTAACAAACTTTCTCTCTCTCATACACACACACATAGATACGTGCACGCACACATGTTTGCTAAAGTTCATTAAAAACACACGTATGTATGTATCTACATAAACACGCACACGAGCAGCCTAAAAACACAAACAAAATGTAAAACAAAAACAAAAATAAATAAACAAACAAATAAGTATCTATGTGCCTCATTTGTTGCCTTTGGTGTTGTAATTAAAAACAAATGATTATCTTATTTTTTTGTTTTATCATACATACTTATTTACACATGTTTAAAGTTGAAAAGAAATAAATTGAATCTCTGCACTACAGGTAGTTAGATAGGTAATGAGTTGGACTTAACGTGTTAGTTATACTGGTGACTTGCTGTCTCTCTGCATTACCTTTCATCAACAGAATCGCTAGTTATTTGCCTGCATTAAATGATTGACACCCAACTCAAACTTGCTCTATTAAAAGCCTTGCAAGTAGGTTGGTGGGTAATGAATAAAGTTTTTTTTGTAGCTAACCTTCAAAGCTTTACTAAATCCAAGTACTGCAGGGTATATATGTAAGTGTGGCTGTGCCTTATTCTACTTCAATTTATTGCAAAAAGGAAATATCAAGCATCTGGAAATATAATTCAGAGAATTTTCTTAAATATTATTCATTTATTCTAAATTTAAAATAATATGATAGAATATCTTTAACTGGTTCCTTGTATTTTCCTGTACGAATTTCTTGTAGATTGTTTAAAACCGGTAGAAGTGTTACAACCAAAGTACCATTACACCCAAAATATTGTTTCAGCTCGACTACCATTGCCGAAATAACTTTAGTTTCCGTTACCAATGCACAGTGGGGCAGAATCAACATTTTTTGGAAATAAATCTGGCATTTCTAAACGGCTGGTCCGATCGGGATAAAAGTAGCAATTTTTAAAAACGTGGAATTTTTTGGTTTTCCATCCGACTTCAAAAATTTTTATATTTTTGAAGTCATCTCTTGAAAAAATATGCATGCGTGTGCTATTTATCTCTTATCATTTCCGAGTTATAGGCATTTCAAAATTTAAATTTTAAAATTTTACCATACCCTAGCCACTGTGGTTCCAAATCAAAATCTAAGTGGACAAAATTATTTGGCGCTCTTTTTATATAGAATTGGTGTCTCCGATTCCAAAAAAAAAAATGTTTAAAGGTCAATATAAACTTTTTTTCAAGTTACAGTTGGGTCTAATATATAAAAATCATTAATAAAAAAAAATTAAAAAAAGGTTTTCATGTGTTTCTTGAATATATATTTCAAGTTACAGTAGATATATAATAATCAATAATAAAAAACATTTTATTTTTTATGTGGATTTTGTGTTTCTGAATCAAAACCAACAAAAATAAAAGGATCTGTATTAACTATTTTTCAAGTTACAGTAGGGTCTAGATACATATATAAAAATCAATAACAGAAAAATAATATTTTTATGTGGATTTCTTGGCTCTGATTTTTTTTTATTAATTTTAAGAAAATAACACGGTGCTACGCTGGAAAAAAATTTGGAAAACGACCTAGGGTGGGTTATAGGGCTTGCTGAGTACATTACAAGTTGTGTAATGTAAAACCATTTTCAGTGATGTTCGTCAACTTATCGATCTGTAACTCAGTCAGTTTTTGTCCGACTTTAAATTAGTTAACGGGTTTTGAAAGAAAACTGATGTTATAAGTATTGTTTTTCTTAAGAATATCAAAAAGAAAAACAAAATTTATCAACTTTTTTGATTTTAGTCGCTTTTCATTGCTTATTTTGATATGAAAGTTTATAAAACTTTATACCAAAAAATATAGGAAATTTAGTTCTTAATAAAACATGGTTTTAATTATTCAAATCGGATTAAAATTGTAAAAGTTATTCAGCTTTTAATTAACACCATTTTTAGTATTTTCTCCCCCAGTGCATATGAATAAAAAAAAACTGTAGAAAAAAAATATTTGTAAAATTTTGAATTTACAAGGTAATTTTTTTCGAACTTTTTTCAAAAAAGTTTAATAACTTTTGCAAATATAAACCGATTTTAACAAGTAATATCTAATTTTTTCCCATATAAAAAATTGTCTTTAAAACACTGTGCAAAAAAGAATAGGTTTTTATAAAAAAATATTAAAATAACTATTGTCGAATTTAAAAAAATATTAAAAAAATAAAAAATAAAGCGAAACTTTTTATAAAAACTTACGCAATTTTTTCGATTCTTAATTCTTTGTCTATCCATAGTTGTTTAAAATTTTGAAATCGGTCTAAAAATATGTGAGTTAGAGGTACTATAAAGTACTACGACCTACCCTAAAACAGTTTTTTCAAAATATCTCAAATTTTTGAGGGTGTTTCAAAATCTTTGAAAACGGTTTTAATATGTCCTCACCTAGGCCTACAACCCTCATTAGGTCGCTTTCCAAGTTCTGACAAAAAGTGTCATTTTGTAGCAGAGTGTAATTAAATATTTTAAGAAAAACTAATATGGTAAACTACTTTAAGAGTAAATTTATTTTTTTGATAACTATTCGTCCAAATTATCAGTATCATTATTCAAAGTATTACACCGCTCATTTTCAGTTGAGTTATTTAAAATATTTAAAACATCCTGTTATGTGTTTTTACATCTTGAAAGAATTAATTTTATTATGTACATCTTTCAAAAAAGTATTTTTGGTGACTGGTGTAATTGATAATAAAAGTATACGGCATATATTAGGTTGAGTTTATTATACTTAAGTATTTCATGAAATTAAAACTCAAACCTGCCTTAAGAAATAAACACAAAATTAAAAAAAATAATATTTCTGAAAATACCATTCCGTAATAATTTAAAAAAAAGTATTTCGGCGGATGCTGGCGGCTACAATTTTTTTACAAAGACATTCCCCAGAAGTTTCTTTAAATGATGTATATAATCCTTGGACGGGCTTCGACGGTATTTTTTTGGCAAGCTAGACCCAAGTTTAAAGGACTATGGAGGGGCCCAAAAATATAAGATATACACTTAATAAAAGCCTATATCAATGTTTATCTATTTTTTGAAGTATGAATTTCTATATGGTAAAACAATTGAGATATATGTAATTTAGTCAAGCAGTAAAATATTAAAAAAATTAACGAAAATATGATTCAAAATTTTTTGAAATTCTGGCGCTTCTGTCGAGAAAACGAAATGTCCAATTGAAAAATCCATTGGTATTGGAGGAGAGCAGATTGTCAGCTTCCGATAAAACTTCGAATTTTTAGTTAGATCCAAAAATAAACGATTTTCAATTTAAATATTCAAAAAATAGTTGATTTTTGCTGTTTTTTGGGCACTTTGATATAACTCTTTTTTTATTAAAAAAAACTTTCTTTAAGAACATATAACAATTTTATGTTTTTCTGTAAGGTTTCTTTACGGAGAACATTTTGGTATAAAAATTCCTACGGAATTTGACCTATAAAAATTTCAACTTTGGGCCACATGTTCTAAAATCCCAAAGCTGGGATCAGAAAACGTAAAGCAGCTTTGGAAACCTAGATGTGTTTTCTATTTATCGCCAAAGTATTTTCCCAGCCCCAAGGGAAATATGGACCCTATAGGCAAAATTGTAAAAATTACCATTTTTGCTATTTTCTCCCCAATTTTAAGGAATTGCGGGATTCCCAAGTTTTTTTACATTTTGTTATTTAGAATGACAAATTTAAAAAACGTTGAAAATTTTATTGAGTTTCGTTAATAAATAAAGATTTTATTACATATTACATAATCATTAAGTTTCTAAAACTAAAATTTATATTAAAAGTTTAATAGGATTGCAAATACTAGAAACAATTTCATCCACATTTATTCCCAGCTATATTTTTTGTTTAGATAAGTTAATTTGTGGTCTTACAAAAAAAATTTCAAGTCAATATCTCAATTAGATTCAAAAATTTGCCACTCTAAAACTCCGTTTTAAAAAAATATTGCACTTTTTCATACAAAAAAATTTGTATAAATTGTTTGTTTACAATATTTTTATTATTTTCTTAAAGATAATTTTACAGAGATTATTCCAACAATTGTGACCAATTTTAAATAGTCATTTTTTCAGTGTCGGACCAAATGTTGTCCCCGTTAACGAAAATCAGAAAAATATTAAAATTTTTATTAATTTAGAATGTAATTCTACCAATGTAGAAGATTCAAGAATCTTCCACAGCCACATTCAAATGTTGCGAAGCGTCTACCATATACAATGCTTGCAACCGGATGCTACAAATCATGACTATTAATTATTTACAACAAAAAGTCGTTTTCTACATATTTAATATGGCTGTATTTTTCTTCAAAATCTTTGAAGTATTTAGGAAACATTTTAAACTGTTTAAATATTTAAATTAGATTTATATTCTAAAATTAGCTAAATTTTAAAGTGCCATTTAAGTTTAAGTGTACCTGCTACCCATGAGAGTTTTTGTTATTAATAAATTTAATCTAAGTCTTTTGCATGTAACTTGATTTTAATATACCTAGAAAATGTATTTAAAAATTGTGAAATTTTAAAATTTCTTCAAAGGTTTTGTTAAGCAAACTCTGCACCACAATATACACACCGCAGCATACAAACATTGGCTTAAATAATGAAAAAAAAAAATGAGGAGAAAGAGAGAGAGAGAGAAAACTTTAATTTTATCCAACAATCTAAGACAAACGTTAGTTAAAACTTTATTTACCGTAACCAGTATTGGTAAAGAAACATTAAATTTTTCATTACAATTGGCTAAGGGGAAAAGCAAAGTTCTTAGATTTAGCGCTTTCAGTGATTGATTATTTGAATAGCTATCGATCACTCTACATTTAAAAAAGATCATATTTATATTTGTCATTTTATAAACCCATAAACCTCTAGGAAATATTTGTCAAACAAGGCCTCAAATTTAATTTTTATAACACTCCTTGGAAAATTTCTACATATTTCTAGAACACTTTGTATTCTTAAGAATCACTGTGGTTCCAATCCCGAATCCAACTGGACAAAATTATAAAAAGCAGTTTGGGAATATATTGTTACGAAATTGCACTATCAGTTTGAATTTAACGTTCTGTAGAAGTTTCAAAAGAAACTACCACTTACACGTTGTTATTAATATTGCTCAGTGGGGCAGAATCGAAATTTTTTGGAAATAATTCTGGCATTTCTAAACGGTTGGTCCGATCGGGATAAAATTTTACGTGGGCGTAGCCAAGGAGCATTCGAGTTCAAAGTGGCATATTTTTGAATATAATTGAGATATTAACTTGAAATTTTTTTGTAAGACCACAAATTAACTTATCGAAACTATTAAACAAAACAATATAGCTGGGAATAAATGTGGATCAAATTGTTCCTAATATTTACAATCCTATTAAAATTTTGATATAAATTTTAGTTTTAGAAACTCAATGAATATGTAATAAAATCTTTATTTATTAACGAAACTCAATGAAATTTTTAACGTTTTGTATGTTTGTCATTATAAATAACAAGGTGTAAAAAAAAACTTGTCAAAAGGTCAAAGGCAATCCCGCAATTCCTAAAAATTGGTGCGAAAATCCCAAAAAGAGTATTTTTTACAATTTTGCCTATAGGGTCCACATTTCCTTCGGGGCTGGGAAAATACTTTGGAGATAAATAGGCAACACATCAAGGTTTCCAAAGCTGCTTTTTGTTTTCTGATCCCAGCTTTGGGATTTTAGAACATGTGGCGCAAAGTTGAATTTTTGATAAAAAAAAGTAGGTAAAATTCCGAAGGGCGTAGGGGCGACATATTCTAAGAATTGGACATGTTTTTTATATCAAAATGTTCTTCGTAAAAATACCTTACAGAAAAATATAAAATTGATATATGTTCTTAAAGAAAGTTTATTTTTAATAAGAAAGACAGCAAAAATCAACTATTTTTTGGAATATTTAAAATGAAAATCATTTATTTTTGGATCCATAATTGACATTGCTCTTAAATCTTTTGTATGTTATTCGTAATTTAGTTGTCTAACTATTAAAAAAATATTCGAGTCCATTCGGTCCAAAAGTACGATCCATATTTTTAAAAAAGCGAATCAAGGTATGGCAAAATTTTAAAATTTCAATTTAGAAATGCCTATAACTCGAAAAGTATTAGAGATAAAAAATAGCACACGCAAACAAAAAAATTAAAAATTGTACATGTCGAAGGTACCCTAATTTGAGCCCCCATAGCGCCGCCCCTGGTTCATTTGTATGGCCCATTTTAATATCTTAAACTCGATAATCCTTGGCTACGCCCACGTTAATTTTTATCCCGATCGGACAAGCCGTTTAGAAATGCCAGATTTATTTTCAAAAAATTTTGATCCTGCCCCACTGTGCATTGTTTATAAGTATGACAACATTAACTGTTGAAGCTGCTAACATTAACATTAAAGCTGCCATAGGCCTAGGTGATCATTGTGGAAATAAAACATTCTAGTTTTGTCCGTTAGATAATTCAGGAAGCTACCAGAAGATGGCACTGTGTATATAATAGTAACAGCGATTTGCTGAGGAGGCAGTGTCGCTGCTAGATTTAACATCAACTGTATTAACAGTATTGTGTTAAAAGTGTGTGTATTAAATGAGAGGGGCTATTTAAATTGTTGTGTTAATTTAAATAAATAAAGAGTTGTTACAATTTTTAAACTACTTATCGCTTTTATTTGCAATTAAAAGAATACGGTTAATTTAAAGGCTATAACTCAGCATTTTTAAAAGGTAAAAATGTAAAAATATTTTTTTTCACGAAAGAAGCGCCTGAAGTTCGACAAATATGTATTGATTCATATTTTTGTTTAAAAATTTCTGTAAAAAGTTAGCACATAGAAGCCCATACTTCAAAGGTTATATAGAATTATGGCTCATGAACCTGCTTTCTTCTCTCTTACCTAATATTTATTATCAACTTCCTTTTTTTACATGCTCTCACCAATAAACCCCCTCCTCCCACCACCACTAAAATGCAAATGAATGCAAAAGTTATTGTACTTTCTTCAAAAACTTTTCACTATTCTTAAACTATTAAGTTTTTTTGTAGTTTTTTTAGTTTTCGTGGTTGCAGTCTGATAAATTTTGGCACTTTTTGGTGAGCTGAAGAAGTTTTCTTGTATGTTTAAGAAATAGTGTTGATTTTTCGTGGTCTAAATAACTCACAAGAAAACTTTTCTTTCCTTTTTTCCAGCAACAACTAGTCTTTGTGTAAAACATTATTAAAATTTCCTACAATAGCAGGAAAAGCAGCTAGGAAAAAAAAAACAGAACTTAAAATTAGTTTCTCTTTGACAGTTGAATGTACGAGTACGTTTTACTTCATTCATTCAAACATTCATACAATTTTATAACGTTGCTGAGAGTTTTAAAGAAAATACATTTAAAATTGCTTTCCAAGTATACAAGAATTACGAAAAAATAAGTTATACGCTTGTTGTGCTTTATTTTAAACACAACTTTTCAAAGTGAAATTTCAAAACGTAAAGTTATTTAATAATTAAAAAAAAATTTTAGATGCCAACAGCAATTAAATAGAATTTGTTATTTACTGCTTGCTACACATGGACATTTTGAATGGCTGTTAAAAGTTGAAATTTTTTTAATGAAAGAAAAAAAGTACCATTTTAAGGTGGATTTTTATGAACTAACTCTAAATCAAGTTGACTTATTGCTAACTGACTTTTAATATCTCAAAAATTATGCAGAGACGAGCTATTTATTTCTATATCCACCATAAAAAAGATGGGGGTATATTGATTCTGTCATTCTGTTTGTAACACATTCAAATATTTGTCGCAGACCTTACTATATATATATATTTTTATATATTATAAATACTAGACATCATGTTATATTTTTCTAAAGTTTCATCAATATCGGCCTAAAAATATATAACATTCCGCTGATTTTCCATGAGAAATTCCAAATATTGAAAAATTTGACCTTTGACCTTCTCGATTTAAGGGTTAACGTTTTCCGATTTTGGTAAAACTTTCAGAATATATTTAAAATTACCTGAACTATAATATTCTGAATAGCTTTTACTTAAAATTTATAACAGTAAGGAAATTGGACACATTTGCCAAAATATGGCCAAAAAATTAGTTTTTCCCGAAAATCACAGAATTTAAATCGCAGGTACGGAAAAACTCTAAGAGTTATTGACAAAATTTTTTCATATTTTTAATCCCTATTGTAATCTCAATAAATCGCAATGTGATGATCAAAAAATTCAGAAAATTGTTTAACAAAATTTTGAAAAATTTTAAAATGGAGTTTTGAAACTGCCGTTAAAAAAATTCCATTTTTTTGGCGATATTTTCGAATATGTTAACGATATCCTACGAAGACAAAAACTCATATACAAGTAAATATGGATATATTTTAAGTAAAAATAAGCTTTTATTTTAATATTTCTCAAAATATGTTAATTTTGTTTCTACATTTCTTGTTCTAGTGGCCTGAGACACGTTAATGGCCTGTCGATTTTTTAATAACTTTAACATTTTTTAACCAATTTTTGTCTTTTATATGTTATTAGAACGACAATTACGTGTACATTTCGATTCTTTTAAATTAAATTGCAAAAGTAATTATTTAATGGCAAACTTTTTACAAAAACTGGAAAAATTGCATTTTTTCGCCTTGTAAATGAACCTCAAAACTTCAGCGTCGTTGCGCCACCAGTTAACGTTATCCTATCATCCTAATATTTTACTCAACGAGTTTCTACAGTACATAGAACCATTCTAGAGGGGGGACGGCCTGTACCTAGAAAATTTTTTTCTTCCATACAATCTTGGAGCACTCTAATGCTCAGGTTTGTCTCCATTTGCCAGATATATCTGAGAATGCTGATCCGAAGGATTTTCATATACCTGGATATCACCTTTTCCAATTCCATATTGAAGATTCTTGAAAGTTGTTCATGTTCGATGTCGATGTTCACAATTCCTCTCTGGTCACATGATCATGTTGAGCTATTCGCCTCGCAAAACCACCTTGCGCAATTAATGAATGAACCAACACACATTTCATGTGTTGGAGGGCACAAATATAACTCTATGTTCTTGCAACTCTCCGTTATTCGGATTGTTGTACCATTTCCGCCTCCTTTTCGCTCTCGGAACTTCGCAATGTTTCACAAACAGCTACAAAACGTTAATTTTTTTATCTATGAACGATTTCTTTCAGCTTTTTAATTGGAAACTTTGTTTCCTAGACAACAACGTGAATGCCATGGCGAAAATGGTTGAGAAAGTAAAGACTTTCATTCCATCAAAGAAATCTTCGAATAGACCTAGACAAATCTTGGTTTAATCGAACGTGCTCAGAATTTGGGTCAATAACCAAAACGCAGAAATTGATTCGCCACGCAAAAAGGGGAGATCTTCTTTTTCCAAAGTACTAAGGCGTGATACGTGGCGGCATGGTGATTGGTTAACCTCCCTCTAAACAATCCATCCAAGAAGCCCCCTGACCACTCTTCCACCTGGAAAAGAGGATAACATCATGGAAAAGGTCAGGCAGCCCGCCACCCCCTGGGAGATAAAGGTAGGAATCAAAGATCAGCAAGGTTCCCCACCACTACACGAAATACACAGAGGGCGTTGTTTCTAGGCAACGACAGATGGCAGCACCATTATCCTAGACCAGCTACAAGCAGACCAATCATCTACTTAGCTGGATCAACAACCGATTAACGAAACTGACACAAGGCAATAATAACAATCGATTGAATCCTTATGGCAACATCATACATGCATCCGAAGACCCGCTACAGCAGACTAATCATCTACTTAGCTGGAACAACAACCGTTTAAACTGATACAAACAATAACAATGGATTTAATGGCAACATCGTACATGGAGACGCACGATACTCCAATAATTAGGAAGGACAGTACAATCTACATGTTAAATACGCGACAACTACTTCAACAATTCGTATAAGATGGAGATGCTTTGTGGAAGCCACATGCCCCCAAATGGGGTAATGGAAAAAAAGGCGTGATAAAGCTCTATACGAGCAATGCCTTCGTACTAAAGTTCTGAAAGAGTAAAGGATAATGCTAGTTCCTCAATTCCGACGCTTTTAAAGGATGACCAAACATTCACTGAATTATTTGCAAGTAATTCTCACTTGCCGGATAGTGATCCGATAGTGATCTTGCCGGTGTATTTTATTTTATGTTGGATGGTTGCTAATGTCCCGACAATTCCTAAAAAGGGAGAGGCTAATAACCCTAAAAATTATCGTTCAATAGCAATTTGTTCTGGACTTTCCAAAGTTATGGAGAGTATGGTAAACTATCATCTGGTTAAATATTTGGAGTCCAACAATTTTACTCTTACGTAGAGGATGCTTCGTTCTTTCTACTACACTATTCCTTATTTTTCTAAACGTCCTTCCACGTCAAACATCCAACCCTATCTATTATTTTGCAGATGACAGCAACATTTGCCATTCCTATTCATTCAGTTATAGACCAAGCCAGTCGGAGATTGGGGCAATGAGGCAAAACATGAATGCTTGCCTTAATCGAGACCTTCTGACAATCTCTGAATGGGGTCGAGCGAATAGTTGGCATGTTGACACAAAAACGAACAACAGACCATGTCGCTTCATCTGCATTTATGGGTGGTGGAATCAGACGCTCTTGATGTTCTGGGCATGAGATTAAAATGTGACAGTCCGCTGGTCGACAGTAGGAATTATTTTTCTCCATCTATTTAGACCACCTATATCCGACAGAAAATGGAAAAACAACTACCAAAGTCTGCAATACAACTTCAAAGTCTATTTTTGAAGCTTTTCGACAGCGTACATGAGAGGGCGAAGGTGATTACAAGTGACAGTATGGTATTCAACTCTATTGATTCGCTGGAGGACAACACACTACTAGGAAAATTCGTTCTGTAGCCCGACGAAGTGTTTCCTGTCATTTTCATTGTAGGAAAATTCCAATCGAATGTCCACAAACACTACTTTCTCTTTCCTCCCTCCCATAACCTATTTTCATAGTTCCAACACAATGCTTTGCATGAGTAGGGATCATCCACTGAGTGATGGCCCATCTTTTTTGATGGTGGCTATAAAAGTGTTCTAGGATTAATAGAAAAATACACACAGACAAATAAATAAATGTTTCAATTATCTCAATAACAATTCGATTATTTTGGTAATAGTATTTTAGTGGTAAGTGTATTCGAGCTGAAATGGTTTTACACAGTGATGCCTCAGATAATTTTCAAATGAAAATTAAGTCCAAGTTTCCCAAAAAGGCAAACAATTTGTTCTTGTGAGAGAAAATCCAAACCATTATTTATAACTGAAATCTATGCATGAAATTATTAAAAAACCTGAATTAAAGTCTTGTACAAACACTAATGGGAAACATTTGAACAAAGTAGGATGTTTAGCATATCTACCAACTATTGATTTATTAATTTTTATGGATCAAATAAAAAAATTATATTTCTGGATTTCAAAGGACTTACAAAGGATTTTTTGGTCCTTTGATCCATATCAACAACGAGATGTGAGAGTTCAGATTTCAGGAAAGACATCTTCAAAAGCTATCATGAATGTTTTTTCTTTAAAAACCCAAGTGCTTCGGTGCTGGTTATTTCAATCCTTAAGTATTCAGTCATTATTTGCAAATTACTGATTTTGCGGCAACACATGTCCCTTTTCATAAAAATTTCCCAAAACTTCAAACATTTACCAAAAGTATTCTATGGCAAAACCAAAGTACATACCGCATTTTTACTTTTGAGTACGTTAAAGAGATTTCAGCTCACATAATGTCTTAAGAATTATATTGTATTTTCTTGGAAAATTCACGTCTGTTCACGTTTTGTGAACATTTATCCTTAACCGTTATGGATATGAGTACGTGCATACATATGTGCTTCGCAGTCAGTCAGTTATTCATACAACAATTATACTTTTCGAAACTTCATTCGTAGAGACATACAATTGTAATTATACAATATTAGGGTGGCACTAATTATTAAGTGGTAAAATAAAGTAAACATGTACAGTAATCAAGTGTCACACCAGACATGGCGTATTTTTCAAACATGTTCGACATGACATGCATGACATCATAGCAATTTGATTACTTTGCATAGATCTAACAAGATGATTTGTTTGAGTTGGCACAGCAATGCCATGCAATGCATGCATGAATCAACAATGTTTTCCTGGAGTTGACAATTGGTTCAGATTCAAAAATACCGGATAAAACTCGGAAATTTTTTTTTGAGTCCAGTCAACTGTAATAAAAAAGCTCCCTAAAATATGCAGTACAAATTTAGATATTTTATTTGCAAATAAATAAGAACAGGCAGGTGTATGTGGATTGGAGAAACTTGAAGAACTAACATTAGTAAATGCTACCGGGCGAAGCCGGGGTGGTCAACTAGTATGTATATAAAAACAAATAAGAAAGTATGGTCGGTCAAGCCCGACCATATAATACCCTACACTAAGTAAAAGAGCAAAAACATCTTTCTTTTAAAATTTCAATAATTTATATTTTTGAGTGATTTTCGGAAGTGGGCCTTATATGGGGGCTATGACCAATTATGGACCGATCACCATGAAATTAGGTCGTGTGATTTATGTCTATATGAAAGTTTACTATGTTGAATTTTGTGAGTATACCAAGCGATTTATGCACGTTAAAGTTATTTTCGGATGCGGGTCTATATGGGAGCTATGACGAATTATGGACCGATCGTAACAAAATTTGGTGACATGAATTTTGTATATATAAAACTTATTTGGAGCGCAATTTGTGGAGATACATTTATAAATTAAACATTTATGACCGATAAAGTCCAATTTCGGAAGAACATTTGTATGGGGGCTAGGTGAAATAATGGACCGATTGCAGCCAGTTGCAATAGGCTTGGTCCTTGTGCCGAAAAAATAATATGTACCAAATTTGATCGAAATAAGAGAAACTTGATGAAACTTGAAGAATAGTTGCTAAATATAACTTTTTAATTAATGTATTAAAATGTGCCAGTCTAATATGAACAATTAATCTGGCAAATATACAAAAGATAAAGCAAGAGTTGTACTTAACAGTTGAAGTAGTAGTTGGTTGGTTGGTTGGTGTTGTTTGTACATTACAATTATGTGTAAATATCAGATGTATCTGTATTGTTTCTGTTGGTGTATGTATGTGTGTGAGTCCGAATTTATAAAAGAGTATTCGGTATTTGCAATTAAATATGCTAAATTGCTTAGAAACGTACATGCATTTGCATGTACAAATAAAAGCATATGTACATTAGGGTGGCCCGTTTGTATGGAGGAAATATAAGGTTTAAATGTTTGCAACTAAATTTTATTTGAGGAGACCATTTCTCAAATCAATGCTTAAACATTTTTAGCAAAAATTTTAAGTTTTTTAAAATTTTCCGTTTTTCAAAAATCTATCTAGTTCCGAATTTTTTGAAACCTATTTTCTCCACGATTTGATGTTACCTATAATCCTTATAATCATATTGTTTAATTCCATTAATGTTTTTTTGATATTCATTGCAAAAGACTTTCGAGACCCCAAACGTTCCCAACGACGTACCCCACGTCGGGCATAAGAAACATTTTAAATAATGTCAAATATTTATTCTCGATCCAATTTGAAAGATATATGTATTAAAACAAAAATAAATAATGTATTTATATTTCTCTGAAAGGCGACATTGTGGAAATTATTATGAAAGAAAAATAATTTTGTAATTTTCAAATTTCAACTTTCAAAAAATTAAAACCTGTGTTTAAATATATTGCAATGGAATGATTTTGGTATCGTCAATAGAGCCAACAATTTACATATACCACCCTTGAGATTTTTGAAAACTTTTTTTGGAAATTGTAGGATTATCAATAACAAATCTAAATTTTTTTCACTTTTGCATTATGATCAAACATGTAAAATTTCATAATCTATAAAATTTCATTAAAAAAAAAAAATAATTCAAAAACAAAAATTGTATTGTATTTAATTTTTTTTTTTTAGTTTTGAAAAAAATCAATTTTGCAATTTTTTACTTCTTAAAAATTGTATACATTTTTAAAAGATAACACAATTTTCTACTCTTTGATTATATACATATATTTTATCTTTTGTGTTAGGTATTCAAAATCAACAACATACAGGAAATTATCAAAATTTTGCTGTTTTGTAATATATTTTTTGTCACTGCATTACCGACTACGGCATTACCAAACATGTGAGATAACTAAAAGATGAAGCTAATTACTGCGAGTTATATCTTTGTAGAAATGAGACTGAGTAGAAAATATAAAATATACATATTATATATCAACGTGTAGTAAATTATATCTTCTTTTCAAAATTGTACAAGGTGGCGCAAAAGTAATCCTCCTATCAGAAAATGCTATACATTTTGCGATTGGCCCCTAATGTCAGTTCTGTTTTCACATTTGTGTAGTAAACACATGCGAAATACACGTTAATAAACAATGTTACGCTACACTGCTCCAGAACGCGGAATATTGCTGACTATTTATTTGACCTTAATCACCACCAAGAGGAAGATGATTTTTCATCAAAAATAATCATGAGTGATGAGCCCATTTCCATCTTAGCGGGTACGTAAATAAGCAAAATTTACGCTTCTGGGACACTGAAAATCCGCGTGTAGCCCACGAAGAGCCATTACACCCGCTCAAAGTCACTGTATGGTGTGCTGTTTTCGCTGGGGGAGTCATCGGACCTTTTTTCTTCGAAGACGTCGCGGGCCAAACGGTTACTGTGAATGGTGAGCGCTACAGAGCAATGATGAACGAGTTCTTTTTGCCGCAACATGATGAATTGGGATTGGAAAACATGTGGTTCCAACATGTTAGTGCAACGGCACACACTGCACGTGCCACAACCGATATGCTGAAGGATGCATTTCCCGGGCGCCTAATCTCCCGTTTTGGCGATTTGCACTGGCCAGCAAAATCGCCTGATTTGACCGCTCCAGACTTCTTTTTGTGGGGCTTTTTGAAGTCGCGGGTTTATGTCAACAAGCCTCAGACTCTTGCAGCTCTTAAATACAATATCCGTCAAGAATGTGAGGACCTATCGCCGGAAGTTTTGACCAAAGTGATGGAAAATGCCATAAAAAGGGCTCAAATGACAATCAACTGTGGCGGCGGCCATTTACATGACATCATATTCTCGACTTGATGTAAAAAAAATTAAAAGACCAAATAAAAATAATCCACAAGAAGAATCAAAGTTTTTCATTTTTTTTTTAATTACAGCCAAAAAACATCCTAAGTTTACTTTTGCGCCACCTTGTATAAAATGTTTAAGAATTAAAAAATTGGAAAAACCTTTTAGCTGATTGTTTTTGAAAATTTTTTAAATGAAATAAGTTTGCTTAAATGAAGTTTTACAGTTATATAGACATTTTGAATAAATATGCAAAAGTGAAAAAATTGTGATTTATTATTCAAAATTTCAAAATAGGTATTTTTTAGATTTTTGCCCCTAGTGACGGTAATAAGGCTCGGGCTATAAATTTCGTTTGCAAAATATTGAAGAACATATTGGAACATACAAACCAGGTCTTAATTTTTTCAAAGCTGCTATGCGATTAGAGAAAATTTGTCATAAAATTGAAATTTACATACAAATAGGTCTAATTCGTGTTAATTAATTTTCTTTCATAGAATATTCCAAAATGTTATCTTTCAGAAAAATATAAATAAGTACATTATTTATTTTGTTTTTATTTTCTGTACAACTAAAATAAATACTTTTTTCGAAAAAAATTAAGAAAATCGCCTGAAAAAAAACCTTTTTTTTTAATTTGTTACTTTAAATGCACGTTGACTCATTGAATCAGTAGTGCTTTTGAACTAATTTTAGTTTGGAAAAACTTATAAATTTGATGTTAGTTAAAAAAAAATATTTAAAAAAACGGGGAAGAATTGGATCCGCTTTCAAAAAATCCATTAAAAATATTAAAAATGCGAATAGCTCGTAAACTTTAAGAGATAATATATAGCTATTTTGGTAGATATCTTCTAATAGATTCTATATATATTAAAACTCATTCAAATCAGAGATAGAATTAAAAATTTGCACACCATTTTTTATAAAATTTTGTATAAAATACTGTGTAAATATATATCCATATTCGGAAAATGGAGAAAGAATAAAAAATAATCTTACTGGCAAAATACACTAAGAAACTTCAAATCAGTTGATATTCAAATAAGTTACTGGCCTATAAGTGCACAAACGTACGAAAAACCGGTTTATTACAGGTAACTTAAGATTTTGAGGGTATTTGTACTCGACAAAACCTTCCAGAAAAAAGTAACACATATTTTGTATCACTCTGTAATTTTTGTTTAAAATGGATGAGCTTTCGTACGATTTAAGTATTGGAGCTGTCAACTGCGTCTAGACAATGTCTTTAAGAATTACTCAGTTGTTTTTTAAAACGAGTTCCCTTAATTAAACCTGATTTGATAAGTTTTAGAATTTAATTCAGGTTATCCAACTATAGGCCTATATTGTTATCAACTGATGCATGTCCATGTGACCAGGAGATTCTTGATATGCGACTAGAAATGTTAAGTTGCTGAAATACAGCAATCGCCTTTTGCCATCCCTAATTGGTTGAGTATCAGAAAACATAACTGCCCATTTAAATGGCGCCATCCTAATATGTATATGCATTTTCTTAACATACATAACTACTGCATGCAAATTTTAAACGTGAACAAAAAACTTAAAACAGAACACACACAAACATGCGTTGCTAAATCATACTCGATAAAAACGGAAACGGAAGCTAGTAGACAGTATAGTTTGCTGTTGCATTTAAAAAGAAGCACTCATGCAATAAAAGCCATAGCAACAATAAACTCATACTCACATACATATGTTCATAAATGTACATGCATTTACTATACATTAGGGTAACGCTGTTTTGTATGATAAAGCAGCTTTTTTTAATTTTTCATTCGATTTTCAGATTTGCATAAAATATAGTTTTCTTTTAATATAGTATTAATAGCAGAAATCGCTTTTCGTTGTAAACTACTCCTAAAAACCTTGAATATGCTGCAATTTAGAATAAGTTCTATTTGCAATAACAGTACGATTTGCAACATATGCAAGGTTTGTAGGTAGTTTGCAATGAAGAGTGTTTTCCGATAAAGATATTTCACAGGCGCTTCGTGGTATTTGGTAGCACCCCACTGTACTTACTTATGTTTTCTCACACAAGCACATCAGCATACCCAAATCGTACTTAAACATGTTTAAAAACACAAAATAAATGCTTTCAAAAACATACAAACAAACAAACAACAACTGCATCTTAAGACGTGCATATGCATGCACACCAGTACATACATAAGAGCACATTCATACAATTATGTGTTAATGTATATGTATAAGTTTATGAGTGTATGAATTGCTATGTAAGAAACCATATTGTTTTCATCATCGCACTCAGAAGAGCTGGTTTTAGTTTCTACTTCTTCATCATCTATGGTTGTAGATGTAGTGCCTTAAAAATGAAAGAAAATGTTGTTAAAATTTTAAAGAATTTTCCAATTGTTAGAAATTTATAAATTCTTACGTTGGAAAATATTATTTTAACGAACATTATTAAGATTTCTTAAACAGAAAATTTAATGGAAATGCTTTGAATGCAAGTTTTTGTTTTATTGGAACAATATAGAGGTCGTATGATGTATATTTATTAAATTAATATCAATCATACGCCTTAGAGTAAGATACTTACAGTCTTATGCAAAAAAACTTACAAATGCTTACTAACCGTTGTTAAGCTAAATTCGATAAAAGCATATCCAAAAACGAAAATTAGCTTAAAACACCTGTAGTAAACCATTGTTAAATATATGAAATTTAATAATGGATCAACCCTACTTTAAGCCTATTTTAAGGAATTCTTTTTACTTTTTATCTTAAAAAAGAGGATTTTAAAGATAAATTTGGATTTTAAAAATAAACAGACGATACTATTGCAATTGCTAAACACAATTTCCATTCCGCTGGCGAATAAGTTCCATTTTAATAGTATATGATTTTATCCGGCTGTAAACTACATGAGGTTCACAAGTGAGTTTGATTGGCATTTTTGTCATTTACTTTTAACCTGCAACGCTACGTAGTAATAAAATGTGTAAACATTGTGGAAGAAGGTCTACAGAATCTAATATACCCACTCCGAAATTATAACTGTGTGTTTCCACATAGAAATTCATTAAATATTGTTTAAATTTAACAAAATGTCAATAAAAATAAATTAATAAAATGAATTATATAACAGTGATGTTTATTTTATCACAGAATATTCGTCATTCGAATACTTTTAATAATAATTGAAATAAACTATATAAAAAAGTGTGCACATTAATATATTTTAGCTTAATATAAATTTACTAGAATCAGATATACATTTTTTATCTAAAAATTAGTTGTTATCTTCAAAAATTTATAATTACTAAAAACAATCAATGAAAAAAAGAAAATTAACGAATATTTTATCCTAATTGAAAGCAACACTAACAAGGAAAAAGGGGAAATAAATGAGAAGCATTGCCAGCTTAGACAAAAATCAGTACATTAGTTATTATGCCTTTAACAAACGTTTTTGCATACAATACTTTTATAAATGGGTTTTAAAGCTAAAGTGTTCGTTAACAAAATTGTATTTTAAATCTACAATAAGGTTTTTTTTGCAGAAGACTGTTAGATTTTAGAATACTTAAAATATATTTTGCACGTATGTATATGAATATTATACAGTAGGACTTTATATTTGAGAATATTTGGAAATCGAACATTTTCGACCTTATGTATACCAATACTTGGTCCACTGATTATTTATGGTCACTATGGTGTCATCCAATTTTTTTTTAGTTTTCAAAGTGCGACGGTTGGATTATCGTCACACTAGATGCAAAAGTTTAGTGCTGAATATTTGAGCCAATCGGACAACGATTTCGGGACGCGCATCGAGGTCAAAGGTCAGATATATGCAAATTTTAAAGTTTTAAATCTTAATTTTAAAATTTTTTAAATTTTTTTTAAGCAAATTTCAGAATTTTTTGATCATCACATTGGGATTCATTGAGATTATAATAGGGAATAAAAATATGAAAAAGTTATGTCAATACCTCCTACAATTTTTCCGTACCTGCGATTCAATCTTTGTGTGACAATTTTAGTTGTCTTTTATCTAGATCCAAAGTTACAATTTTATATAAGAATGGTGTAAAATTGTGCAGTTTCAATTGTAAAAAACTCATAGTAATGTCTGACACAAAATTTTGCCAGCATATTTCGTATCATTTATTAAAGGTTATTCATACTCTCGTAATATGTTACATTTTTAACGATTACAAAAGGACAAAAATCATTGCCATTTATGCAATTTTTTTTTTAGGTTCTAAATATTCTAAAACAATACTTGATGGTTCCATTTTAATATATTTAATTAAAAATACACAAACAAACTGAAAAAGAAAAACAATTTTGAATTTCTCGAAAGAATATTTGTACGGGAGGAAGGTGAAATAATGAAAAGAAAATGTCTATAGATTTCGCCCTTGTTCCATAATGACATACGCCAAATAGTATTAAATAATTAATATTTTCAAAATTACGGTGTTTGGCATGAAAATCAGCCAATATCTGGACAGACTGAAGGATATAAATTTTGTATCACTTTTTGAGTTGATGGATACTTGAGCGATATTAACATCAGTGGAAATGCCGTTTTAAAATTTAGTAAATTTATCAGTTCCATAATTGTTTTTGAAATTCAATGACTTAAAGCAGGGAAATCGAAAGATTTTGGAAGCCTAGTGAATATACATTTGTGAGAAAAGAAATGCAACGCTATGTTATGTATGATTTCTCTTATAACGGAATCCAATTCTCCCCATCTGCTATTTATAAATTCTTTGTGGTCATAGTCAATTATTGTATGGCAAAAAAAAAATCAACTCTAAGAAAATTTATAGATTTTTAAATTTTTTAAAAAATAATTATTAAACATGATTATGATATTCTATATATATGTTATATTTTTGAAATCGGAACACAATCGAATAAATAGGATCTTTTTAAAAATTTAACATACCCAAGGTGTCCTACTTTGGGGACCACCGACCGTGTCCCTGATGGACCCATGAGGTCCAAATTCAATGCTTAAACTCGACAACACTTTCTCTTTGCGCATGTCAAATTTAATTCAAATCGGACTAATCGTTTTGAAGTTACAGATTTATATCCATTTTTCTATTCTACTGTGCTTTGCGTTTTTTATGCTCGGTACTGATTTAAGAAAGGTAAAAGTCGTTTGTGTAGACACTCCATAATATATATTTTTGTGTTTATCGTGCCTGATGTCACAAATTATTGGCTTCTTTTATTATAACTGCAAATGGCTTGCTACAGAAGAAACTTCTTCGATTAGCCATATAAAAATCTTGACCCGGAAGTTGTGAAAAGTCTGTCAGTACATAAGTTTCATCATCCATCACACAAAATGTGTATTTTTTTTAATAAAATTTTACTTAATTTTTTTTCGCTCGTTCTTTTCTTTTAAGTTTTTTAACGCGTTGCGATAGATAGAAGTGATAGAAGTGTTCTGTGCTTTTCGAAATAGTTGTTCGACCTCTTTGGCCTTAACAATTTTTTTTCACCTTTTTTCTTCCTGATCGTGGTTCCCTTTCAATGTTCAAGTCTTCTTTATACTGTTTAACTATTACAATTGTCCTTACAATTTTTAAATTTCGATTTGATTTCAGAGTGAAAAAATAAAAAATATTTTGCTCCAGTGTTATTTTTATTTTCACTGCAACAATGTACGGGGGTGTATGATTTATTTTAAATTTATTTACTAGACAAATATCAATCATACGCCCTAGATTATAAAGTAGGGTAAGTTGCATAGCAACAAATATTATGTGATAATTATAAAGGAGGATTTATGATTTTAAAAGATTTATAATATATTCTGCACGAATATAATAACAATAAATGTTTGATGGCATAACATATTAGATTACTTTTTATTTTTTATCAAATGAAAACAATCCTACGTGGTTTAATTGGAAGCAAAATAAGAATATTGATAAATTATATATATATAAAATTAATAGGACAGATATTATTAAATTGCTGTAAGTGGTAATATGCTAAGTGATATTTGACAGCATAGTGAATAGGACTAATTCAAAAAGAATATTTGGAATATCTATCGGATTTTATAATTTTTTTTCATTAGTGTAACTATTATGCTCCATGTTGGAAGACTATGTTTTGCTAGAATTGGATGGATATATCGTTATAATTATTTTGTGTTTAGTAAATTTGTCATACATTGACTTGAGTACTTTCAGTCTAGGGTTTTTAACATCATTTTCTAACATTACTATTTTATATTAAGGACAATCATTTATTCTTATCGCAGTAAGTTCTCTTAATTGTCTATTGCTTTTTAAATTAAGCATTAACTGTTTATATTGCCCTACGAATGTTGCTCTTAAAAGGCATTATTCATTTATTTTGTTTAATTACCATGCTATGTATTTAAACTCTTTTAAACAAGTTTTTTTTTTGTACATTTTGAACAACGTGTATTTCTTTTCTTGATTTTGCAGTCGAGACAGATTTTAATCAGTAAAATGTGTCTGTAGTCAAAGAAAAAGTTATGTTAGGGGGGCACAAATGAAATGCTCAACTAAAAACGAAAATTTAACACTAAGAACATTTCCAAATATTAAAAAACTCAACCTAAACAAGAAAATTTGATTAATGGTTACTAATTACTGAATGGAATTCTTTTCGATGACTACTACATACCGCCTGCATTACATAGAAGTAGTCGAGTAATGACTTATTTATTATCAGATAAACAACTGCTTATTTTCTACACCTTTGCATGATTACATTCTGTTTTTGCTGTACTGTTTGTGAGACCTACCTATCAATGAGTTATAAAGTCATTACTTGTAACTAGTTTTAATGTCAAAGAGTAATGACTTCTTTATAAGACATCACTATGTTATAATAATGAGTTAAAATGGTTTTGTATAATTAGAGAAATGCCATATTATTTATTTTTTACATTCAAAACTATTTTTCGGTTCCCTTTAAAACGAAACCCTTCTAATGTTCAAACATTAATAGAGATAAAGTTTTATTTTTAGCTTTTATAAAGTTAAATACAACAACTGTCTGTCTGTAATATATTTTTAAATGAAGTGTATATCTAGTACAGCCATATGTTGCAATCTGTTTGCTGCAAGACAAGGTCAGTTTGGTATGAGTTGTAATTAACATTTTTTTACTGTTTACATTCGTTTCTATTTTTCCCACATTTCTTTTCATTGTACACAACCTTCAGTAGTAGCTGAATATATAAAAAAAGAAAAGTATTTTTTCTACGACTAAATGGAAATTTTATTTGTTGGCAAATAGTTAATGATTTTTTATATGCAAGCATTTGAAAAGAAGGAATATGTGCATTAGATCAAAGGAAACATTCAATTAATTTGTTTTCTTTCTTTATATAAAATAAAACTTAGAAAAAACTTTTAAGAAAAAAGCATTTACTATGTTTACTAAATCGTAAAATTCTTAAGTATTCCATTTATAGTATTAATAAAGTAATATTTCTGTGGAATATATCAATAGTCTCCATTAGTAAATTAATTATTATCATCTCCCCTCTTAAAGTATGCTACAATTAATATCAAACTAAATTATCCTTAAAGTATTATTCATAATATTAAATATTATTTTAATACTTGAAATAGGCAATTAGTTGTTTTGTTTTGTTTGGTTTTGATATTTTTTTTTTGTAGCCATTACGTTTGTTGTATGTATTTATTTATTCTAAACCTGCATTGTTTTATGCTCTAAACGGCATCGCGTGCCTTGCATGTTGTTTGTATATTTATTATTATTTGCTTAAATATTTGCATTGTGGTTTATTTCCTAGATTTATTTAATTCTTTTTCTCCTTTCCAATTTTTATTATTTTATTTTCCCTCAACCACAAAAACAACATTAGTGCATTCCTCTAAACTAGAGAACACAAATCGCCTCAACCAACAAAAGCCGCTTTAGATGCTTGTTTACTTAAAATGCTTTTTGTTCCTCTCCTCTCTCTCTCTAGTGCTGCTGCTGTTGTTGTTTTTATGTGCAAGTATGTATTTGTTTTTATTTTATACTCTCGACTATACAATTTAAACGAATTTCTTGCATATCTTTAGGCTTAAAAGCTTTTAATAAAATAAAACTCACTAACGGTATGATTTTTGCTTGTTGGGTGAGGGAAAGTATATATTTTGTAGCTGAAGTTTGTAAATTGAAACTGTTGGCTGGGTTTTTAAATAGAGTTTCTGAGAAAACTGATTTGTTTCGATATAAAAAAAAAACTATTTAAAATTTGACAAAAATAAAAAAAAAATGAACGAAACAAAAAATGTCGATCAAAAAAATTAATTTTTAAAACTTCATTGAATAACACTGTGTGTAATTTTTTGAGTCATGGAAATATAACCATAAACAAACATCACTACGTGATAAAATAGCAAAAAAAAAGACCCGTGTCTGCCAGTTTTGCCCAAAGTCATGCACTTTTTTTTTATTATGGGCCCTAAAAGTTTGTCATTTTTGCAAAAAAAGTGATCATTTTCTCAGGCTCATTCATATCTTGCAAACAGTTCGGAATTTTGATTTACTCTCTGAGGCAAAGTTGTAGCCCTTGTCATAAAGAACAAAAATTGCAAACATATCAAATCAAAAAAACTTCATCTTCAAGATCAAAATCGCAAAAAACTTTAAAAAATTCGAAATAATTTTTTTAAAGCTGCCTAAAAGTATGCATTAGTTTATAATAATTTAATAGTTTATGGGCCAAAACACTGAATTCCTTTAGTTTTAGCTTACTAACTTATATTGACCAACTTAAACGGTGAAAAAGAATAATTCCTAGGAAGTTCATATGTTCTAGAAAGTTGTTTAGTCCCCATCCATACTGTGAAACATTTGCTGCAAAGCATTTGAGTTTGTTGATGAAAGGGGAAAGAGGAATAGAAAAGGGTACTCTGTTTCATGTACATGAAGTTTTTGTTGAGTATGTCATCTACATTTATTCGTTCATATTCGTTCTGTACAGAAATGCCAAAACTGAAAAGCAAAAACTTCATAGTGTGGATACGAATGCAGTTTCAAAAGAGAATTTAAAAATGTTTTGCAGCAAATGTTTCACAGTGTGGACCGGGACATATTGAGATCTTAGGCACATTTTTGTAGTTGATTGTTTCCGTGAATTTTGAACGGTTTGCTAAATATGAACCTGAACCGGTGAAAAAAGGTAAACAAAAAATCGATTTTTTTAAAGTTTTTTGCGATATTGATTTTATGTAGGTTCAAAGTTCAAATTTTTTAATAGATAGATTATAGATGATTCAATAGTTTAAAGCTATTGAATCATAACAC
The DNA here is from genome assembly GCF_958450345.1 of Calliphora vicina. NCBI lineage: Eukaryota > Metazoa > Arthropoda > Insecta > Diptera > Calliphoridae > Calliphora > Calliphora vicina. Next base: position 25,747,047 of record NC_088782.1, read on the forward strand.
CGTGCGACACTCAATATTAGACACGAACCGGATGATATACGTCTGAAACAATAAATTAAATGGCGAAAAACTGCGTTTTCATTTCGTGATCCTGTTTCCTTTTAAAAGGACTTCAAATTTTCAGAGGAGTACATTTTTAAAAAAATGTTTTAAAATACTTCTGATCATCCTACTATGTCAAATTTGGTGTCAAATGATCAAGAAGAGTTTTAAAATATTTCGTATTTTTTTTATTTTATCCTGTAAGGATCAAAAGATGTCAAAAATGTCCTTTCAAATTTTTATCCTTGAATATCCTTTTAGATTTCCAATAATTTTTTTTAAAAAAATAGTGAGTTAAAGATCCAAATATTGAATACCACATGCCAAAATTTCATCCTTCTATCTTAACTACTTAAATGTTAAATAATATTTTAAATTTGTATTATTTGATTTTTTATATTTTATTTTAATATTTCATTCGAAAAAAATATAACAAAATTCGTTGTGAAAAGCAACGAAAAAGACTTTTTAATAAACAAGTAAAATGGTATAGTCCTTATGATACCCTACACCGGGTATATGATTATAAAGAGTTTTCTTTTGATGTGAAACTTATTTGTGTTGAATCATATTCGAATACACACATTTTCGGTAGTGGGCCTTATATGGGAGCTATGACTAAATATGGACCAATCGTCACAAAATTTGGTGGGATGAATTGCGAATATATGAAACATATTTGTGTTGAATTTTGTTTGGATACTGACATATTTCAGAGATTTATGTATATTAATGACATTTTCGAGAATGTTGCTTATATGTGAGCTATGGAATATTGTTGACCGATGGTCACGAAATTTGTTTGTGAGAGTTCGGCTTACATAAAACTTAATTGTGCTGAATTTGGTTTGAATATGCTTATAATTAAGATATTTATGAGAGCTTAACTATTTTCAAATAGGCCAATTGTATGGGGGCTAGGATAAATAATGGGCTGATTCTAACCAAATTCAATAGCCTTTGTCCTGGGGATATAATGGTTTGTGCCAAATTTTGTCGAATTATCTTTAAATCTGTGACCTGTAGTTTGATTACAATGTTTACATGGATGGACGGACAGACGGCCGGACATCGCTTAGTCGACGAGAAAGTGATCCTGAGCAGATTGGTATACTTTAAGGTGGATGTTGGGACAATATTTTTGTAACAGCCCTAACCCATTATACCTCCCCCACTATGGTAGTATAGTTTATAAACCTGCACTTTTCTTAATAAAACTTTTTTGTATACTGATAAATTTTTTTTATCAGCCCAATTATGAATAAAAAATTCCGCGGGAGTTTGTTCCCCGGGAGTTTGTTCCCCGGGAGTTTTTTCCCATTGAATTTGAATAGGAAAAATGAGAAAAGGGAAAAAACTCCCGCGGAATTTTTATTCATAATTGGGCTGTATATTTTAATTTGACTTTTATATATCTAAAGTATGAAATTTTGACATTTAGTATAGAATATTTGGGTCTTTAACGCACTATTTTTTTAAAAGGAATTTATTGGCAATCTTAAAGGATATTAAAGGATAAACATTTTAAAGGACATTTTTGACATCTTTTGATCCTTACAGGATGAAATAAAGATAATACAAAATATTTTACAACTCTTCTTGTTCTTTTGACATACAATTTGTCATTGTTGGAATAGAATATAAATATTTTTTGAAAAATGTAGTTCTTTGAAACTTTGAAGTCCTTAAAAAAGGACACGGGATCACGAAATGAAAAACTGAAAACACAGTTTTTCTCCATTAAATTTATAGTTTCAGACGTATATCATCCGGTTCGTGTCTAACGAATTTTTGTTGGACGGTGTAATAAATCAGCTTAAATCATAGAAAGACGTTCTCAACAAAAGCATCTTTCATTTATCAAATATGTTCCTTAGTTTGCACGATTTAAAACGAATTGCATTTTTCCTCCAACCTATAACTACAATTTTATGATCTGGTTTAATGCATTGTAAATACGGTTGGTATATTTATTTGTTCTAAACTTCCTTAAAAACTATTTAGAAGGGGGCATTAGTTTGTGTAAGTGTATTTTTTAGCATTGGGTTATAAAAATATCGCCTGGTAGTAAAAAATCTGTTGCCGTTAGGTCAGTGGCTTTTATTTTTACTACGTTTTGTCATGCACGTTATCACTTATTAGGGAGCACACTGCTAAATAAATTTATTTCAATACAAAATTATTTCTGCTAAAATAATAAAAATCCAGGCAATTTAAATTATTGGGAAAGCCTTTAAATTTAAATTTAAATTTAATTTTAAATTTGTTTTTCACTAGTAAGTTTTTGTTTGGAATACCCTTCTTTTCTTTTTACATCATATAAATGGTGGCTTTTTTTAAGTTCCAAATATGTACTTACATGCATTTGTATGAACATTAAATTGGTATGTTTGTTTAAATGTATTTCTGTCCCTCTATCTATTTTTATGTGTTTTTTCATAGTTTTTTTTTTTTTTTTTGCCAAAACGCCTTATTTCCCTGAATGCGCATGTACATTTCCGGTATATTTTTATGCATTGCAAATGTTATTTTTTTATTGCTGAAAAATGTCTTGTTTTCTTTGTTCGTTTTAGCAAAAGTTTTACAAATTGCAAGTTTAAAGAAACGAAAGGACATTTCATTTAAACTGAAATGAAATGATATTATATACATATATATTTATAAATGAAAGTTGTAAAGGGAAAATAAATGAAATTTAAAAGGTTCAAACTTTGAGTGGGGTTAAAAGTCTTTAAAGGTATGTTAAGTTTAAGAGTTGTTTTCATAATACCTAAAAACATTAATAAAAATTTTCAATTTTCATTATAAATGCATTTGTAAAACAAATGTAATTTTCAGTTTTATTTATTTTTTTTTAAATTCCTAGTTCGTCCTTATATTAGTCATTCAAATTTAGCTTTCATTTGTCAAAAGTTTTTTAGTTTGTAAAATTCGTTAAAACTAAAGACAAACTACTTTTATATTGAAAGATAACAAGTAATAATTGTGTTACAATATCATGCTCTGAATGTAATTTGGTTGGTTCGACTTTCAAGTCTCATATTTTTGGTCTTGTACAAAATATTGATATGTTAATTTGTTCCTGTATTCGCATAGATAATTTGCTGAATTAAATTTGATTGGATGTTGGACTAAAATTGTGTATCGTGGTTTTGTCGTCGATTGAGGTAATTTAGTCCGAAGGTCTCGTTTCTTGTTTCAAAAATATACAACTGGTTTTACTTCCGTCTGTCGGCTATTCAATTATAATATTGCAATTTCTGAGACTTGCAATTTTGTTTCTTGTGTGGAAATTGAGATTTCTCAACCTTGCTTACTTGTAGTTATTTCTATATAAACCGATTGAGAACTATAACGCACAATGTTCTGTTGTGTGAGTTTTGAGTTTGAAGAAAAAAATAAGAAAAACGTAATATATACGCAGAGAAAACAGATTCGAAATAAAAACCGAATTTGTTGCCAATCGAATGATTCGGTTGCGCACATAGAATTTTTCGGTTCTATCAACAGAAAGTCAGTTGATAAAGAAGATTTTCGGTTGAAGAAACCAAACTTTTGTTATCCCTTCTAAAGTTTTGTAGCCACAACTGTAAAATTCATTCGATTGTCAACAAATTCGATTGCTATCACGAATCTGTTTCTCTGTGTACGTGTAAAATAACTGAACAAAGGAAACAATAAAAAAATGTGTTGTGACAATATATACTTATTTACTTAATGATATTGTTACGTTTTTACCTTTTAAAATCGGTGGTTTATTTCCATTAAATAAACCGGATGATCCCAATTGCAAATAAAAGTAGTTTATTAGTTCAAAATTGTAACAACTCTTTATTCAAATTTACACAAAAACAATAATTCACAGGTATGCATAAACTTGAATTACGGTTTTAGAGCACACTTAAATTATTTATTTAAACTGACTCGCTGCTACTTACTGTACCTATTTACATAAACTGTGCCATCTTCTAGAAGTTTCATGAATTATCTAACGGAGAAAACCGGAATGTTATATTTATAGAGCTTTCAGCAGCCTTAATGTTAGCACCTTTAACGGTTGGCAGCACTGTGCTGTCAAGTATCCACTTATGACAATGTATACAAAAGCTGGTGGATGTGGAAACCCATGTTAAAACTGTTAAATACAAATTGATAGTGCAATTTCGCAATTATAATAAGAAAAGCGTTGCAATTGTCTCCGCAATTTAAAAAATACTGCATATTTAGAGAGAATTCATGGAGAATTCATTAGTATATAATATTCAGTAAATAAAGGTGACGTGTAGGATTTAGGAAAACCAAACAAAAATTAAAATTTTCGTATTTTTTTCAATTTTAGCCATAAAGACATTGTTTATGTACGAGGTTATAATATGATTGATTTAGAATACATCATAATATTAAACAATTTTGTCCATTTTGGAATCTCAGCTCTGGTATTTTAGAACACTTAGCTTAGATATAAACAAATTTGTTAATTGGTGAACCTCAGGGTGCTTCTGAATATTATTATTGTGAAATAAATCGCAAAGGCAAGCATTAGGGTTCTATAGATCGAATGATCGTTTGTTAGAACAAGAAAAGTAGACTAACTAAAAAATTTAGATATTATTTTATTTTAATACCCTTCACCTTCGTGAGGAGGGTATGTATAAGATTGTCATTCCGTTTGTAATATCCGCAATATAATTTTCCGACCCTATAAAGTATATATATATTCTGGATCCTTGTCTGTCTATCTGTCTGTTGAAATCAACTTTCCGAAGCCCCCAAATAACTTACATAAACGATTCATACATCAATATCTCCGGAATTCTTTCGGGCTCGGTTGCTATTTAAAATCGAGAAAATCGGTACACAAAACCAGGACAACGTCGATTTTGACCTATTTTTTGACATGTATCTGGATTACTAAGTCATTAATTAGACAATATATCCATATCTCATGACAGATATTTCAAATACGTATATAAGACCATATTAAGTTGGACCTACAATGCGTCAAAATCCAAAAAAATATTTTTTAACATGAATTTTTTTTTTTTAAAAAAAAATTTGAAAAACCAAAAAAAATTTTAAAATTTAAAAAAAATAATTTAAAGAAAACGAAATTTTTTTTCCAAAAAAAAAAAACAACTTTGGAAAAAAAAATTCTGTTTACCTAAAAATGTTTAAAATTTTTATTTTGAAGTTAAATTTGGTGAAGGTTATATAAGATTCGGCACAGCCGTATATTTTAATTTATCAACCATATATTGTTTTCATTACAATATAATGAATAGTCGAAAAATACAACTTTTCATAAATAGCAACAATTCAAAAATTTCGAAAAGTCGATTTTTTAAAAATCGAAAAAAGTCGAAAGGTTGAAAAATTTGTTTCAATTAAAGAACCTTAGCAAACATTTTTTCTATATGCCTAATCGTTTTCTTTAAGAATAGATAAAATTTTTTCGCAAGCATTTAACATTTTGCATGTTTAAGGTGCCCTATTTTGATACCCCACAGCACAGCTCCTGAGGTGTCTTGGGGTTCATCGTCCAATCTTAAACTCGAATACATAATACGTTTGTGTGAAATTTCATGTTAATCGGAGTATCCAGTTATAATTGGCAGATTTATTTAAAAGATATTTTGACTCTTCCCCACTGTATTTTGTACTATTTTCTAACAATGTTTTATAGTGTTGTAATTTCTGAACTTTATAACATATTTATTAATTCTAATATTTCATTTTGATTCTATTTAATTTATATATCATACACAAAACAAATAATATAAATATATTTCAATTTCAAGATGATGATATTAAATGCAACTCAATTATAATTGTAAATACTATAAGTACACATACATCCATATAAAAACAACACATTCATACAAAAGCAATGAAATATTCTAAGAAGGGAAAAACAAACAAAAAATAACAATATATTAAATAAATAGCAGTGTAAACATTTCATGTGAAAAATTATACTCACGCAAAATACCCGGCAGTTCACTAGTGAATTTTCCAGACACGAGCAACGTTATTGACTGGAGATCTCATTGCTGATAGCAAATTGGCACACTCTGCATAAAACTTCACTATTGAATTCAATACAAAAATACCTCAGCATTTGTGAAAAAAAATTTCAGAGAGCTGGGTTATTTTACTTGAATTTATTTTCAAAAACTTAAAAATAAACTGGGGAAATTTAAAGCAAGTTCGTAAATGTAGTTGAGCCCTGCATGGGTGACTCTATTTGTCACCCACAATGAATAATCCATTGCTTTGCACTCAACTTATTTTTTGTTTTGAATATTATTTACAAAGTGTCCTTACTTTTGATTAATTCAAATTTTGTTCTACTCAATCATTGCGAGTATTATTATGTATGTGTACGTCTACATTCAAATTGAGTAAGTAAACAACTTACGTATATTAAAAGAATACAAAAGAAATTATTCTGAATCGAGTGAATCGAGTTTTAAATGCTAAAAGAAAAATAATTAAAAATAATAATAATAAAAAAACATGAAATCCATCATATAGAGAATATTGATTTAACACATCGACTGCCAAGGCACTTTCAGCTAATAACATGCTGGGGGCCACAGCATTTTCTTTGCGTAATCTCTTCGAAAACATCAATATTGGAATTTAGGCTACTGTCAGTAATATTTACTACTTAGAAACTGTTTTTTTTTTATAAATAAGAGAGTCTTACGAAATGGCGAAATGGATTTTTTTATGGGATACTGAGTTAGAAAAAAATACTCAGTACAAGTTCAGAAAGTGATGAAGAATGTGAAAATTACAGTTTTGATGAAAAAATTCTTAAAATCCAGCACTATTGTCGCTGGCTAGAGAGAATAAAAGTCGTGTCGGACATATGTGTCCGACGTGGCGTAAAACGCATAGTGCAGTGTCACACATATGTGTCCGACGTGGCAGTCAATGTGTTAAGAAATATAACTGCTGTTTTGGACATAATTCGAACCCTTTGAAGAAGCCTCAAAGATACTAGAGGGAGAGAAATATCCAACAATTCATTTGGTCTACATTTATGTAAAAAGCCTTCTAAAGAAATGCGCTGAAAACAATGAGGATATAAGTATTGCCCAGACTTTGAAAAGTAAGCTTAGGCACTACTTGAAAACTGTCGTTTTTTCTAATTTGATCATCTGGCATCGAGTTGCACTATTTCTGTTACCACCTGCAAACAAATTGCTAAGTTTCTCCGAAGAAGATCGAAATCTTATAAAATTGAAATGTATTGAGTTGATACAAAGCCTAATACAGAATTGTGAGCCTATGATCAAATCACAATAACTATCAGTAGCCCCAATCTCATCGAAAAATTTAGAAAACAGAGATTTTATTCGATCTGATTTTCAAACCAACGAGGATTTAGTGGCCTCAGAGTTGAGACGATACGAAAACACAGAAGTGTCCTTTTTTGATGAATTCGACACACTTAAGTGGTGGGATTCGCATAAGAACGAGTTCCCCTTTTTACACAAATTGAGCCGAATCTTAGCAATACCTGCAAGTAGCGCACCTTCTGAAAAAAAGATGCTCCATTGCCTTAAATGATATTGCGGTAAATCAAATTATTTTTTTACACATGAATCACAAAAAATACACAGTTCCACAAGAAGTAAATGCTCTCAGTGCTAATATATAATTATAAAAGTCCTTATATTTCATATTTTTCACTTTACAATAGTTTTGTTTACATCTCTAAATAACATTTAAATATAATTATTACATTAATAAAATATACATGTAAACAATAATGCGTTTTATTTGTAATCTCGCTATAAAAATTCATAAGAATGGTAATTCGTTCAAAGAATTGCATTCTAATTAAATCACATAATAAATCCCTCTATGATTCGATTCACTCGCTGTTTTGCACTCGATTTAAAACACAGAAACACTTTCAATAGTCATATAATGCTAATATTTACGTTCATGTATTTTACTTTATTTAGATTTTTTGTCAAATATATTTTAGTTTTGAATAAATTATTATATTCATTCAAAACACAAAGAGTGAGTGAGTCAAAAACACTACTTGAAAAAAATTAAATGTTTTAAAATATTATTTAAGTCCCTCATACAGGGCTCTAACCATAGAGCGGAAAGACCTAACTCAGTTGTCAGAAACCTATGTGGTGAGAATGTATTAGTAGAAAAAAACAAAAACAACACTCGTAGGTGTGATTATTCCGCTCTATGTTTCTCTATGGCTCTAACATGTAGTAATATAGCTAGTATAAGGTTTCCAATTGGCACTTTTCAAACTGCTAGGTACATAGAAAGACTCACACAGGGAGACAAATAATAACAATCGCTGTGAGTTAAACTGACAAATATATAAGTCTGTATTGAGTGACCCTGTAGTACATGTAACTGATGAATTTGTTAGCCTCTACCACATAAAACTCATCTATTTTGTTGCAATAATTTTTACTGGGCTATTTTGTATAAGGTCAGCTTACTGAGAATTAGTGTGTTTTCTTTGTTATTCTCCATTACATTCTAACAATTGCAGTTCTAACATCTTAAGATGTACTTACACACACAACAACAATACTAACGACAGCATCAAGTTTGATTTTTCAATTTACACTGTTGACAAATAGTAAATACACACAGATACATTTTCACACACTAACAATATACACAATAATAGTTTATTTAGCACGTTTGCGAAGAGGAGTGAGATAGAACAGAATAATGTATCTGCAGTTTTTTTTTTATTGTCTTTAAATACAAATACCCTATAGAAGTACAAATTATTCGCTGCAAATTGTTTTGTTCTGGTATTGTATTGTACTGTATTGTTGAATTTGATAAATTGACAACATTAAAGTAAAAAATTATTTTGCTCCATTTGTTGATGATTTGCTATTAAGATCAAATAGATCGTAGGGAAGGGAATTGTTATAAAATTGGTGGCTTGGGGAAAGGGACTGGTTCCTGTTATAATAGGTTATAAAAAAGGAAGCTAAGATATTTTTCTGGTGGAATGCATCGAATAATTCCTTAAATTTTTCTGTTTTATTTCGACATTTTTTCACATTTATAAATCTTACGAATTGGTTCATTCTACTCCCATTGAATATTTAGTTTAGCTGGTTAGGGTTTGTCCTCAAATTATAACTCACTGATGCAGTTGCTTATCTATTTTGTCCAAAAGTATATAGTATGTATCTAGTTTAGCTGAATGGCTTTTGTCGTTGTTTATTAACGATTTAAACTAGTTTTCTTCGATAATATTCTAAGTTTGTTTGGATATCTAGGGCTTCAAACATTAAGACTCGAGAAATTAATTTCCATTACTTGTATGTACTTGACACGCTATCATTCAACTTGAGGTTGTTTTAGAAATAAACTAAAATGTTTTTTGATATTAAGTATCTCAATGTTTCATCTCAATTAATGTTAAATAGTTTAAAGCTTTATTCCCAGAATATTTTGTTTCTACTTTACTGTGTAGCGGCTTGCAAAGCCAACCAACCAACAACCTACTTTCCATCGAACATTTTTATAATTTTATCTCCTCATCATATTCTAACACACTGCTGCAGTTGCTTATCTATTTTGTCCAAAAGTATATCTATTTGCTGAGCAGAGGAATTTCGTTAGATTTTTTTATTTGCACTAAATACCAACTACACTTGTTGTGTTTGCTGCTACAAGGTTTGCTACTTATGTTTTGGGAAGGCAGCATTTTTTTTACAGATACTGAAAACTGTTTAGTGGCATGCTTATTAATAATTTTAAATCATCTTCGAGCTTTCGTGTAATCACTGTCTTTTTACCCACTACCAAAGAGAGTTTGAGTTTATCATTTGGTTTGTAACATATCGAAATATTGGTCGTAGAACCAAAAAAAAAAAAAATAAAAATATATACATATGGGGGATTTCACGTCAAGTGAACCAACTTTTAAAATCGATGTCTTCCGGGATGAAATTTGCACCATCTAGACCTATTGTATAGTAATTCAGACACAATTTTTCAACAAAATCGGTCAAGAACTCTCGGAGTTAGAGGGGGTAAAAATTTGACATTTTGGCCAAACATGTTTCTCATCCATGTAACTTATTACCTATTGTTCTTAGAAAAATGTGTCCCAAATAGTTTAGATAGTTATTTCTTCATTATTCAAAAATATTAAAAAAAAAAATAAAAAAATGTTTATATTTTTTTTCCGAAATCAAAAACTTTGTTTTCTTTTTTTCAAAATGCGCCCTTTTTTCTTTTAAAATTAAGCTTAGATATTTTCCTTGAGGACCTATTTGGTCGCTTAGTGCGATGCGAGTTCGATATCTATCAAAAAAAAATGTTTTGTAACTCAAAACATGCAATTTTTGACTTTTTTTGCAAAAACAAAAACTTTGTTGACTTTTTTTCGAAATGGGCCTTCTTTTTAATTTTTTTTTCACTCGCATCCCACTAAGAGACCAAACAGCTCTTAAAGAAATGGACCTAAGCTTTCATTTGAGCAAAAAAAAAATGAAAAAGGGGGCCCATTTTGGAAAAAAGTTCGATTTTGCAAAAAAAAATCAAAAATTGTATATCTGGAGTTACAAAACATTTATTTTGCTATATATCCCACTCGCATTTCATCCCGATCGGAAGATATCGATTTTAAAAGTTGGTTCACTTGACTTGAAATCCCCCATATATAGTCTGGGTCTATGTCCGTCTGTTGTTTGCACGATAGGGCCTCGAGGAAAGGACGTTGATCAGAAATATTTGGTATTGAAAATGGTACGTTTTAGAAGCCCAGTTGAGGTCTCTGCACCCGAAATAATTTAAAAAACCACGGTATGGTGTTGAAAGTTCGAAAGATTGTGGAAGCCATAGGCATGTCACATGGCTTTGTGGTTTCAAATTTGAATTACTTGGGAATAAGAAAGCTTACCGTAAGTTGGCAACCGCGCTTGCTCACAATCGGCTGCACTTAATAAACGAAAGTTGAATTATTGCCAGTCTCACCCTATAGTTTGGTTGAACATTGGTAAAAAATATCATCCTGAAAAAATTTTAGGTTGGGGTTAAGACGTGCCAGCTAGCCCTCTGAAGTTTTGTGATGCAATTACAAGGGGAAAAATGCAATTTTTTTAGTTTTTGTAAAATTTTTGCCATTAAAAAATGACTTTTCCAATTTCATTTAAAAGTGTGTAATTAAGACTTAAATAAATAGGTCAAAAAATGTTAAAGTTATTAAAAATTCCCCAAGCTATTAACGTGTCTCAGGCCACTAGAACAAGAAATGTAGCAACAAATTTAGTATATTTTGAGAAATATTAAAAGCTCATTTTTACTTAAAATATATCCATATTTACTTGTATACGCAATTATGACCAAAAACATAAAATATTTTTAACTGCAGTTTCCATTTCAAAATTTTGTTAAACAAACTTCAGAATTTTTTGATCATCTGATTTGGATTTATTGAGAATATAATACGGATTGAAAATATGAAAATATCTCCTATAGTTTTTCCGTACCTGCGATTTAAATTTGGAAATAATGAAGATCAAAGGTCAAATTTTTCAATATTTGGAATTTTTAATTTAAAGATAGCAAAATTTTATTTATTTTTGAGCCGATTTTAATGAAACTTAAGAAAAATATAAAGCAGGATGGCCACGTATCAATTTGATTTGACAAACTCAGTTTTTATACCCTACACCACCATAGTGGGGAGGGTATAATGCGTTTGTGCAGATGTTTGTAACGCCCAAAAATATTAGTCTAACACCCACCTTAAAGTATACCGATCGACTTAGAATCACTTTCTGAGTCGATTAAACGATGTTCGTCCGTCCGTCTGGTCAGCTAGCTGGCTGGCTGTCCATGTAAACCTTGAGCGCAGAGTACAGGTCGCAATTTTGAAGATATGTCGATCAAATTTGGTACATATTATTTTTTCGGCCCAAGGACCAAGCTTATTGAAACTGGCTGAAATCGGTCCATTATTTCACCTGGCCCCCATACAAATGTCCTTCCGAAATTGGACTTTATCGGTCATAAATGTTTAATTTATATATGTATCTCCACAAATTCCGCTCCAAATTAGTCTTATATATACAAAATCCATGTCACCCAATTTTGTTACGATCGGTCCATAATTAGTCATAACTCCCATATAGACCCGCTTCCGAAAATCACTTTAACATGCATAAGTCTCTTAAAAATGTTGGTATACACACAAAGTTCAACATAGTTAACTTTAATATAGACATAAATCATACGACCTAATTTCATGGTGATCGGTCCATAATTGATCATAGCTCCCATATAAGGCCCACTTCCGAAAATCACTCAAAAATATAAATTATTGAAATTTTAAAAGAAAAATGTTTTTGCTCTTTTACTTAGTGTAGGGTATTATATGGTCGGGCTTGACCGACCATACTTTCTTACTTGTTATATTTGTATGCGTTTTACTATGGATACCCAGGTATGTATGCTGTTGACGTAAGGGTGCAACTTTGTAGGATAGGGTGATCCTATCCTAACCAAACTTAAGACAGTTTGGCTAGGATATCAAGAATTTTCAATTCGATCCGATTATTTAATTCAGAGCTACAGCATTTTAAAAATGCAAAACATACCCAGGTATGTTGCCGTTGACATAAGGGTTAAGTCTAGTATTTATAAATAACAGCAATGGAAATTAACCCATAATGGAACTTGGGGTTAAAATGACCCCAAACTTTTAAAATCATAAAAAATCTTGTCAATTTCAAGTACTACGGAAATTATATTACTTAACATAATTTTACTTCAAACATAAGTATTATACCTCGTATTTTTACAGTTCGAGTTAGAGAATTGCTGTTGCTGTTCGCTCCATCTTCGTTTTGGTAAAATGAGCGATGCTCATATTTCATATAAATCACTTCAGTAAATATTTGTCATTGATTTCGTTATGGCAGATTCACAACTGGTGTCAACATTCATGGCATGTCGTCGATGAGAGGAAGTGGTGTTGGTTGGTGGTGGTGGAAGGCAGCTGCGGTGTTGGTGAAGGCAATTGCAACGGAAATGACATTGCCATTGTAGGAAAGTATGAATGAGAAAAATCACCGGAAATGTGCAGCAATTTAATTTTATTTATTTGCTGTTCATTTTTTTTCACCATTACACACACTTTGTTGAGGATGATCCATCCATGCTGGAGGGGGAGACTAAAGAAGCAAAGAAATGACCACTCATTAAGTTTATATACAAAAGGATTTTTCTTATTTTATTTTTAAAACCAACAAGGTAATACAAGTATTTAAGAAGTATTTGCTAGAGTATTTACAGAATAACAGTGATATGCAGTAGATTTCCAAAAAAACAGTCTTTTATATTAAATAAAACTATTATGAAGAACTGTTAAAGTTTGTTACCATTATATTTTCCTGTTCTTATGTCATTATGTTATTTAATTTCTTTCATTTCCAATCATCAAATCTAATCTTAATAGCATTATTACCAGTCATTTCATTGGTATGATAACTTGAGCACAAGTATTTCTTACATTTCAATTAACTTTATGGCTTTTGGGCCATTAGAGCTCAAATCATAAACATCCCCAAAATTACAATTAATCTGATGAAATATTGAATGATATGGAAAATATTGTACGTACTCACATCATTGATAAACAAAAATTATTGTTTAATAGATTGGAAAAGAAAAAAATATTGCTAAAGCTTAAAACAAAGAGGGAACCAGGTATTTAAAAGTATAATACCATAAAAATAATCAAACTTTAAAAAGAGTTCCTTTGTCACTTTAAATCTTTTATATTAAATCACTTTGATTCGTTTTGTATTCCAGAAATTATTAACAAATTACCATAAACATCTAATATCAAACATTAAAGAAATAATCCCCAAAAGTATGCATTATTTTAATATTTTAAATATGCGCCTAACGAAGGACCAACGACAAAAAGCAATTATGGAAAATAGTAACAAAATCGTTATTTTTTTTCTTTTGTTTTAATAAACCAATAAACAGAAAAACATGTTTTCAAATGAATGAAAAATTAAAAGAAACAGAACGAAAAAAAATAAAATTTTTAATAATTTCACAAAGAAAAGTCATGACTCCGCCAGTCAAGTCAGCTGTGTTGGTGGGTGGAAGGACTCACTGACTTAACACGAATTAAATGATGCGAAACAACCTTCAGAGTAGCACCGTGTGCGTAACGAAAATAATGAAAATTTCATTTTTTTATTACAAGCATTTTATTCCTCTTTTTTTCCCCCAAATAGTTATGAGTGTTTACTCCCACTATGCAATCAATGAAATAAATAAGCATGGCAAGAAAAATATTATGGTTTTTTTTTTCTTCGTTTTTTCTTGGCCTTTTTTTGTTTTTGCCAATAGTCTTTATTTATTTATTTTTCAACCGTATTAATGCCATTTACTTTTGCCGTCTGCTATTGACTGGATGGCTGACTGCTGCTGCTGCTGCCGATGATGACTATGATGATTTTTGATGATACTGAAGCATTAAAATGAAACAGTGTATTGGAAATAAAAACAGCTGAAAAATACTTGTGAATGTTTAAGTAAACAATTGCTTGCATATTTTATTACATTTTATAAGCTACAGTAATGGCACAGTGGGCAAGAGAATTATAATTATGATTTTGAATCTAGAAAGAAAGTGGAAAATAGACTTTTGGTATAAAATATGAGTGATCACAGATCGAGATTGTTTTCCCTTAAATCGCGGTATTTACAAAGTTATTAACGATTTAAGATATTTGAGTTTTTTCTGCTAGAAATCGATTTTTGATATAAAATATGAGTGATCACAGATTGAGCTTGTTTAACCTAAAATCGAAGTTAACGATTTAAGATATTTGAGTTTTTTATACTAAAAATCGATTTTTGGTATAAAATATGAGTGATCACAGATTGAGCTTGTTTTCCCTAAAATCGCGGTATTTACAAAGTTATTAACGATTTAAGATATTTGAGTTTTTTATACTAAAAATCGATTTTTGGTATAAAATATATGTTTTGCCTCAAATCACTGTATTTACAAAGTTATTAACGATTTAAGATATTTGAGATTTTTATACTAAAAATCGATTTTTGGTATAAAATATGAGTGATCACAGATTGAGCTTGGTTTGCCTCAAATCACAGTATTTACAAAGTTATTAAGGACTTAAGATATTTGAGTTTTTTAAACTAAAAATCGATTTTTGGTATAAAATATGAGTGATCACAGATTGTGCTTGTTTTTCCTAAAATCGCAGTATTTACAAAGTTATTCGCGATTTATGATATTTGAGTTTTTTAAACTAAAAATCGATTTTTCTTATAAAATATGAGTGATCACAGATTGAGCTTGGTTTGCCTCAAATCACAGTATTTACAAAGTTATTAAGGACTTAAGATATTTGAGTTTTTTATATTAGAAATCGATTTTTGTTTTTTTTTGAGTGATCACAGATTGAGCTTGTTTTCCCTAAAATCTGAGTATTTTCAAAGTTATTAACGATTTAAGATATTTGAGTTTTTTATACTAAAAATCGATTTTTGGTATAAAATATATGTTTTGCCTCAAATCACTGTATTTACAAAGTTATTAACGATTTAAGATATTTGAGTTTTTTATGCTAAAAATCTATTTTTGATATAAAATATGAGTGATCACAGATTGAGCTTGGTTTGCCTCAAATCACAGTATTTACAAAGTTATGAAGGATTTAAGATATTTGAGTTTTTTTAAACTAAAAATCGATTTTTGGTATAAAATATGTAATATGCAGTATTTACAAAGTTAATTACGATTTAAGATATTTGAGTTTTTTTATATTAAAAATCGATTTTTGGTATAAAATATGAGTGATCACAGATTGAGCTTGTTTTTCCTAAAATCGCAGTATTTACAAAGTTATTTACGATTTAAGATCTTTGAGTTTTTTAAACTATAAATCGATTTTTGGTATAAAATATGAGTGATCACAAATTGAGCTTGTTTTCCTTAAAATCGCAGTATTTACAAAGTTATGAACGACTTAAGATATTTGAGTTTTTTATAATAAAAATCGATTTTTGGTATAAAATATGAGTGATCACAGATTGAGCTTGTTTGCCCTAAAATCGCAGTATTTACAAAGTTATTAACGATTTAAGATATTTGAGTTTTTTTTACACTAGAAATCGATTTTTGGTATAAAATATGAGTGATCACAGATTGAGCTTGTTTTCGCTAAAATCGCCGTATTTACAAAGTTATGAAGGATTTAAGATATTTGAGTTTTTTTATACTAAAAATCGATATTTGATATAAAATATGAGTGATCACAGATTGAGCTTGTTTTCCCTAAAATCGCAGTATTTACAAAATTATGAAGGATTTAAGATATTTGAGTTTTTTTATGCTAAAAATCGTTTTTTGGTATAAAATATGGGTGATCACAGATTGAGCTTGTTTTCCCTAAAATCGCAGTATTTACAAAATTATGAAGGATTTAAGATATTTGAGTTTTTTTATGCTAAAAATCGTTTTTTGGTATAAAATATGGGTGATCACAGATTGAGCTTGTTTTCCCTAAAATCGCAGTATTTACAAAGTTATTAACAAGTTAGGATATTTGAGTTTTTTATACTAAAAATCGATTTTTGGTATAAAATATGCGTGATCACAGATTGAGCTTGTTTTCCCTAAAATCGCAGTATTTGCAAAGCTATTAACGATTTAAGATATTTCAGTTTTTTATATTAAAAATCGATTTTTGATATAAAATATGAGTGAGCACAGATTGAGCTTGTTTTCCTTAAAATCACAATATTTACAAAGTTATTAATGATTTAAGATATTTGAGTTTTTTAAACTAAAAATCGATTTTTGGTATAAAATATAGGTGATCACAGAATGAGGGGGTTTTCCCTAAAATCGCAGTATTTACAAAGTTATTAACGATTTAAGATATTTGAGTTTTTTTATACTAAAAATCGATTGGTCATTTTCTAATTAAAAAACTGCTAGTTCTTTCAATTTTCATTCATACCACTGTCTCTTCGACATTTTGCAATATTATGTTCACTACCATTAATAAATCGATAACTACCAAAAAAATCATAAAATAGAGCAAATGAACATACATACATATGAAATGAGAATGAATATTAGACAGATACAAAAATGTAAAATAATTTCAAACCGATGCATAGTCTAATTTAGTTCGTCCCTAAAGTTTGGAAATGTCTTCACTTAATCTAATTTTACACTACCTGAGTTGAAATATAAAAAAAAAACATTTAAAAATAAATATGAGTGCGCAAAAGCAGCACAATTAAACAGATTTATGTTTTTTTCAATCATGATATCATTATATTTCGAACCTTTCCAAGGAGGTTTTTACAATAATCTGAATATTATATTAAAAACAATAGACGTTTTTAATGTTTTCCTTATTTTCATAATGCAAAATATCAAGACAGAGTATACTTGTTATAATTTTCACATATTAATCATACGCATACCTGCCCTGCAGTTAATCTTATATATAAATAGGCCACACGTTTTTTTGTGGTGCACTTTTAAGTATGTTATTGTCCACCAATATTGATGAAATTGATAAAAGGTTATTTTCTCTAGATTTGTAGAACATAATTTTTTATTTAAATTCTTTCCATAAAAGTGGTAAAAAGCGTTTAAAAGTGGTCGAATTTCGGCCACCGGGCGATCCCACGAGCAACGTATTTGGCTGCTGAATTTAACATGGGGATGTTGTTTGAAAAAAAAGAAAAAATCAATTTTTCAGAGAGCGAGGATGATATCATAACCTTTCGCTTTATAGTCAAATGCTCTAATCACTGATCCACGTAGCTCTTATTTGTACTGTTCTCTATTTGTTATTAAGAATTGATTGTGGGTATATTCTCAATTTTTGCAGTCACACCATCCAGGGCATCAATTTTGTTTTTCGACAATCACATGTGGGTTGAGTGTGCTCGAAACTGTATTTGGTGATAAGAGCGGATTATTGTTATTCTAAACTAGTTGAACGCCCGGCTACGTCCGGTAGCTATTTACTAATGTTAGTTCTTCAAGTTTCTCCAACCCACATACACCTGCCTGTTCTTATTTATTTGTAAATAAAATATCTAAATTTGTACTGCATATTTCAGGGGGCTTTTTTTATTACAGTTGACTGGTCTAAGAAAAATTCTAGTTTTACCCGGAATTTTTTAATTTTTTTTCTTTACATGGTTTGAAAATTTCGAATACAAAATTTCGAATAGAATAAAAAAATATCAGCCAAATCGCTCCAGCCGTTCTCACGAGATACCATTACATACATGCACCATTTAATTTTTATATACATAGAGATAGCAACCTAAGTTGGACTATAGCGGATATATTGATGTATTCGTATCGATCATGTTTGTTACTTGGGAGCTTCGGAAAGTAAATTTCAACAGAAAGACGGACATGGCTATATCAACTCTGGTTTCTATAACAATCCAGAACATATAATGGGGTGTCAAATGAAAAGTACATTTAACACTCATGGTAAAGGCTATAAATATTCCAAGAAGGAAAAAAAATTCTAAGCAAACGTCTTTCCAAAGTGTATGAATGATGTTTTAAAGAATCGTGAGCACCTAATTTGTATCAATAAGTGGAAAAGATCTAGGGAATTTGCTATCCACAACTTGAAGTTTACTTTTATCTTTAGAATTTTGTAGCAGTCTACTGATCATACACCAATACACCATCGTATACAATGTTTAAGCGTTTATAAAAATATATTTAATATGTGTAGATGTATGCATGAGAAATATTTCCCATTCTCATGCATTAAATTTACGTATTAATGTACATATATGAATATTGTATGAATGTATGTGGGATGCAACAATGTTTTTGTTATTTTGTATGAAATTCGCTAGCCTGAAATTAATACATACTTGTACGCAATTTTATACTTCAATACACCATTAATAAATAAATGTTGATGCACACACTCAGATACACACACAAACACATATTAATACATTTATTCTGATGTATCATTTAGTAAAGATTTAAGGAAAAACTCCTATAACAAAAATGTGTTGTACGTATAAATGTACGAGTACTTAACCAAATAAATAAATACATATAAAGCATTAACAAGGGTATTTATAGTTGGTCATTCAAAGCCGCCATGGATGCTATTTTAAAAATATATTCTAAGTTTAAATGAAGATCAGTATACAAAATTTATAAAGGAGTGGTAAACCCTCTAACCCCCAAGAGTGCCACAAGGCATGCATTACAAAACACCAATTATCTCAAAAAGTAATTATATATATTTTTTTTTAATTTAACGGAGACTTTAGTTACAGATTTGTTAAAATTTCCCTCGAAGGTCGAAATGCATTCTGACGCAGACGAATTAAACTATGCGCCTTGACTCATGATTAGTTGGTTCTCCACAAGAAGATCTACAACCAGGAAGTCAAAAAAAAAGTGCCGAAAGAGCCAAACTTCCAGTTAATTAATGTCGTCCACTTTCCAATCTGGTATAGCAAAAAAGGTGGAAAAAGATGGTGTAAACTATGCAAAAAGTCGCAAACACAGTGTGTTTGCTCAAAATGCGATCTTCATTTATGTTGATCAAATACGAAAATTTGTTTTTATGAGTATCACCGTAGAAAGTAAAACATATTGTTACGAAATTGTACTTTAATTCAAATATAACGATTTTAAGAGCTGATTTAAAAGTAGCATAATGCTTTCAAATAACAGTGCTGTAATAGCAAACTGTAACATATCTGTGGGCATTATTAAATAAAAGCTTTCAGTTGATTTGATCGTAAGTTGGCAACGCTGTATTCGAATTCGAATATTTAGTTAAAGAACATTGTAGAAAGTACACCACAGATTGCGTATGTATTAGTAAGATCTAGAATATTCGAATTTTGACAGTTAAAGAACGATCTAGAGTGCAGATTGCAGTGTTATAAATAGTGGCAGAGGTTGCAGTCGTGAGTGAGTTTATCACAGACGCTTTTCAAATAAACATCAACTGAGTGCCTTAAAGTGTGTTGTGTTTTTCAAGTGAATTCGTGTACATTATAAATTGTGTCTGTGTTTCTGCGAATTTACAAACGTGTATAAAAAACATTGAGTGACTATTTAATTCTGTTGTTGTTGTACATTTGAATAAATAAAGAGTTGTTAAAATTTTTAAACTACTAAACGGCTTTTATTTGCAATCAAAAGTATCCGGTTTATTTAAAGGAAATAAACCAACGTTTTGAAAAGGTTAAAACGTAACAATATTTTCTTATTGTTTGTATATTTTTCATTAGAATCATATCATAATTAATGTTTACATCTTATTGTTTTTTACACCTAAAACGGCAACAATGCCCTGAGGTACTCTTCATCTTTTTGCAATTGGTTCCTAAACTTAATTTGCAAGTTAGTTTCTGATGGCTATTCTGAGTTTATTGGGTGATAATTGCCCTAAAACAATTATTCGCCAACTTTTTTTTAGCTTTTTAAAGTTTGCGTTAGATTGTTAATATACCTTAATATAACACCGTACGACACTCAATATTAGACACAAACCGGATGATATACGTCTGAAACAATAAATTAAATGGAGAAAAACTGCGTTTTCAGTTTTTCATTTCGTGATCCTGTTTCCTTTTAGAAGGACTTCAAATTTTCAGAGGATTACATTTTTAAAAAAATGTTTTAAAATACTTCTGATCATCCTACTTTGTCAAATTTGGTGTCAAATGATCAAGAAGAGTTGTAAAATATTTCGTATTATTTTTATGTTATCCTGTAAGGATCAAAAGATGTCAAAAATTTCCTTTCAAATTTTTATCCTTGAATATCCTTTTAGATTTTCAATAATTTTTTTTTTAAAAAAATAGTGAGTTAAAGATCCAAATATTGAATACCACATGCCAAAATTTCATCCTTCTATCTTAACTACTTAAGTGTTAAAAAATATTTTAAATTTGAATTATTTGATTTTTTATATTTTATTTTAATATTTCATTCGAAAAAATATAACAAAATCCGTTGTGAAAAGCAACGAAGAACACTTTTTAATAAACAAATAAAATGGTATAGTAGGGCAAGCCCGATCTTATGATACCTTACACCGGGTATATGATTATAAAGAGTTTTCTTTTGATATGAAACTTATTTGTGTTGAATCTTATTTGAATATACACATTTTCGGTAGTGGGCCTTATATGGGAGCTATGACTAAATATGGACCAATCGTCACAAAATTTGGTGGTATGAATTGCGAATATATGAAACATATTTGTGTTGAATTTTGTTTGGATACTGACATATTTCAGAGATTTATGTATATTAATGACATTTTCGAGAATGTTGCTTATATGGGAGCTATGTAATATTGTTGACCGATCGTCACGAAATTTGGTCGTGAGAGTTCGGCTTACATAGAACTTAATTGTGCTGAATTTGGTTTGAATATGTTTATAATTAAGATATTTATGAGAGCTTAACTATTTTCAAATAGGCCAATTGTATGGGGGTAGGATAAATAATGGGCTGATTCTAACCAAATTCAATAGCCCTTGTCCTTGGGGCAATTTAAAGGTTTGTGCCAAATTTTGTCGAATTATCTTTAAACCTGCGACCTGTAGTTTGATTACAAGGTTTACATGGATGGACGGACAGACAGATGGACATCGCTTAGTCGACGAGAAAGTGATCCTGAGCAGATTGGTATACTTTAAGGTGGATGTTGGGCCAATATTTTTGTATGTTGCAAACAACAGCCCTAACCCATTATACCTCACCCACTATGGTGGTGTAGTTTATATTTATATTTTAATTTGACCTTTAAATAAAAGATGAAATTTTGACATTTAGTATAGAATATTTGGGTCTTTAACGCACTATTTTTTTAAAGGGAATTTATTGGCAATCTTAAAGGATATTAAAGGATAAACATTTTAAAGGACATTTTTGACATCTTTTGATCCTTACAAGAAAAAATAAAGATAATACAAAATATTTTACAACTCTTCTTGTTTGTTTGACATACAATTTGTCATTGTTGGAATAGCAGGAGTATTTTTAAATATTTTTTGAAAAATGTACTTCTTTGAAGCTTTGAATTGTTAAGGTCTGATCACTTGGTTGACTCAAATCTATATATTTTGGATCATTTGACGCGTATGTGCTCTTTGTAGTGCAGAGACAAGACAATTGGTTACTTTCTACAACCTATATGATCTATCGTGAAGTCAATTGGCACTTAGGTTTGTAATGCACTTTAGAAACGTTTTATTTTACCCACCAGAAGTAATAACCAGTAACCAGTTCGATACCTATTAGCTGTATCACTTAAAAATTCTTTCAATTCGTATGGTACAATATTTTCCTGCTTTTGTATGAATTCTGATGTTCGCAAACGTTTTGAAATTGCTGCTTGAGTAGCTCCCAACGATTTTGCAAGCTCGTTTTTAGTTTGACAACAATCTTCATGGTGTAATGCCTCCAATTCTTGATGTTAAAACTTTTCTGGCTGGCCTGGGCGATCTTTGTCTTCATAATCACCACTTCTGAACCGCACAAACCATTTTTCGCACTTTGAAACCGATGTATTGCTTAGCATATTAACCAGCAGACATGATCATTTGCTTGTGAGTTTATTTTCTCCTTATAAAATATATACTTTCTTTAGCCCTCAATGTAGGGTGTTTATTGTGGTCTTCTTTTTAAATGATTTCATTTGAAATATATTTCATTTAATACAAAAGTGTAATAATGATTTCAATACGAGTCACTGAACAAATTGTACTGGCAACAGCTTCAATAACAAACACAACAACTACCAAACAATCGATGGCAGCAGCAACCATGACTGGTGCACTCCATTTAATACAACCCGAGTTATTATACATTTCCAATTTTCCTCCATTTTTGTTTTTCTTCCAGCATCATTTTCATGTTAAACTTTTTCGATTGTTTAATTGGCAAAAAAAAAATCTATGAATCATTTCGCCACACTCACATTCCAACGACTGTAGAGGAGGAGGAGAAATTCTTTAAATTTTCTTGTTAACAATTTACATATAAATGTAATGTAACATTTTATTACTGCTCATAATTATCCTGGCAGCCATATTCCTAAATTGGTTTTGATTTTTTTTTGTTTAGCTTTGGTTTGTTTGCTTGCCAGGCTTGACTTGGCTTTAGGAGTTTTAATCTATTTTACTACCTGAGGCTGTTGGGTAAATTATTAATATTATATGGCCATTTTTACACCAGTCACTAGCTTTGAGTATAAGAATTTCATTTAATTTTGTTGGTTGTATGTTTGTGTTTTTTAAGGGGTGGTGGCGGGCTGGTATTTACAAAATTCATTTTTTAACCTTTGGTCTCTGGTTGCATGTAGAGGATCTCAAATAAAACGAATTGTTTCAATCATTTTTCATATTCTGTACATATTTATTCCATTAGGACATTATAGCTGACTGGTTGGCTGTCTCTATAGAAAATATTAAAAAAAAATATGTAGTTTTTTGTTTTCCGATAAAATTGATATGAAACAAATTTATGTTTTGTGTGTGCATTGGTTTTTTTATAAAACTGGCAAAGGCGTAGTTTGTATTTTATTTGAAAGGGGGCAAATAGCATTAATATAATAATATATAATATTGGATTACTGGATTACTGTAACTCTCAATATTATATCTTCCATTGCACAATTTTTCAGAATCAAAATGTTTTGAAAATTGTCTGATGTGATTTACATGAAATTTCATATATTTAGGAGTAGAAAATAAGCATTTAAGCTAAAGTTTTGATGACAGAACCTAAAGCTAGGGCACCCCTAGATCGTGAGATTTATCACCTTCGCACAGTGCGGCCAAAGGTCCCTTCGATATCAGAATTAGCATATTCAAAACGGCCGACCTAATATGGTGTTATGCCATATGAAAAAACGTATAAAAAATTAAATGAATTTGCTAATTGATTAAATTAATTGAAAATTTATTAATAATCAACAAATTTAAAATTGTGAAATGCAATATGGCGATGTTACATGCTAAAACAAGTAAGAAAGTATGGTTGGTCAAGCCCGACCATATAATACCCTACATTAAGTAAAAGAGCAAAAACATTTTTCTTTTAAAATTTCAATGATTTATGTTTTTGAGTGATTTTCGGAAGTGGGCCTTATATGGTGGCTATGACCAATTATGGACCGATCACCTTGAAATTAGGTCGTGTGATTTATGTCTATATAAAACATATTTCTGTTGAATTTTATGTTGATACCAATATTTTTAAGAGATATATGCTCGTTAAAGTGATTTTCGGAAACGGGTCTATATGGGAGCTATGAATAATTATGGACCGATAGTAGCAAAATTTGGTGACATGAATTTTGTATATATGAAACTTATTTGGAGAGAAATTTATGTAGATACCTATTTAAATTAAACAGTTATGACCGATAAAGTCCAATTTCGGTAGGACAATTGTATGGGGGCTAGATGAAATAATGGATCGATTTCAGACAGTTTCCATAGGCTTCGTCATTGGGCTGAAACAAATGTATGTACGAAATTTGGTAGAAATAACTTCAAAATTGCGAAATGTACTTTGTACACAAGGTTTACATAGACAGCCAGCCAGCGAGACGGACGGACGGACATCGTTTAATCGACTCAGAAAGTGACCCTGAGCGGTGTTTCCATCGGCTTTCGCTTGTCAACAATCAAACCCAATTATTTGTTAAAAGCTGATTGTATATTTTCTGTATTTTTATACCCTTCACCTTCGTGAAAAGGGTATATATAAGTTTGTCATTCCGTTTGTAATTTCGACATTTTTCATTTCCGATAAAGTATATATATTCTGGATCCTTATAGATAAGCCATGTCGATTAAGCCATGTCCGTCTGTATGTATGTTGTTTGTCTGTCCGTTGAAATCAATTTTCTGAAGACCCCAGATATCTTCGGGATCCAAATCTTCAATAATTCTGTCAGACATGCTTTCGAGAAGTTTGCTATTTAAAATCAGCAAAATCGGTCCATAAATAACGAATTTTTTTTTGTCATAAATTTTTTTCCAAAAAAAAAAATTAAAATTTTTTAAAAAATTGGGAAAAACTGTAAAAAAAATTAAAAAACAATTTCAAAAAAAAAAAAAAATTGAAAAAAAATTAAAAAAACTTAAATTTTGTTTACCTAAAAATATTAAAAAAAAATTATTTTAAAGTATAATTTGGTGAAGGGTATATAAGATTCGGCACAGCCGAATATAGCTCTCTTACTTGTTTTTTTGAAGATGATTTTTGTTCTTCTGTATAAATGTAGTAAAAATTCAAAGCACCGAATCCAAAAATTTAAACTTGTACAAATATTCAACGGGCAGCTGAATTTTATTTATTTGTTACACAATACTTTTACTTACCTTCAGCTGTAGAATCCATTTTGTTTCGTTTGGTTTGCTTATTTACAAAAACATTGACACGTGTTTAACGGAAGCGTCTACTAACCGATATTTCCGACGGTAGTATGCCGTTCGGATGAAGGCCAGATTCAAAGGGCATTTGAGGCAAGAGACCTTAATATGAACATTCTTCATTTCCTATGGCATCCCTTTAGCCAACCCGATGGCAAAAAACTCCCAACTTGTTTTTTCGACTTTTATTTGTATGGGGTCATGTGAAGTCATAGATCTATGTCAAATAGCCGTGCATTGAAGGAGGGAATTTGTAAACCCTTCTTGCAATAGATATTAAAAAAATGTTAACTACACTCCTCGTATATTGTCCGGAATCGAGTACGATTGTAGTAACAAAAATTCCACTTGCCCATATCGATGGTAATCCAGAGTGTATATTTTGCACTTTATTGCCGCTGCGGGCATTTCAATCTAAATGAAAATTTCACATACTCGATGTTGCATGTTTGACTACACACAAACACTTGCAGCAATATTTATACAGAAAACATACACAGATACCCATTCATATATATGTATGTATATAAATATAGAGGAACTATTACTGTTACATATTCATACATCTATTTTATATTTATTTACATATACATATGTACAATGTTCATACATTAGGGTGTCGCCATATGTGTAAAATATCCCTTAAAATTAATATATTTTTTTTAATTTTAAGACACCTTTTCGATAATAGTTTTGTAGGATCAAATCAGAAAATGGTATTTTAGAAATTTTTTATGGAGAATGTGGATACTAGCTACAAATCTTTAGGAACTAATATTACAAAATTATTACTTTGATCCAACTCATAAAATTTCAACAATGGAAAACATTTTTTTTTTTGGAATGACCCTATTAAACAAATTTATTTGTATATTTGTATGTATATATAGTTAAATGTGTATTTGTTATGTGTGTCTGTGCAAATACACTTACATTTATAGGGCATCCTTTTTTGTAATACGTACATAAACATAAATATTACACATATAGGCACTTATACCTACACTCAGTCATTCATAGCCACACATACTCTACATACAGCCATATATACATTGTTTCATCTTTGCACATTGTGGGTTAAGAGTAATAATATCAACAGCAACAACAACAAAAACAAACAGCCTTAAACCTCAACAATAAAAAAAAATTTTACGGTTTTTCCTTCCCTTTTGGAAAAAGGAACCAGAAAACCCTCAACTGCAACTACAACAGCAACAAAATAAAACTAATTTATACTAGGCAGACTGAAAAGTGCCTTTAAAAAACTTCTACATCATTTCAATGGAAATTCATAAATTTAATTATTTTGTCTCTCAAAAATTTTCAAAAATAATTTGATTTATAAAAAACGCGCAAATTATAGTGACTGTTTTATCGCAAAAATTATGTTCAGTGATAATGCTAATTATACCCTACACCACCATTGTGGGGAGGGTATAATGCGTTTGTGCAGATGTTTGTAACGCCCAAAAATATTAGTGTAACACCAACCTTAAAGTATACCGATCGACTTAGAATCACTTTCTGAGTCGATTAAACGATGTCCGTCCGTCTGTCTGGCTGGCTGGTCGGCTGACTGGCTGTCCATGTAAACCTTGTGCGCAGAGTACAGGTCGCAATTTTGAAGATTTTTCGATCAAATTTGGTACAAGGACCAAGCCTATTGAAACTGGCTGAAATCGGTCCATTATTTCACCTAGCCCCCATACAAATGTCCTTCCGAAATTGGACTTTATCGGTCATAAATGTTTAATTTATATTTGTATCTCTACAAATTCCGCTCCACATAAATTTTGTATATCTATATGGGATCGGTCCATAATTAGTCATAGCTCCCATATAGACCCGCTTCCGAAAATCACTTTAACATGTATAAATCACTTAAAAATGTTGGTATACATACAAAATTCAACATAGTTAACTTTAATATAGACATAAATCACACGACCTAATTTCATGGTGATCGGTCCATAATTGGTCATAGCTCCAATATAAGGCCCACTTCCGAAAATCACTCAAAAATATGAATTATTGAAATTTTAAAAGAAAATGTTTTTGCTCTTTGCCGCATATGGAGTCCTAGAAAAAGGCACCGTTTGGTGCTGTTCACATGCTGGTGGCATCATCGGACCTTATTTCTTCAAATATGAAACCGAAACCATCGATTTATTTAAATCATAATTTGACGATAGAACTATCAATTAGCCTCCAAGGTCGTGCGATTTGACACCTTTCGATTACTTCCAGTTGTGCCACGCGATGTCACTGTTTATGCTGATAAACAAGCAACAATTGACCCCTTGGACATTTTTTGTGTTACTCGTAATATACAGCCAACAATGCTCGAAAAATTGGCACAAAATTGGACATCCAAAATGCGCTTCATATGCCCGAAATCACTTTCAAATGTTAATGCCATCGATTGATATTTCAAATAACATTTTTTTTCGAAAATGTCGAATTTTGTGCCAACCAACTTCTTTAATTTGAAAAAGTGTGCCGCTGAAGCACACCGAATGCTCACCAAAGCTTATGGTGAATGTCTTCCATCGGTTTCAACTTGCGCGGCATGGTTTTTGCGGTTCAGACACGGAAGACAAAAATCGCCCAGGCCAGCCAAAAAAGTTTGAAAACCAGGAATTGGAGGCATTACTCCATGAAGAGTATTGTAAGTCTCAACAAAAGCTGGCAAAATCATTTTGAGCAATATCAAAACGTTTACGAGCAGCAGGATTCATCCAAAATCCGGGAAATTGCGTACCATACGAATTGAAACCGAGAGATCTTTGAAACCTTGCGAAATAAAGCTTGAACGCTATAAAAGAAAATCATTTTTGCAGCGAATCATTACTTGAGAGGAAAAATGGATCCATTACCCGGCACGGCCAACCAGCCGAATCGACAAATATCCATGGCGCTAAGGTAATGCTCTGTATTTGGTGGGTGCAATAGGGTCCTATCTATTATGAGCTGCTGAAATTTGACCAGACCATCACAGGGAACCTGAACCGAACGCAACTGATTTGTTTGAAGCGAGTATTGGCTGAAAAACGCTCTGAGTATGCAGCCAGTCATGAAACCATAATATGCCACATGTTGCAATACCTGTTAAAAATAATTTAGAATGTAGTGGTTGCGATGTTTTGCCTCACCCGATTTAAAGTGTGCCCCGTCCTACTATTTGTTTCGATCGATACAGAACTCCCTGCGATACGCTTCACTTTAGAACAGAGTTTCCGATAGACTCGTTCTTGGCCTCAAAAGATGAGCTGCTGTCCATTTGGTGCGAAATCCATATGTTGCCAGAAATATGGGAAAATGTCATAGCTAACAATGGCAAAAACTATGAATAAATTTATATTGTACAAATATTTCAAAATAAAAGCTTTTTAGAGATTATTGTCTATTAGATAATCGCATGCAAATATTTTTACACTTTCAATGACAAATAAATAAAAATAAATAACACTGTCCAGCAGCATTTTTGGAACAGAATAGCGAACTTATAATTCTGAAAGGGCATGTTGAGTAGATAATTTTTGTAGAATAAACTTATAGTCCAGCTGGTCTGAATTTTTTTTCCAGCGGGTCAAAGTTTTAATTTGTTGATCGAAGGGAAATAATGTTATAAGTTAATATCTGAGAAAATTCTTAGTGTCAGAGTTATATTATGGACGTTTATGGGGATCATTTTTGTGGAAGATAAATAATGAGTAAATAATCATCTATGTGGCTTTATTAACTAACAATTTCAAATGCACTTTTCCGACTGATTTTTTGTATACAGACATAAACATTATTGGCTTAATAATAAAACCATATACAGTATTTATAGTCATAAGTAATAAACATTGTTTACATATACACACACACACACATTTATGTTTTCACATTTCTATGTATTTGTGTATGCTATTAAAAAAGAGAAAAGCAAGTGTATAGGTATGTAGAATGTACTACAGATACATTAGGGTGGTTTCATCTGAAATTGATTTCACAAAATTTAGTTTTAGTATTAAATATTAAAATTGGAAGGACTTTGATAATGATAATTTCCATGTGATTCTGATGACTCAATGGTGTTTTCAATTTTTCATATTAGAAATTATTAATAAAGGACTTTGATCCCGCTCACGTTAGAACCCAAATCTATTTTTCTACATACAAATGCAGCTATCCTAATATTCATTTCAGTATACTTTAAGGAGGTGGAGAGGGCGATAGATCGTTTATTATATTTTTATGTAAGTACATGCGAATAAATGGAAATTATTTAATATTGTATTTGTTTGTAGGAAAATAAAGAAAACATAAAAAATAAAACTAAATATTACCAACTCATAACAATTTTCAAATAATATAAATACAATTTACACTTGCACATACAATAGTTTTGCATAGAAAAGCTGTAACAAAATGAAAGTACAGTGGAAGTACTTAAATCTGGAGTTGTGGCCTTCATAAAGGAAATCGTTAATTTGAACGATAAAAAAACACAAACAACAGAAATTGTTTAAATAAAAAATAAACAGTTTGCAACTTTGTTGTCTTAATCGTTCATGAACGATACAAATCTAATAAAATCATTAAGAAAATAGAAACTGATAGTTTTCATAAATATTAAATAGATGTCAATAGATCAAAATAAAAGGGCTAGCAGATTTGATTTTTCAGATAAAGAAGTAAAAGGATTATAGTGGTCTGTGCCGAATCTTGTATATCCCCACCTTCTATATACAAAATTTGATAGAGCGAATATTGAGAATTAAAATATTTTTTCTGAATAGAGGTCGCTGTGATCGCTAAGCTAACAATATATCAAAAAAATAATCTTTACTATTTTCTATAAACATTTTCGAAACATATTTATTTCGATTTGTATGATTAGCATTTATTTTCAATCAACCAACCACTGTGCATTGTAATTTAGATTTGTTTATGTTACGAGTATTTTCCCCCAAAATCCATGTTACTCTAGAGATTTGATCCAATCAAAAGCAAATTCTGGACCATACAAGTGTAAACTGGTTTAGTGTTTTATGTTTTTGTTTGTTTTGCTGTTGTGGCTACATATAAACTTTCAAATATGTACATTTACATCAAATGCAAATCATTTTACCATAAAACTATTCATGACAAAACAATGTTGGTCTGAATTAAAAGAATGAGTGAATGAACGAACCTCACAACACATCACATCACATCAGAACACATCAACATTTAAACAAAAACAAATAAATAAACAAATGATATGGCATGATGGCTATGAATGAATCTTATTCCAAGTGGATTTTGAAAGGCATTTGATGCGGTTTTACATTTGAGTTCAGGAAAATTAGCAAAAATAA
Source organism: Calliphora vicina (assembly GCF_958450345.1). NCBI lineage: Eukaryota > Metazoa > Arthropoda > Insecta > Diptera > Calliphoridae > Calliphora > Calliphora vicina. The sequence continues at coordinate 25,777,937 of NC_088782.1, forward strand.
AAAGCAAGCATTTCCATTTTCAATGCCCTCACAGCAGAAAGAAGTGTGGGCTAGGGATTTAAATCAGTTTGCTTTTGTGAGTTTTTGATTTTGTGACTTGGAGAAAATGAATGTTCATTTGAGTGGCAGCAATTTTACAATGTAGAATTAATTAAATAAACATAGTGCATGTTAGAAAGTTAGAATTATTTACACCAGATTAGATGAGAATTATTTCGAAAAGGGTATTTAAGTGAAATTCAAAAGAAAAATGTAATACATACGAGTATTTTTCAAAATGTTTAATAAATATTTATGGATATTCAAGTGTTAATTGCACTTAGTTTTAATAGCTAGATTTAAACAAAAATATATGTAATTTTATTTTTTTTTCAGCTGCACTATTTGGACAAACCGTGTGTACCAATTAGAGAAGCACAATAGAAGTATTCAGCCAGGAGTTTGGTAAAGAGGTAAGTACGTTACAATTTGGAAAATATTATTTTAATTTAACGAAATCATTAAAATAAAGTATATAAAGGGTGCTCCATTTTAATTTATCGCCATTTGCCCAGTAAAGTGTTGCCAAAAAATAACAGTTTGTCTAATTTTTCAAAAAATATTTAAAAATACTCCTGCTATTCCAACAATGACAAATTGTATGTCAAAATGACAAGAAGAGTTGTAAAATATTTTGTATTATCTTTATTTTATCCTGTAAGGATCAAAATATGTCAAAAATGTCCTTTAAAATGTTTATCCTTTAATATTCTTTAAGATTGCCAATAAATTCCTTTTAAAAAAATAGTGCGTTAAAGACCCAAATATTCTTTACTAAATGTCAAAATTTCATCCTTTATATACGTATATAAAGGTCAAATTAAAATATAAAAAAATAAATTTATTAGTATATAAAAAAGTTTTATTAAGAAAAGTGCAGGTTTATAAACTACACCACCATAGTGGGGGAGGTATAAGTTTCATATCAAAAGAAAACTCCTTATAATCATATACCCGGTGTAGGGTATCATAAGGTCCGACTATACCATTTTACTTGTTTATTAAAAAGTCTTCTTTGTTGCTTTTCACAACGGATTTTGTTATATTTTTTTCGAATGAAATATTAAAATAAAATATAAAATATCAAATAATTCAAATTTAAAATATTTTTCAACACTTAAGTAATTAAGATAGAAGGATGAAATTTTGGCATGTGGCATTCAATATTTGGATCTTTAACTCACTATTTTTTTTAAAAAAAAATTATTGGATATCTAAAAGGATATTCAAGGATGAAAATTTTAAAGCAAATTTTTGACATATTTTGATCCTTACAGGATAAAATAAAAATATTACGAAATATTTTACAACTCTTCTTGATCATTTGACACCAAATTTGACATAGTAGGATGATCTAAAGTACTTCAAAACATTTTTTAAAAATGTACTCCTCTGAAAATTTGAAGTGCTTTTAAAAGGATCACGAAATGAAAAACTGAAAACGCAGTTTTTCTGTATTTAATTTATTGTTTCAGACGTATATCATCCGGTGCGTGTCTAATATTGAGTGTCGTACGGTGTAATACTTAAGTGCTTTTTTGCATATATCTCAAACATTTGTGATCCGATTTTCTCGACTTAAATAGCAGCATAAATTTGCATATATTTGGATTTAAAAAAATATATATAGGGGATTTCATGTCAAGTGAACCAACCAAATTTTGAAATCGATGTCTTCCGATCGGGATGAAATTTGTACCAAGGTTAGTTCTATTGGATAGTAATTCAGACACAATTTTTCAACGAGACCAGTTAAGAGCTCTCTGAGTTAGAGGGGGTCAAAATTTTACATTTTGGCCAAACAGGTGTTTTTTCTCATTCATGTAACTTATTACCTATCGTTCTTATCAAAAATTTGTCCCAAATAGTTAAGATAGCTATTTCTTCAATCTTTGGATAAAAAATTTAAAAAACAAATTTTGGAAATTTTTTTTCCGAAATAAAAAAAAACTTTTTTGATTTTTTTCTCAAAAGAAAGCTTAGATATTTTCCTTGAAGACCTATTTGGTCTTTTAGTGGGATGTGAGTTGGATATCTATCCAAATAAATATTTTTTAACTTAAAACATAAAATTGTTGACTTTTTTTTTGCAAAATCAAAATCTTTGTTGACTTTGTTTTTTTTTATTTGCGAATACTCTGTTTCAAAGTGAAGCGTATCCCAGAGAGAGCGTTCTGCATAGACGAAACAAATAGTAGTCGGAAGGAGCACGGTCTGGATTATAAAGCTGGTGAGACAAAACTTCCCAACCACTGCACTCTTTTTAACAGAATAAAGTTACGTTGTCATGAAGGAATATTACGGCCTCATATTCTGGTAGTTTTTCGGTTAATGCTCGCTTCAAACGAACCATGGATATTTGGCTTTGGTTTCGATTCGGCTGATTGGCCGGGATTCACATACGATCTCTTACGCTTCGGGCAATCGTTGTAAATCCAATTTTCATCGCAAGTAATGATTCGGTGTAAAAATTATTTTCTTTTAGAGCGTTCAAGCACCATTTCAGACAAGGTATTGTCCATCGTCTTTCAAGGTATGCTAGCTTGAACTCTTATGGTACCCAATTTCTACTGATTGAGTAGCTCCCAATGATTTTGCAAGCTCTTGTTGATATTTGCAACAATCTTCATGGAGTAACGCCTCCAATTCTTGGTCTTCAAATAGTTTTGGCTGGCCTGGTCGATCTTTGTCTTTCGTGTCAAAACCACCACTGAACCGCACTAACCATATCTCGCACGTTGAAACTGATGAAACAGATTCACCATAAGCTCAGCGGTACATATGACGCTTTGTTGGTACATAATTGAACATTTTCGAATTCAATAACTAAGTGGGAATAGATGACGGAATAAATGATACCCTTCAAAATGACACAATTTTGTGTTTTATATACGTAATTTTAAAGTAAATTCTAATTTGGCTTTAGTTCATTTATTATAATTACTTCGTAATGATTCTACGAATATTACTGAAAATTAATTTTAGACAATTGGGAAATTGGAATGCTTTTTCTGCCCTGAAATTAAGCCAAATTAATATTTACTTTCAAATATATAGAATAAACATTTTAAAATCAGTTTCAAAAGAATAATATAGAGACAATTTTCTTTTCGCCAAACTTTTATGCCAAAATCTTGTGATTTATTTAAAGCAAGGTTTTAAGTACTTTCGCCCCATAGTGCAACAGAAAGATAAAAGTCTGTATTTTCTATTTAATCCAAATCTTGCGTAAATTATGGGACACCCTTTATTAGTAATTTTAAATATGTTTGGAATCTTTCTTTTTCAATAAAATCTTTAAATATTCTTTGTTTTAAATATTTGTTAAACCATGATACCTTTAAAGACTTGGTAAGGATAATTTGTAAAAATTACTTTTAATTTTAGCAATAGAAATTGTAAAAAAACATGCTTACAAAGTACTTGCCTTTACTCACCAAATGATGTAAATTGGATACGCTTAGAAGTATGCACTAAAACTTGTTTTCACTGACAATTTGCGTATTCCAATAACAGGCAAAAAAAATCTAAAAACAATAACAGCAACATACTTTTAAGGTTGTCAGCCGTTGTTTTTTTTTGTTGTCCTATCATGTGGGTGTTTACTCTTGACTGTTGAACTCAATATTGAAAAGAGCTTTTGTTTTCTATTTTTTTTAAGAATTTTTAGTTTGTTATTGTGTCCAATTTTATTGGGTGTGATTGCTTTAGTTTTGATGTGTCTGCATGATACTTTTGTTTATTTGTCTAGCGTTAACTCCCCGAAAAGTATGCATGTCAGTTATGGGTTTTTGTATTTACTAGTGTTGTGGCTATATTTTTAAAAGTGTTGTTAAAAGTTAATACATGTCCAGTTTTTTTATTGTTTTGTTTTTCCTTTTAACAAATGATTTTTTATGCTGATTTTACTAAAATTAGTTTGAAGTCATTGGCGTTTAAACGAAAACAATGCACTTGTTTTAGTGGTTCTCAAACACTTATTCTCTCTCAATAGTGTAAATTCGAAAAATTTTATATATGAATGGTGTAAAGCCGCTAAATTTCAATTGTATAAATTGTATTATCCAATTTTTAAACAAATAAGAAAGTATGGTCACCCAAGCCCGACCATATAATACCCTACACTAAGTAAAAGATCAAAAACATTTTTCTATTAAAATTTCAATAATTTATATTTTTAAGTGATTTCGGAAGTGGGCCTTATATGGGAGCTATGACCAATTATGGACCGATCACCATGAAATTAGGTCGTGTGAGTTATGTCTATATTAAAGTTAACTGTGTTGAATTTTGTGTGTATACCAACATTTTTAAGCGATTTATGCACGTTAAAGTGTTTTTCGGAAGCGGGTCTATATGGGAGCTATGACTAATTATGGACTGATCGTAACAAAATTTGGTGACATGAATTTTGTATATATAAAACTTATTTGGAGCGGAATCTGTGGAGATACATATATAAATTTAACATTTATGACCGATAAAGTCCAATTTCGGAAGGACATTTGTATGGGGGCTAGGTGAAATAATGGACCGATTTCAGCCAGTTTCAATAGGCTTGGACCTTGGGTCGAAAAAATAATATGTACCAAATTTGATCGAAATATCTTTAAAATTGCGACCTGTACTCTGCGCACAAGGTTTACATGGACAGCCAGCCAGCCAGACGGACGAACGGACATCGTTTAATCGATTCATAAAGTGATTCTAAGTCGATGGTGGTGTAGGGTATAAATATCATACCATAGTAATACTTATGAACTCTAGTTTGAATATATGATGAATTTTGCTACAGAAAGAAACTGGAATAACATTTTTTGTAATTCATGGAATTTATTAAATTTTTTTTTTCAATTGAAAGTCTGATTTACACAGGGCAAGTTTTCTTGCGCAAGTCTAGAGTTTATAGGAGAGAGAGGCAAGAAGAAAGAAGAGGGGTACACACTTGCTTGTACTGGCAAGTCTCTTCAATTCTCTTTTGTTTTCTCATTTTCACTATGGCGTCTATAAGGTTTTGACATGCAAAATTGAAAACAGGCTTGCTGTGTGTAAACAGTCGAGCAAGTTTAAAAGGAAATCGAAGAGACTTGCTACAAGTAAACTTGCTGTGTGTAAAAGCAGACAAAGCCCATTAAATTGTATTAAAATAGTTTAATTAGTCTTAAAGATATTTGAATTTAAATGCCTGCTCGTTTATGCATGTACGACATCTTAGCAAATAGTTGTTCATTTTCCGCGTAATTCGGCCATAACCGGCTGAGCTATATTTGCAGTTGCATCAACTTGTTGAAACCACACAGAATTGAAAGGGATTCTCTTTCGACGTAATTCCAGATAGACAAATTCATTAAACATGTTCAAGTAACGTCCCAAGTAAACGTAACGCTTTGTCCGAATCAAGCCAATATCGGATTCTCTGTTTCAAACTGAAACATATCAAAGAGAGAGCGTTCTGCATCGATTAAAACAAAAAAATAGTAGTGGACGGGAAATGATCTGTACTATAAAGCCAGATTATTCTAAATTATTTTTGACTACGAATCAGTTGTGTTGGGTACAGATTGGGTACCCTTTTGCTCCCACCAAATACAGAGAATTAACTCAGCGCCATGGATATTTGGCTTTGGTTTTGATTCGGGTGGTTGGTCGGGCTTCACATGCGATCTCTTACACAGAGAAATAGATTCGTAGTAGCAACCGAAATTGTTGCCAATTGAATGATCTATGAATCGGTTTTCTCTGTGTACGCTTCCGGTAATGGATCCATTTTTTATTGCGAGGAATGATTCGGAGTAAAAATGATTTTCTTTTATAGAGTTCAAGCATCATTTCGGATATGCAAAATCGTATTTCAAGGTGTCTCGGCTTCAGTTCGTATGGTACCCAATTTGCTTGCTTTTTGATGAATCCTGCTGCTTCCAATGATTTTGTAATTGCTGCTTGAGTAGCTCCTAAACTCTTGTTGAGTTTTAGAACAATCTTGATGGGGTAATGCCTTTTAATTCTTGGTCTTCAAACTTTGTTGGTCAAAATCACCACTTCTGAACCCCACAAACCATCTATCGCACATTGAAACCGAGGGAACACATTCTCCATAAGCTTTGGTGAGCAATCGTTGTGCTTCAGTATGATATATAAAAGTATATACCTCATATGTAATTGCGATTCCTTTTTAATTGCAAACGATTTATAAAATGTTCATTTATTACATTAGTCATCGTCATGCTATACATGCAAATACTTCTAAACATAGAACATACTTTACACATATGCAAGTGTAAATTTGAAACTTCAAAAAATATTATGCCTGAGTTAACTTTGTTCCTTTTCCTTTGCATGTTCTTTTTAAGTAAATTTCTTCTTTTTTTTCTGTTTGATCCTGAACAAAGCTCCTTCCTATGCAACGGTTTCTAACAAACATTTTTTCAAAAAAAGTAAACAGTGTTCAGTCTGTGAAAAAAAACAGAAAAAAGAAAACACAAATATGTAGAAGAGATATTAAGAAATAAAAGAAACTACTCGTAACAAGTAAATAAAAGGTAATATGAAGTTGTCGGTTCGAGAACTTTTAGATGCCAATAGTCCTGGCAAATAATGACAAACACACTGGCAAACAACAAACATACACACGGACCGAACAGCAGACCAACAGATAGACATTTAAAATGACTACTAGATAAACACAAACTTAACATGACAAGAGTTTGTCACTCAGAAAGAGAGGGCGTTTCATCAGGCAAACAATTCTAAAAAAAAAAAAAAAATAGAAAATAAATTCAACAGAAAACAGCAACTGTATGAAATTGTTGTAAAAGTCATACAAAAGGTCTATTATATTTTGTGAACGAACATATACAGGTGTGTTTTTTTAGAAATAACCCAACAAGTTGTAGCAAAATATGGTGAGAATTTTATTTGAGATCTTGAAAATCTTGTATTCAATTCATTGACCATTTCCAAAATTCAACTTCTTTTCTGTTTTTCTCAAAGTTCTGTTTTTTGAATATAGTTCTATTATTTTCTATTTATTTTACTTCTTAACCAATTGCTTACTGTGTTACCTTAAAAACTTGCCACAGCCTGAGGTGTTTTTTGTTCTTCTTCGTCTATTTTATTTTGAAAGGACATTATTATTCCTCTGTGTCTGTGTATGGAAAACATAAAAAGCATGAAGATTGATGTACGCCCAGTTTGATAATAAAGAAAATATCGTTTTTAAATTTTGCCATGGCAACTGCCATGACATCTTGTGACAACTCCTGTTATAGAAACAAAACAAAAATATGTTTGTTTTTTTTTACATCCTGTGTTTTTTTATATATATTTTTAAACAGAAAATAAAGTACTTTAAACGTTCTTAGTAATTTAACTGTATATGATTGTATGTAAATATATTAAATTTAACTTAAATATAGTTTAATATTGATTTCTTCCTTTGTATAATCCTGATTGTAGTTTTTTTATTGGGTGTAAAATGCGGTATTTTTAAAAATTTTTAGCTTGAAACATATAAATTTATTTAAAATTTCCGATCGATTTCCGCTTTTTTCGGTTTTTGTGATAATTTTATAAATATTAAGTATTCATTTGATAATATAGAAACTATATTATTCAATCAGTTTATAAAATGGGAAATGCTATAAAAATTTAAAATTCAAACTTGACGGATGTTCAAAAGGATAAAGGAAAATTTGTAATTTTTCTATTAATAGTACTTTTTTAACATATTAAATTAGCATACATAAATTAAAGTCGGCTAATATGCTTCTCTGTAAATACATAATCCAGAATAGGGGGCCCACAAAAGGAGAACTAAACCAAAGTAAGGAGTACTTTTTCATTCTTCAAATGCTACATTTTGAATTTTCTATAATATTGGACCTAGCATCAGGAAATTTCTTTGAAATTTTTAAATTTCACGAGTGGAAAATTGGCTCCAGATACAGTGGTCGACATAAGTCTTCGTACGACCACAATTTTTAGCATTTTATGAGAGAAAACCCGGTAAATAAAAAAAATTATGCAGTTTTGTTTGAAATCTATTTTTATTGCTATGCACCAAAAAAAATGTCGTTGCAATGTAAACTTGTGAAATTATTCATAAAAAACAATAAAAAAAAATATTGACAAAAGTCTACATACGACCACAGCATGTCCTGGTTTTTTTGAATACTAACAGATAAGCAATGCAATTTATACAGTTCGAAAAATATTCAGTTACTTTGAAAACACTGGTACAGTTAAAAACAATCTGCGATGTAGAGATGTAATCTTCATTTTAAAAGAAGTCAACAAAAACCCAAAAGTAAATACCAAAAAATTGGCCGAAGAACTCGCAACAAGATCAGAAGTTATTGTTTATCCACGAACAATTCAAATAACCTTAAATAAAAATCCTCGTAAATTAGCGAACGGATCGTTTGGAGTTCGCCCAAAAGCACTTTGAAAAGGACATGGAATTCTGGAAGCGAATTTTGTTCACTGATGAGTTGAAGTATAACATATTTGGAAGTGATGGGAGAGATAAAGTATGGCGCAAAACAAATACAGCAATGGATCCGAAAAATTTACTCGCTACAGTTAAGCATGGTGGTGGCAGTGTGATGGTTTGGCGTACTGTCGCTGCTTCTGGAGTGGGAAAGTTAGTGTTTATTGAGGATAATATGGATCGTTATCAGTACACATCCATTTTGGAACAAAATTTGAGAGCACCGGTTGATATATTAACTCTTGGTTAAAATGTTTAAAGGACTACCATGTTATAAATATAATTGAAACACAAAATTTTATTTTTTCAACAAAAACAATAATTCATTTTAATTATACTTCAGTTAAAACAAGTCATTTTAACTTAACCTAATTTACAAAAACGTAGCGTGGCGGTCCTTTACACATCCTAAAGGGGAAATGGCGGTGAATTTTGTCCATCAGTGTACGTCTCAAATTGTCAAAGATTGGCTACTCTACCATGCCCACGACAATTGTACATACCACCTCAAAGCCCGGACTTAAATGTTATTGAGTACGTGTGGGAAATTCTACAACGGAAGATCCGAAAACATCTTATTACTTGTGAACCAATGTTAAAGGAGAAACTTCCAGAAGAATGTAAAAATATAAAGTCCGCAGAACTGGAAAATTTAGTTACTTCGATGCCCAGGCGTTTGTAGATGCCCGTGGTGGCCCAACGAAATATTGAATTTAATGAAAATTTGTATTCGCTGAAAAATGTTTATTTAGACTTTTGTCAACATATTTTTTTAATTTTTTGTGAATAATAGTTTAAATTAATTATAAATTTAGCGATATTTTTTTGTTTTATTCCAAAAAATGCATTTGAAATAAAACTGCATCATTACTTTTACTTATTATGGTTTAGAAGTGCGCGAGTTACGAAAATAATGGTCGTACGTAGACTCCAAAATGTGGGCCTTTATGATACTTTTTTCTTCTAATAGTACGTTTCAAATGAGCTAGAATTCACATTACAATGAACCAGTAAACATGAAACTGGAGACTTGTTATCCTAAATGAGTAAGAATTCACAAATGGAGACTAAATTGTAACTTTTCTTTCTTCTAATTGGGGTGGCGAAGCGAGCACGAGCGATATTTGAAAATAACGAAGATTTTGTTATTAAAAAGCTATGACCTTTTACCATCTTGCTGGCAAACATATGGATTCCGAGCCAAAATAACTGCTCATCTTTTGAAGCCAAGAATCAAGCCAATATTCAAAATTGAAGCGTATCCCAGAGAGAGAGTTCTGCATCGATCGAAACAAATAGTAGTCGGACGGATCACGGTCAGGAGTGTGAGGACAAACTTCCCAACCACTTCATTCTAAATATATTTTAAAATGTATTGCAACTTGTGGCCGAGCGTTTTTGCGTTTGGTACAGGTTCCCTGTGATGGTCTGGCCAGATTTCAGCAGCACATGATAGATTTGGTCCCACTAAATACAGAGCATTACCTTAGCGCCAGGATATTTCAGCTTTTAAATGAATCCAGCTACTCGCAAACGTTTACAAATTGCTGCTTGAGTAGATCCCAATGATTTTGCAAGCTCTTGTGCAGTTTTGCAACAATCTTCATGGAGTAATGCCTCCAATTCTTGGTATTCGAACATTTTTGGCTGGCCTGGAAGATCTTTGTCTTCCGTGTCATTACATCTGAACCATACCTGGCATGTCTTTAAAATATATTTAAATTAAATTTAAAGACTTTTAATTTTAATTATTTCAAGTTCGTTTTTTTTTGTACATCCTATGATAAAAACAAACGTAATTTGGATACTGTCAATCAATGTAGATATTTTTTTGTTTTATTTCAGTATCGTTTGTTTTATTTTATTTTTTTTTTTGTGTTTGCCAATTTTATCTTTCGTTTTCACATTTGAAACACTTTGACTAGGAGAACGTAACATTTTACGTGTTGTAATATGGTATAAAGTTTGTATAATAAATTTAAAACCAAATACCTGTTCGCGCATAAAATATATGAAATTCATTCACCTTTTGATTTCACATAAATTCTAGAACATGCCACCATAAGCTTTTATTTTTTATTTATTCTGTAGTTTTTTTTCTCTTCTTTTTTGAGACTGTAAAAACTAAGAGGAGAATGGCAAACATAAGCCGAATAAGACAAGTTACCACGTTGGCTGGGGTTTTTATTTAAAAACATAACGTATGTTTATACAGTGGGCGCCAGATATATGAAAATATTTACCAAAATCTCAAAAGCTGGAATCTATATAAATAAATGTCTTACAGAAATATTTCAGCATACATTTTTCTTTTATCAATATGGGTCCTTTGGATTTTGTCCTGTGACTGTGTTTTTTAAAACACTAGTATGTGTGTTGTAAATTTTTATATTTGGCTGCCTATTTTTAAACATCACACTTAAATGATCCACTTTTTTTTAGGTTTGTTTGGGTTTTCTCCCCTTTTTAGTGTGTGTGTTTTTTTTGTACTGTTTTCTTTCAACTTTATACTTGATACACTTTAGTAAATGTGAAGTTCATCTTGGTGTTGAAACGTGACTTGTTTTTTTAAATAACGATTCTTATTTGTTTTGTTGTTGTTGTAGTGGCTTGTATAGGGCTACAGATATGGTAAAAACTTAAATCTTTTAAGTTGATTTTTAAGAGAGAAATTGTGGATTGTATTACACCAACATTTTTCAAGTGTTTGCAGTTAACTTTTGATTGTTTTTAGTTGTTTTTTTCTTTAAAAAAAAAAAAATAAAAAATACCAACAATATTGATTAACTTTAGCAAAATCTTAGGTGTAAGACAAGCGTAAAGTGAAAGTTTTAAGTGTTTAGATGCTTATTTTAACTCATATATTGATAAGTGTTTGCTAAGATAGGGGTTGATTTTAAAGAAGTTTTTTAAAACTTTAAAAAATAAATTTGTATGTTTTAAACTTTTGCAGGGAGTTAGTTAATAAGAATTATAAAAGCCTAAGGCAAATGCTGGTACATAACTTTTATTTTTCATTTTAAAGTTGACTTAATGTTTTGTATTTTTAGTTACAAATGCTAAAGATTGCCTGTCCTATCGCTGACTTATTTTGCTGAAGTTAAAATAATGATAAAATTATGTAATTGAATAAAATACATAATAATTGAAATCCTATATCACTGATGTGAAGTCCATACAAGTCAGTCTAACAGTGTGAATGCATTTCAGTCTATTGAAATTTTGGCAAAAAATTTAAAAAAAAAAATGTAGTGGTGAATACGAAAAATATTTGTCCACATCATAAACTTGTTGTTCAAAGAAATAATTTGAGATTTACCCAAAAAATAATGAATCAGGGAAAGCGCTGTAAACTTATAATCAACAAATAGAAAGAAAATATTAAACATACAATGCAGTTCATCGGGAAAGGTCGAAAAATGGCACGAACGTGTGGCCCATTCGTGAAATATTAGGACATTATGACAATATGACATGATAGGAGACCTTTTGAATTGACCAAATATACAATATACAATATACAATATACAATATACAATATACAATATACAATATACAATATACAATATACAATATACAATATACAATATACAATATACAATATACAATATACAATATACAATATACAATATACAATATACAATATACAATATACAATATACAATATACAATATACAATATACAATATACAATATACAATATACAATATACAATATACAATATACAATATACAATATACAATATACAATATACAATATACAATATACAATATACAATATACAATATACAATATACAATATACAATATACAATATACAATATACAATATACAATATACAATATACAATATACAATATACAATATACAATATACAATATACAATATACAATATACAATATACAATATACAATATACAATATACAATATACAATATACAATATACAATATACAATATACAATATACAATATACAATATACAATATACAATATACAATATACAATATACAATATACAATATACAATATACAATATACAATATACAATATACAATATACAATATACAATATACAATATACAATATACAATATACAATATACAATATACAATATACAATATACAATATACAATATACAATATACAATATACAATATACAATATACAATATACAATATACAATATACAATATACAATATACAATATACAATATACAATATACAATATACAATATACAATATACAATATACAATATACAATATACAATATACAATATACAATATACAATATACAATATACAATATACAATATACAATATACAATATACAATATACAATATACAATATACAATATACAATATACAATATACAATATACAATATACAATATACAATATACAATATACAATATACAATATACAATATACAATATACAATATACAATATACAATATACAATATACAATATACAATATACAATATACAATATACAATATACAATATACAATATACAATATACAATATACAATATACAATATACAATATACAATATACAATATACAATATACAATATACAATATACAATATACAATATACAATATACAATATACAATATACAATATACAATATACAATATACAATATACAATATACAATATACAATATACAATATACAATATACAATATACAATATACAATATACAATATACAATATACAATATACAATATACAATATACAATATACAATATACAATATACAATATACAATATACAATATACAATATACAATATACAATATACAATATACAATATACAATATACAATATACAATATACAATATACAATATACAATATACAATATACAATATACAATATACAATATACAATATACAATATACAATATACAATATACAATATACAATATACAATATACAATATACAATATACAATATACAATATACAATATACAATATACAATATACAATATACAATATACAATATACAATATACAATATACAATATACAATATACAATATACAATATACAATATACAATATACAATATACAATATACAATATACAATATACAATATACAATATACAATATACAATATACAATATACAATATACAATATACAATATACAATATACAATATACAATATACAATATACAATATACAATATACAATATACAATATACAATATACAATATACAATATACAATATACAATATACAATATACAATATACAATATACAATATACAATATACAATATACAATATACAATATACAATATACAATATACAATATACAATATACAATATACAATATACAATATACAATATACAATATACAATATACAATATACAATATACAATATACAATATACAATATACAATATACAATATACAATATACAATATACAATATACAATATACAATATACAATATACAATATACAATATACAATATACAATATACAATATACAATATACAATATACAATATACAATATACAATATACAATATACAATATACAATATACAATATACAATATACAATATACAATATACAATATACAATATACAATATACAATATACAATATACAATATACAATATACAATATACAATATACAATATACAATATACAATATACAATATACAATATACAATATACAATATACAATATACAATATACAATATACAATATACAATATACAATATACAATATACAATATACAATATACAATATACAATATACAATATACAATATACAATATACAATATACAATATACAATATACAATATACAATATACAATATACAATATACAATATACAATATACAATATACAATATACAATATACAATATACAATATACAATATACAATATACAATATACAATATACAATATACAATATACAATATACAATATACAATATACAATATACAATATACAATATACAATATACAATATACAATATACAATATACAATATACAATATACAATATACAATATACAATATACAATATACAATATACAATATACAATATACAATATACAATATACAATATACAATATACAATATACAATATACAATATACAATATACAATATACAATATACAATATACAATATACAATATACAATATACAATATACAATATACAATATACAATATACAATATACAATATACAATATACAATATACAATATACAATATACAATATACAATATACAATATACAATATACAATATACAATATACAATATACAATATACAATATACAATATACAATATACAATATACAATATACAATATACAATATACAATATACAATATACAATATACAATATACAATATACAATATACAATATACAATATACAATATACAATATACAATATACAATATACAATATACAATATACAATATACAATATACAATATACAATATACAATATACAATATACAATATACAATATACAATATACAATATACAATATACAATATACAATATACAATATACAATATACAATATACAATATACAATATACAATATACAATATACAATATACAATATACAATATACAATATACAATATACAATATACAATATACAATATACAATATACAATATACAATATACAATATACAATATACAATATACAATATACAATATACAATATACAATATACAATATACAATATACAATATACAATATACAATATACAATATACAATATACAATATACAATATACAATATACAATATACAATATACAATATACAATATACAATATACAATATACAATATACAATATACAATATACAATATACAATATACAATATACAATATACAATATACAATATACAATATACAATATACAATATACAATATACAATATACAATATACAATATACAATATACAATATACAATATACAATATACAATATACAATATACAATATACAATATACAATATACAATATACAATATACAATATACAATATACAATATACAATATACAATATACAATATACAATATACAATATACAATATACAATATACAATATACAATATACAATATACAATATACAATATACAATATACAATATACAATATACAATATACAATATACAATATACAATATACAATATACAATATACAATATACAATATACAATATACAATATACAATATACAATATACAATATACAATATACAATATTCAATATACAATATACAATATATCATTGGTCAGATTGTGTTCAAGATTTACGTGCGTACCTGCCCAGAGGGCCTAATCGCACGGTGCTCCCAACACCGGATAGAAACATGCGTCTATCACCGCCAATGCATGACTTAATGTACATACATTTTGCAACTTTTCGTACATTGAATGCACGGATCAATGAACAAGCACCTTGCTCGAGAGCTCGGGCTATCTAATCCCTGCCATCTCATAGCTCAGCTAGTCAACAAGACAAGAGACAATTGCCAGACTAAGACACGCACGCTCTGGTTAATACCAGCGTAGCACATGACCAGAACCTATAACCCCAAGCCGTTACAGTTAAGGTGCGTCCCTATAACACACCAATAACAAACAACCTGAGGCCAAGCCATAGCCAATGTACCACGTACGCAGCCCAATCCAACACATTCCCCAAATCAAGCCAACCAACCTTACTACTACATGGCTATGTTGTACTCAGCAACATCACCTAGTAGATTGGTTGTCCGAAATTTGCCATAAGGTCAAACATCAGTCATTAACCAACCTCTACCCGCTTTGGGTTTTAAACCACAGCCAGCTCATCATCACCCTAAGTGACCTCACCAACGGTTCTACAGGACCGGAGTCCTGAGGCAAAGAACCCCCGAGCTACTAGATAAGACTCTAGTCAGCTGCGAATTTAAAAGCATTCAATTCTTACCAGGAATGAGGTACGTGCAACTGGGAGCCCCGGTTTCGCTCCATATATTCCCTCAAAGCACATCACCAAGGTCTGGAGCTAACCAAGATGCTTATACGTGCCCCGAGGGACTATATCATTGGTCAATTCACAAGGTCTCTTGTCATGTCATAATGTCCTAAAATAATGCTATGTTTATTGTGTTATCGTAAACAACCAGCAGATACCTGCGCCGAATGCCTAATAGTCGGTTAAGCCGAGCTGACGAATCGTGATATATTAGGACATTATGACAATATGACTGATAAGAGACCTTGTGAATTGACCAAATATATTAGGTTTTTTCGTTAACATATCGCAATGAAATTTTTTAGAAAATCAAACCCCGCAATTCTAAAAAAGGAACAAACAATTTTCGTATTTTTTTGGAATTTCGCCCACGAGTCCTTATTTTGTCCGGGACTGGTAAAATAATAATTTAGAATACATCATAGTATTTAAAAATGTTGCTCATTTTAGAAACCCAGACTTTGGGATTATGGAACACTTTGCCTAAATTCAAAATGTCGATAAACAAATAGACTAAATACGGAAAGCCTCCAATAGCTGATATTATATTGGAGTCTAGAATTAATAATACAAACAATACTTAGAAATTGTAGAATAAATTCAACCAGTTCTAAAATTATATATTATTAACACTGACATTGTAAAGTAAATACTAGAATACTTAGCAAAAGCACTAATTACAATTCGTGGTGCTTTTAGTTGTCTTTGACAATGCTCAATACCACTTGTATGCTTTCTTTTGATGTTCTTATATATTTTATTAATTTGTTCAGTAACCATAGATTTTCAAAATGTTAAATTATTTTTAGTCTCGAAATTAAGTGGTTTGTTTTGTAGGAAATAAATTTTTTTAATTTTCATTACAGGTTACATATAAGTGATATTGTAACACTCATACGCAATGTAGCCTCTTTAAAATGTGTACCATGTAAATAGTTGAATAAAATATAACAGAAGCAATTGAGAATTAAAAGTAAAATCATATTATTGTGGCACTTTTTGTACATATTTATAAGTATCCCAATAAGCACCAAAGAATTAAAAATTTTATATTTTTTGTAAAATTTTATATTTTTTTTTTTTGTAAAATTCAGTTTTTTTAAAATAATTCCAATTTTTTTTTTAAATTTTCGATTTTTTCCAACATTTTTTATTTTTTTATAAAATTGGCGATTCATTAATTAATATTAAGTGTTGTGATTTGCATCAAATGAATTTCTGCGATATATTTTTCAAGTTCTATAATAAATTATAAATAATTATAATAATAGAACCAAAAAGTATCTATGTCTAGAAATCACAATAAGACCCAAACGAAGGGCACTAGCTGGCTGAAATTGTCCACAAAAGCGCTCTCTGTTGATAAAGCTTGTTTTGAAAATGGGCAATATGGGTCCATGATTTTACCTGGTCGCCCCTGAATACTTTTTAAGCCGCATACAAATATGTTTATTATGCGGCACTCCTGAAATTTTGAACAAATTGGGTACTCTGAATTTTGTCAAAAAAAATATGGACTTAGCATAACAACGAAAAAAAATTTAATAGGGTAGAAGGGGGATCATAAGCCATAGGGGCACATCTGCCAACTTAAAATAAAAACCGAGTAATCGATTTTGTTACATTATCAAGTTATGATTTCGTTTATCGATTGTTTATCATCCCTGAAAGTTGGAAAGTTTAATTTTACATATGCAGACGCTATTAATGGTTTTTCAACAAGCTTTGAAAATATTTCAGCGTGTGAATTGTTGTGCTAACTTCTTTAGTTTTTGTGATACAAAAAACATATTGGTTGGTGATAACCTCATAATTCCCCCTGGGGCACATTCGCCAGATACAAGGAATCCCTTTGATGTTGATAAAATATAGAAAAATTTAGTCACAATTTTTTAAATTATTTTTTTATACCCTTCACCATGAGTGGCAAGGGTATATATAAGTTTGTCATTCCGTTTGTAATTTCCACATTTTTCATTTGCGACCCCATAAAGTATATATATTCTGGATCGTTATACATAGCGGAATCGATATAGCCATGTCCGTCTGTCCGTCTGTCCGTCTGTCCGTCTGTGTGTTGAAATCAACTTTCCGAAGCCCCCAAATAACATACATACATGATTCATATATCAATATCTCCGGAATTCTTCCGGCTCCGTTGCTATTTAAAATCGGTCCACAAATGGCTGAGATATAAGGAAAAAACCAGGACAACATCGATTTTTTACCTATTTTTGACCTATATCTGGATTACTAAGTCATTAATATAGACAATATGGATATCTAATGATAGATATTTCAAAGACCTTTGCATCGACGTATATAAGACCATAGTAAGTTGAACCTGGGCTGAGATATAACCATAAAACCAAAACACAATGTAATTTGTTATTGTTTTCAATGATGTCATGCAAATATATGTATAATAACAAAAAAGCTTTATTTGTATGTATATATGTATGTGTTTTTTTGTCAATCTTCAGCAATGCGAATTTATATACCAGGTGGTGTCGATTCTACAACAAGTACAACATTTACAAAAACCACTTGCAATTTGTTTTTGTTTATGTGGTTTAAGATGTCAAAGTTTGCCTGTTGTTTTTGTTACTTTTACGTTTGTTGTAGCATTCGCCGCAACAATCATACCATAATTGACAGCTCAAACATCAAAACAACATTATCAACACCACCTGGTATATAAATTCGCCTTGAGAGAGAGCTTTTTATAATGTGTTCTCAAAAGAGCAACTCTCTCACAAGTACACAGAACCAGTGTTGCTAAATATTTTTTGAAGAAAACTTTTTATTTATAAGTACATACTAAAATTACAAAACCCAATTCGTACATATATGTAATCAAACTAAGATAATTTATGTGAATTTAGTGCTGGAGACACTTTCAATATATTCAAATCAATCACCCCATTTAGTGAATGAATTTGGGACTATCATTTTGAAATCATCGGTTCAACTTATTGATATCAATTTTCCAAAAAAACTTTTTTTTTTAAAATAAAACTTTTTGCGTCTCAAAAACCTTGCTAAAAAGGGAAAACTTGACATATGGTAACACTGCACAGAATACATATTGTACAAAAACAACAACCACGTTGTTTGAGCACGTTGCTTTTGCGCTTATTTCATTTTTGTTGTTGTTTGTTGCTATTGTCAACAAATAATTGAGCAACGCAACCACTCCCAGCAAGGCGAATCTATAGAAGGTGACGAAAGAACTACAACATGCACAAAAACAACAGGTACTTTGTTTTTGTTAAAAGATAGTCGAACTGTCAAAGTTGCCTGTTGTTGTTTTTGCTTTTGGGTTTGTTGTATTTTTCGCCACAACAATCACAAGTGAATTGACAGTTCACTTGTCTAAACAATTCGCCTTGACTCCCATATTGTTATTCTATTTTTTTATCCGTTTTTAAACATGAAAGTAAATAACAAACATTTCAGAAAAAGCTTTTTGTTCGATTGTTGTGTTCAAAGTAAATTAATAAAGTAGACTCAGTAGACTTTGGTTGTGTTTAATTCTTTTAATACCCTTCATCATATGTATATGTAAGTTTGTCATTCCGTTTGCAATTTCTATAAAATTTTATGAAATTTCAACAGATTATGTAAACGATTCTATATTGGATTTGCTGTTACGGTTCCATATGTGTTCTCCTATTTTAAGATTTACTTTTAATCTTATATACAGGGATGGAAAATTATATTTTTGTTCCGTATTAAAATAGTATTAAAAAATTACTTTCTTCATAACCAGAGCACTTAAAATTTTAATATTACTGTAGCTTTATGCTGTAAACAGTCGTCTGTTATCACAAAATTGTCTATAGAAAGTGCTGTTGAATACGAGATTTTCTATAGAAAATGCTTTATAATAGACAAGATTTTTAAAGAAAATGCTGTTTTTCATACGATTTTCTATAGAAAATACTGTTATACACAGCATGTCCAAAAAATATAGTTATAGACAAGATTTTCTATAGAAAATTATTTTATTTTCTATAGAAAAATGCTACACTCAAGATTTTCAACAGAAAATATAGTTATACTTAAGATTTTCTACAGCAAATATTGTTATACACAAGATTGTTATGCACAAGATTTTCTATAGAAAATATTGTTCTACACAAGATTTTCTATAGAAAATATTGTTCTACACAAGATTTTCTATAGAAAATATTGTTCTACACAAGATTTTCTATAGAAAATATTGTTCTACACAAGATTTTCTATAGAAAATATTGTTCTACACAAGATTTTCTATAGAAAATATTGTTCTACACAAGATTTTCTATAGAAAATATTGTTCTACACAAGATTTTCTATAGAAAAAATTGTTCTACACAAGATTTTCTATAGAAAATATTGTTCTACATAAGATTTTCTATAGAAAATATTGTTCTACACAAGATTTTCTATAGAAAATATCGTCATACACAAGATTTTCTACAGAAAATATTTTCTATAGAAAATATTGTTCTACACAAGATTTTCTATACAAAATATTGTTCTACACAAGATTTTCTATAGAAAATATTGTTCTACACAAGATTTTCTATAGAAAATATTGTTCTACACAAGATTTTCTATAGAAAATATTGTTCTACACAAGATTTTCTATAGAAAAAATTGTTCTACACAAGATTTTCTATAGAAAATATTGTTCTACATAAGATTTTCTATAGAAAATATTGTTCTACACAAGATTTTCTATAGAAAATATCGTCATACACAAGATTTTCTACAGAAAATATTTTCTATAGAAAATATTGTTCTACACAAGATTTTCTATAGAAAATATTGTTCTACACAAGATTTTCTATAGAAAATATTGTTCTACACAAGATTTTCTATAGAAAATATTGTTCTACACAAGATTTTCTATAGAAAAAATTGTTCTACACAAGATTTTCTATAGAAAATATTGTTCTACATAAGATTTTCTATAGAAAATATTGTTCTACACAAGATTTTCTATAGAAAATATCGTCATACACAAGATTTTCTACAGAAAATATTTTCTATAGAAAATATTGTTCTACACAAGATTTTCTATACAAAATATTGTTCTACACAAGATTTTCTATAGAAAATATTGTTCTACACAAGATTTTCTAGAAAATATTGTTCTACACAAGATTTTCTATAGAAAATGTTGATCTACACAAGATTTTCTATAGAAAATATTGTTCTACACAAGATTTTCTATAGAAAATATTGTTCTACACAAGATTTTCTATAGAAAATATTGTTCTACACAAGATTTTCTATAGAAAATATTGTTCTACACAAGATTTTCTATAGAAAATATTGTTCTACACAAGATTTTCTATAGAAAAAATTGTTCTACACAAGATTTTCTATAGAAAATATTGTTCTACATAAGATTTTCTATAGAAAATATTGTTCTACACAAGATTTTCTATAGAAAATATCGTCATACACAAGATTTTCTACAGAAAATATTTTCTATAGAAAATATTGTTCTACACAAGATTTTCTATACAAAATATTGTTCTACACAAGATTTTCTATAGAAAATATTGTTCTGCACAAGATTTTCTATAGAAAATATTGTTCTACACAAGATTTTCTATAGAAAATGTTGATCTACACAAGATTTTCTATAGAAAATATTGTTCTACACAAGATTTTCTATAGAAAATATTGTTCTACACAAGATTTTCTATAGAAAATATTGTTCTACACAAGATTTTCTATAGAAAATATTGTTCTACACAAGATTTTCTATATAAAATATTGTTCTACACAAGATTTTCTATATAAAATATTGTTCTACACAAGATTTTCTATATAAAATATTGTTCTACACAAGATTTTCTATAGAAAATGTTGATCTACACAAGATTTTCTATAGAAAATATTGTTCTACACAAGATTTTCTATAGAAAATATTGTTCTACACAAGATTTTCTATAGAAAATATTGTTCTACACAAGATTTTCTATATAAAATATTGTTCTACACAAGATTTTCTATAGAAAATGTTGTTCTACACAAGATTTTCTATAGAAAATGTTGTTCTACACAAGATTTTCTATAGAAAATATTGTTCTACACAAGATTTTCTATAGAAAATATTGTTCTACACAAGATTTTCTATAGAAAATATTGTTCTACACAAGATTTTCTATAGAAAATATTGTTCTACACAAGATTTTCTATAGAAAATATTGTTCTACACAAGATTTTCTATAGAAAATATTGTTCTACACAAGATTTTCTATAGAAAATATTGTTCTACACAAGATTTTCTATAGAAAATATTGTTCTACACAAGATTTTCTATAGAAAATATTGTTCTACACAAGATTTTCTATAGAAAATATTGTTCTACACAAGATTTTCTATAGAAAATATTGTTCTACACAAGATTTTATATAGAAAATGTTGTCCTACAGAAGATTTTCTATAGAAAATGTTGTCCTACAGAAGATTTTCTATAGAAAATGTTGTCCTACAGAAGATTTTCTATACAAAATATTGTTCTACACAATATTTTCTACAGAAAATGTTGTTCTACACAAGATTTTCTATACAAAATATTGTTATAGACAAGATTTTCTACAGAAAATATTGTTATAGACAAGATTTTCTACAGAAAATATTGTTCTACACAAGATTTTCTACAGAAAATATTGTTCTACACAAGATTTTCTACAGAAAATATTGTTCTACACAAGATTTTCTATAGAAAATATTGTTCTACACAAGATTTTCTACAGAAAATGTTGTTCTACACAAGATTTTCTACAGAAAATGTTGTTCTACACAAGATTTTCTACAGAAAATGTTGTTCTACACAAGATTTTCTATAGAAAATATTGTTCTACACAAGATTTTCTATAGAAAATATTGTTCTACACAAGATTTTCTATAGAAAATATTGTTCTACAGAAGATTTTCTGTAGAAAATATTGTTCTACAGAAGATTTTCTGTAGAAAATATTGTTCTACAGAAGATTTTCTGTAGAAAATATTGTTCTACAGAAGATTTTCTGTAGAAAATATTGTTCTACTCAAGATTTTCTACAGAAAATGTTGTTCTACACAAGATTTTGACCTATATCTGTATTATGGATATCTAATGATAGATATTTCAAAGACCTTTGCAACGACGTATATCAGACCATAGTAAGTTGTACCTACAATGGGTCAAAAATCGAAAAAATATTTTTTAACCCAAATTTTTTTTTTCACTAAATTTAAAAAAAAAATAAAAAAAAATTTCAAAAAATTGGAAAAATAAAATTGTATTTGTGTTTATCTATTTTAAATGTGTTTTATCTATATCTATATGTGTTTTATCTATAAAAAATATTTAAAATTTTTATTTTAAAGTATAATTTGGTGAAGGGTATTTAAGATTCGGCACAGCCGAATATAGCTCTCTTACTTGTTTTTTTGTTAAGTTGTGTGAAATAAAGAATATTTAGTTTATTGTACGTTGATTTGTGAATTAAGGTATAAAACAGTAAAATACGTTTATATTTTTTGATTTTTTTGTTTTATTTTACAATGACAAATCTGCCCCAACCCTTTTTGCGTATTTACCCCATGGGTGGGGTGGTTTTGCCGTTTTTGGTCAGTCTAGAAATGTTAAAAAAAATATGTATATGAAGATCAGATAGGCAAGATTGAAATGATAAAAACTAAAGCCAACATATCTAAGTATCCGAATAGATATATATATTGGGTTTTAATTTGAGATCGCCTCATAAAAAAGTGGCGTATGATCCTCCTTCTACCCTAATTGTAATTATTGCCTTCACAAACAGTGCATTTATACTTATTTTAACGTTTTGTATTAAAATCTAAATTTTCATAAAAAGTGCACTTGACACGTTTGCGAACTTACTTACCAACGTATTGGGTTTGGGTAGTATCTGCTCTGAAATATTTAATTTTTAATTCAACCTTATCAAATATATTTTTATTAAGTATAATAATGTGTTACTCCATAGCTTGAAGAAATTATTAAGAAAAATGTGAGTTAGCCTTTTTATCAATGGATTCAGGACTTATTTTATGTGAACAAAATGTATTATTAATTTAAAATATAAATGAATTCTTGATTAAAAAAAACTTGCATCAACAAATTCAAACGAAATAAATTAAACAACTTAATTGTTAGCAAAGCAGCATCTTCCCTTTCAACCTTGTAATTTATAATCTAAAAATACGTATGAATAATATTGTAACACTCATACGCAAGCAGTCTGCAAATAAGCAAGCTGTAATTTGTAAATATTCGATTCTATAGACATAATTTATTTAAACAGAAACTTGAAGCCTCAATAAATTTGTTAAGCCTTAAACATATTTGTTTTTCAGTTTTAATTCTTTACTTATTGTTTTCCTAAAAAGAAAATATTTTTCATTTAAAATATAAAGCATTTCTTGATTAAAGAAGACTTTTTGAATAACAAATTCAAGCGAAATAAATTGAACAACTCAATTCCTAACAAAGAGGTTTCTTCCCTATCTGCCTTTTAATTTATAACTAATTGAAAAGGCAGTAGAAAAAAGATGCTATGCCATAAATTTCTTGTAGGTTGTTGCAAAAGATAAACCCACAATTCTCGCAAAAGAATTGAGTATTCCAAATAAAAATGAAGAACGAAATGAATAGGAAAAGAATATAATTTTATTGGCATACGTTTGTAATATAAACCAAACTGCATTTGCCAATCGAACAAGAAGTCCTCGTATCATTTGTAACTCATTGCATTTAATGTTTCTGCTGCTGCAGTTGATGCTGAAGGTTTGTGCTTCTACGAATATGACTCAATTAAATGTACATGCCTTTAAGGTACAAAAGGCAAGTCAAGTCAAGGCAGTCGCACCAAGCCAAGCCAGCCAAATGGTAAAAAGGAATTGTAAAGAAATTGAGAAATGAAAGAAAAAAAAAGAATGATACTAAACTGATAGTAAATTACCTTGCAACGTGATCGAATGTAGTCTAGTTGGTAATGGACCTTTACATGATGTAAGTATTGCTTTAGGTGTTTTTCTGTATTTAGTAACATTGCTAGATTACACAGTGGTTAGGACAGACTTTACTTACAGCTAAATATTAAAATTTTATTTGAACAAAAACCTAAATGAACTGAATTTATGTCTATAGAGTAACAACGTAAATTGTTGTTATGCATTCATTAAAGAGCTGAATTTTGGGTTTACTTGGAATGCAAATAAAACCACTGTCAGTTCTCTATAGAGACACACTCATATAAAAGGCTATAAAACATGAGATGGCATAAAACAGATACACTCACTTTAACCTGGTTACAAGTAGCAACTATCCAGCAACAACAACATGATAGAAATATAACAAAAAAAGAAAAACTAAAACTTTAAAGTCATATTAAAAGATGCATTTCTCTCTTATACACACTCACTGTCAGGTTGTTTCTGGAGTAGATTACTAAATGACTTTTGCTTCGAATTGGCATACGCAAAAGTTTTTGCCAACATCATAAATTTTATAAAATGCCAAAGAAAATGTTAACTTTTTATTATATTTTCGTTTTCGTTTTTTTTCTACTTTTTGATGCATTTAAACTCGTTTTAAATTAAAGTTTAATTTACACTAAAATGTACTTTTGCTGATAGATTATTAATTTTGTAATTTCTATGGATTGAATTGTGTATTTTAGTTTAATATGGTACTTAAGATTTAGTTACAGAATTTTTTTGGTTTTTGGGCTACATTCGCAATATCTTCTCAAAATTGCTATACTTTAAAAAAAAAACTTCCAAATTTGGAGCTAGTAATACCTCCTGGAAATTCTAAATTGTGTCCAACAATTTTATACAGGATTTGAATTTGTTGTGAACCAAAAATGGATGTTTAACAGCTGACAGTTTGGTGTTAGTAAAAATGCAGAGAGAAATTTTTACAAGTTTTTTTTAACAATATTATAGTCGCAGTAACTATTTATATGATTGTGGTAAACATAATAATATGGTTAATTTATGATTCAGTAAATGTATATGTTTGTGACAACCATATTTATGATGAATCATTATATCATAATATGTTGTTCTCTGATTATGATATCCATAGGCCAAGAGCATCATAATATGGTAAGTCCATCATAAAAATGGTTGTCACAAACATATACTTGTTTATTGTAACCATATATATGATTGATACAATCATATCATGAATCCACAACGTATCACTTTTGGTTTGGTTGGAATTTTCGGCTGGAATCATCATTGCACCATACTTCTTCGAAAATGAGGCTGGTCTAACAGTGAATATTACTGGTAGTACTGTAACCATATATATGGTTGATACAATCATGTGCATCGTAAATTAACCATATTATGGTTATCACAATCATGTAAATGGTTACTGTGACTATAATATTGTTAAAAATCTTGTAACACTATTTAAATGGTTACAGTAACCATGCCCAACTATATTTTTTCTCTGCGTGTAGGTTAAATGACTACTTTTTCTGTGCTAAATTAATAACGACTACAATATCATAGTATTCAAACCAAAACCTTAAACAATTTCGAAAGTAAGAATAATTCTATTAAAAAAATGGAATTTAACCCACTAACGACCAAAAATTAACCCATTTACAATCATTAATGCAAACTTAGTACATTAATTTATTTTCATTATACTAAAACTTTTAGTAATTCCTTAAATCTAATTCATTTTGTAAATTTAAAATCGCTTTCATTAATTTCATTGTCTTGGTGGCTAAAGTGAAATTCTTCAATGGGTTCACTGCAACATACGAGTTGAATTACTTGTGGTAGATGTGTGGAACGTTTCCGGTTTTGTAAGCGCCTATCTAAAAATGATGTGAAAATTAATGGATCTGAGGTACAGCTTAATATTAATTCGGAGCTTAAAAAATATGTCTTCTCCTTCAAAAATTTTTCAGCAATATGAAGTAAAATGGATTGCAAAGAAACTTTGGCAAGAGTCTCGTTTGCTTTTAAAATTTCAATAATTTATATTCGTGAGTGATTTTCGGAAGTGGGTTATATGGGAGCTATGACCAATTATGGACCGATCGTCATGAAAGTAGGTCGTGTGATTATTTATGAGAGTTAAATTTTCTGTTGAATTTACGGTTATTTACGGAAGCGGGTATTATATGGTAGCTATGACTAATTAAGGACCGGTCATCATAAAATTAGCTGACATGCAAAATTTGTGTAGATACATATATAAATTAAACATTTATGACCGATAAAGTCCAATTACGGGAGGAAATTTGTATGGGGGCTAGGTGGTATAATGGACCGATTTCACCCAATTTAAATAGGCTTCGTCCTTGGCCCGAACAAATTATATGTACCATATTAAGGTACTTGGACATTACAAACATCTGCACAAACGCATTATACCCTCCCCACTATAGTGGTGTAGGGTATAACAAATTTATTGTTTTCGTTATATGCTTCTGCAATTCATCTGAAAATATGTTTACTTCAATTTTGTCCACTACATGTTTGAAAACGGCATAAAATTTTTCTTTTTTGGAATTTCAAACAATAACCTAAAAAAGATAGTATTATTCGAAAACGGCTAAAAATGGCTATTATATGTAAATGAAAATTGGTTTATAACATTTCAATATATTCATTTCTGATTTCATTTAGTCTGCCGAACTTTGCCGAAATTTTAAAAGCTTCCACGAAGTTACATTTTGAAAACAATCGCAGCACTTTTAAGGTTATGTTAAAAAAGTGGATTTATTTCAAGCAAGTTAAACAATTTTATCACATTTTTTAACAAAAAACATTACTTACTACTTAGTTTATTGTCATCCATTTTCACTTTCTTGTTTATAACTCGCGAAATTATTTAAACATTCAATTGAAAATTTGAAAGCAATACAGGCTTTTCAACAAAATTTATTAAGTAATTACGATGCAATGTCTTTGACTGCGTGTTGCCAAATGGAATTTAATATTTACCAAAAACAAAAAGCTGACTTAGTTAATTTGGAGTATTGATTTATTTCATTAAAAAAAGTGCAATATTTGCATTTGAAAAATTGGACTTTATCACAGTTGTGGTAGCCGTTTAACCTATAGTGCAATGTGATGATCGGTCTACAATTAGTAATAGCTGTCATTAATCTTTTATAAATGTTGGTATTCCAAAAAAATTCAATACAAATAATTTATATGCATATATATAAACGTAACGTCACTACATTTTATAACGATAAGTCCATAATAAGTCATAGCTCCTATATAATGCCCACTTCCGAAAATCATTTTAATGAGTACAGATTTCTTAAAAATGTTGGTATTCAAATAAAACAAAAATAGGTTTCATATGTACAGAAGTCATGCCATCTAATTTTATGGCGATTGGTCCATATGGTTGGGCTTCACCGACTATACTTTCTTACTTGTTTTTGAATTTAATAAACGAATGAAAAGAAATTAAAAATCGTGTCCAAACAGTTTCATGATATGACTACGATTGTTATTAAAACAAGTATTATACTTCAAAATAAAAATTTTAAATATTTTTAGGTAAACAAAATTTATTTCAAAGTTGTTTTCTCACTTTTTGGAAAAAAAAAATTTCTTCGAATTGTTTTTATACCCTTCACCATGAGTGGCAAGGGTATATATAAGTTTGTCATTCCGTTTGTAATTTCCACATTTTTCATTTGCGACCCCATAAAGTATATATATTCTGGATCGTTATACATAGCGGAATCGATATAGCCATGTCCGTCTGTCCGTCTGTCCGTCTGTCCGTCTGTCCGTCTGTGTGTTGAAATCAACTTTCCGAAGCCCCCAAATAACATACATACATGATTCATATATCAATATCTCCGGAATTCTTCCGGCTCCGTTGCTATTTAAAATCGAGAAAATCGGTCCACAAATGGCTGAGATATAAGGAAAAAACCAGGACAACATCGATTTTTTACCTATTTTTGACCTATATCTGGATTACTAAGTCATTAATATAGACAATATGGATATCTAATGATAGATATTTCAAAGACCTTTGCATCGACGTATATAAGACCATAGTAAGTTGAACCTGGGCTGAGATATAACCATAAAACCAAAACACAATGTAATTTGTTATTGTTTTCAATGATGTCATGCAAATATATGTATAAGACCATAGTAAGTTGAACCTGGGCTGAGATATAACCATAAAACCAAAACACAATGTAATTTGTTATTGTTTTCAATGATGTCATGCAAATATATGTATAATAACAAAAAAGCTTTATTTGTATGTATATATGTATGTGTTTTTTTGTCAATCTTCAGCAATGCGAATTTATATACCAGGTGGTGTCGATTCTACAACAAGTACAACATTTACAAAAACCACTTGCAATTTGTTTTTGTTTATGTGGTTTAAGATGTCAAAGTTTGCCTGTTGTTTTTGTTACTTTTACGTTTGTTGTAGCATTCGCCGCAACAATCATACCATAATTGACAGCTCAAACATCAAAACAACATTATCAACACCACCTGGTATATAAATTCGCCTTGAGAGAGAGCTTTTTATAATGTGTTCTCAAAAGAGCAACTCTCTCACAAGTACACAGAACCAGTGTTGCTAAATATTTTTTGAAGAAAACTTTTTATTTATAAGTACATACTAAAATTACAAAACCCAATTCGTACATATATGTAATCAAACTAAGATAATTTATGTGAATTTAGTGCTGGAGACACTTTCAATATATTCAAATCAATCACCCCATTTAGTGAATGAATTTGGGACTATCATTTTGAAATCATCGGTTCAACTTATTGATATCAATTTTCCAAAAAAACTTTTTTTTTTAAAATAAAACTTTTTGCGTCTCAAAAACCTTGCTAAAAAGGGAAAACTTGACATATGGTAACACTGCACAGAATACATATTGTACAAAAACAACAACCACGTTGTTTGAGCACGTTGCTTTTGCGCTTATTTCATTTTTGTTGTTGTTTGTTGCTATTGTCAACAAATAATTGAGCAACGCAACCACTCCCAGCAAGGCGAATCTATAGAAGGTGACGAAAGAACTACAACATGCACAAAAACAACAGGTACTTTGTTTTTGTTAAAAGATAGTCGAACTGTCAAAGTTGCCTGTTGTTGTTTTTGCTTTTGGGTTTGTTGTATTTTTCGCCACAACAATCACAAGTGAATTGACAGTTCACTTGTCTAAACAATTCGCCTTGACTCCCATATTGTTATTCTATTTTTTTATCCGTTTTTAAACATGAAAGTAAATAACAAACATTTCAGAAAAAGCTTTTTGTTCGATTGTTGTGTTCAAAGTAAATTAATAAAGTAGACTCAGTAGACTTTGGTTGTGTTTAATTCTTTTAATACCCTTCATCATATGTATATGTAAGTTTGTCATTCCGTTTGCAATTTCTATAAAATTTTATGAAATTTCAACAGATTATGTAAACGATTCTATATTGGATTTGCTGTTACGGTTCCATATGTGTTCTCCTATTTTAAGATTTACTTTTAATCTTATATACAGGGATGGAAAATTATATTTTTGTTCCGTATTAAAATAGTATTAAAAAATTACTTTCTTCATAACCAGAGCACTTAAAATTTTAATATTACTGTAGCTTTATGCTGTAAACAGTCGTCTGTTATCACAAAATTGTCTATAGAAAGTGCTGTTGAATACGAGATTTTCTATAGAAAATGCTTTATAATAGACAAGATTTTTAAAGAAAATGCTGTTTTTCATACGATTTTCTATAGAAAATACTGTTATACACAGCATGTCCAAAAAATATAGTTATAGACAAGATTTTCTATAGAAAATTATTTTATTTTCTATAGAAAAATGCTACACTCAAGATTTTCAACAGAAAATATAGTTATACTTAAGATTTTCTACAGCAAATATTGTTATACACAAGATTGTTATGCACAAGATTTTCTATAGAAAATATTGTTCTACACAAGATTTTCTATAGAAAATATTGTTCTACACAAGATTTTCTATAGAAAATATTGTTCTACACAAGATTTTCTATAGAAAATATTGTTCTACACAAGATTTTCTATAGAAAATATTGTTCTACACAAGATTTTCTATAGAAAATATTGTTCTACACAAGATTTTCTATAGAAAATATTGTTCTACACAAGATTTTCTATAGAAAAAATTGTTCTACACAAGATTTTCTATAGAAAATATTGTTCTACATAAGATTTTCTATAGAAAATATTGTTCTACACAAGATTTTCTATAGAAAATATCGTCATACACAAGATTTTCTACAGAAAATATTTTCTATAGAAAATATTGTTCTACACAAGATTTTCTATACAAAATATTGTTCTACACAAGATTTTCTATAGAAAATATTGTTCTACACAAGATTTTCTATAGAAAATATTGTTCTACACAAGATTTTCTATAGAAAATATTGTTCTACACAAGATTTTCTATAGAAAAAATTGTTCTACACAAGATTTTCTATAGAAAATATTGTTCTACATAAGATTTTCTATAGAAAATATTGTTCTACACAAGATTTTCTATAGAAAATATCGTCATACACAAGATTTTCTACAGAAAATATTTTCTATAGAAAATATTGTTCTACACAAGATTTTCTATACAAAATATTGTTCTACACAAGATTTTCTATAGAAAATATTGTTCTACACAAGATTTTCTATAGAAAATATTGTTCTACACAAGATTTTCTATAGAAAAAATTGTTCTACACAAGATTTTCTATAGAAAATATTGTTCTACATAAGATTTTCTATAGAAAATATTGTTCTACACAAGATTTTCTATAGAAAATATCGTCATACACAAGATTTTCTACAGAAAATATTTTCTATAGAAAATATTGTTCTACACAAGATTTTCTATACAAAATATTGTTCTACACAAGATTTTCTATAGAAAATATTGTTCTACACAAGATTTTCTAGAAAATATTGTTCTACACAAGATTTTCTATAGAAAATGTTGATCTACACAAGATTTTCTATAGAAAATATTGTTCTACACAAGATTTTCTATAGAAAATATTGTACTACACAAGATTTTCTATAGAAAATATTGTTCTACACAAGATTTTCTATAGAAAATATTGTTCTACACAAGATTTTCTATAGAAAATATTGTTCTACACAAGATTTTCTATAGAAAAAATTGTTCTACACAAGATTTTCTATAGAAAATATTGTTCTACATAAGATTTTCTATAGAAAATATTGTTCTACACAAGATTTTCTATAGAAAATATCGTCATACACAAGATTTTCTACAGAAAATATTTTCTATAGAAAATATTGTTCTACACAAGATTTTCTATACAAAATATTGTTCTACACAAGATTTTCTATAGAAAATATTGTTCTGCACAAGATTTTCTATAGAAAATATTGTTCTACACAAGATTTTCTATAGAAAATGTTGATCTACACAAGATTTTCTATAGAAAATATTGTTCTACACAAGATTTTCTATAGAAAATATTGTTCTACACAAGATTTTCTATAGAAAATATTGTTCTACACAAGATTTTCTATAGAAAATATTGTTCTACACAAGATTTTCTATATAAAATATTGTTCTACACAAGATTTTCTATATAAAATATTGTTCTACACAAGATTTTCTATAGAAAATGTTGATCTACACAAGATTTTCTATAGAAAATATTGTTCTACACAAGATTTTCTATAGAAAATATTGTTCTACACAAGATTTTCTATAGAAAATATTGTTCTACACAAGATTTTCTATATAAAATATTGTTCTACACAAGATTTTCTATAGAAAATGTTGTTCTACACAAGATTTTCTATAGAAAATGTTGTTCTACACAAGATTTTCTATAGAAAATATTGTTCTACACAAGATTTTCTATAGAAAATATTGTTCTACACAAGATTTTCTATAGAAAATATTGTTCTACACAAGATTTTCTATAGAAAATATTGTTCTACACAAGATTTTCTATAGAAAATATTGTTCTACACAAGATTTTCTATAGAAAATATTGTTCTACACAAGATTTTCTATAGAAAATATTGTTCTACACAAGATTTTCTATAGAAAATATTGTTCTACACAAGATTTTCTATAGAAAATATTGTTCTACACAAGATTTTCTATAGAAAATATTGTTCTACACAAGATTTTCTATAGAAAATATTGTTCTACACAAGATTTTCTATAGAAAATATTGTTCTACACAAGATTTTATATAGAAAATGTTGTCCTACAGAAGATTTTCTATAGAAAATGTTGTCCTACAGAAGATTTTCTATAGAAAATGTTGTCCTACAGAAGATTTTCTATACAAAATATTGTTCTACACAATATTTTCTACAGAAAATGTTGTTCTACACAAGATTTTCTATACAAAATATTGTTATAGACAAGATTTTCTACAGAAAATATTGTTATAGACAAGATTTTCTACAGAAAATATTGTTCTACACAAGATTTTCTACAGAAAATATTGTTCTACACAAGATTTTCTACAGAAAATATTGTTCTACACAAGATTTTCTATAGAAAATATTGTTCTACACAAGATTTTCTACAGAAAATGTTGTTCTACACAAGATTTTCTACAGAAAATGTTGTTCTACACAAGATTTTCTACAGAAAATGTTGTTCTACACAAGATTTTCTACAGAAAATGTTGTTCTACACAAGATTTTCTATAGAAAATATTGTTCTACACAAGATTTTCTATAGAAAATATTGTTCTACACAAGATTTTCTATAGAAAATATTGTTCTACAGAAGATTTTCTGTAGAAAATATTGTTCTACAGAAGATTTTCTGTAGAAAATATTGTTCTACAGAAGATTTTCTGTAGAAAATATTGTTCTACTCAAGATTTTCTACAGAAAATGTTGTTCTACACAAGATTTTGACCTATATCTGTATTATGGATATCTAATGATAGATATTTCAAAGACCTTTGCAACGACGTATATCAGACCATAGTAAGTTGTACCTACAATGGGTCAAAAATCGAAAAAATATTTTTTAACCCAAATTTTTTTTTTCACTAAATTTAAAAAAAAAATAAAAAAAAATTTCAAAAAATTGGAAAAATAAAATTGTATTTGTGTTTATCTATTTTAAATGTGTTTTATCTATATCTATATGTGTTTTATCTATAAAAAATATTTAAAATTTTTATTTTAAAGTATAATTTGGTGAAGGGTATTTAAGATTCGGCACAGCCGAATATAGCTCTCTTACTTGTTTTTTTTAAATTTAAATTTTTTTTTTTGTTTTTTTAAATTTTTTTTAATATTTAGCAAAAAAAACTTTTGTTAAAAAGAAAAATTCGGGTTAAAAAATATTTTTTCCGATTTTGACCCATTGTAGGTCCAACTTACTATGGTCTTATATACGTCGTTGCAAAGATCTTTGAAATATCTATCATTATATATCCATTTGGTCTATATTAATGACTTAGTAATCCAGATATAGGTCAAAAATAGGTCAAAAACCGAGTTTGTCCTGGTTTTTTCCTTATATCTTAGCCATTTGTGAACCGATTTTAAATAGCAACCGAGCCGGAAGAATTCCGAAGATATTGATGTATGAATCGTGTATGTAAGTTATTTGTGGGCTTCGAAAAGTTGATTTCAATAGACAGACGGACATGGCTTAATCGACTCCGCTATCTATAACCCAGCGGGAAAATGATAGGTTCAGTTTGTAGGCCTTCTAAAAGGCGATACTCATTCCACACTGCCTGCTCTTAGAAGGTGTTCAATAAGGCCTATGAATCCCATTCTAATAACAAGTGGTTAAATAAAAATAGTCTACATCAAAAAATAAAATACTCTGCATCTCTTTGATTAACTCTCTTTACAAAATTTACAACAATAAATTGCTTGATGTGGCTTCTTATTTATTTTTGTTGTTTTTAAAGTTGTGTAATCAGAAATTATCATGTTTCAAAAAATTAAACAAACATCATTTTAATTCTTATTTTTATTTTAGATCTTCTAATAAGACTTTAAATAGGTCTTCCATGGTAGACGTTCTATAAAACTTGAAAATGCACGACTTTTCATAGGCCGTCCTTTGATGCCTTATTCTAATGCTTTTTTTCTCTTTTAGGCACTTTATTAGGCCTTCTCATGTAGCCCTTCCATAAGACTTTGCAGGCTTTGCATTAGTCCTACCTTTCAAGGCATTCCATATGACATTCCTCTACAGGCCTTTCATTAGATGAGTAATAACAGCTTTTTGTACAGGCATAAGACCATATTGCAGCCCTGCGAATAGACCTTCCAAATAGGCCTTAAGTAGCCCTTACTAAGTAGGCCTTCTCTCAGCCCTCTAACAGCAGCGAGTGTGCAAGGCCATGGCTCGCAATGACACGCCGAAAAATAATTTAAATGATTTTGCAATGCGGCTAGAAGTCCTTGTGTCTGCAAAAGATGGCCGTTAGGAAGACCTCTTACCTGCATCTTTTTCCCGCTGGGAAGGATCCAGAATATATATACTTTATAGAGTCGGAAAAATATATTGTGGAAATTACAAACTTATAATCACAACAAAGATGAAGTTTATACAAAGGGCGCTAAAGTCAAAAAATAATCTTTGAAAACGAAAATGTGTTTATGGATAGATTTAGAAAAATTATTCTCAAAATTCGGTTTTCCGAGATCATTTCTTTTGGGTTTTATTTTTAGATTAATAACAATTCGTTCGACAAATAAAAAAAATATATTCATGTAATTCACTATTATTCCGATTTTCCATAGCTCTAAGAAACCCATTTAAAACAAATATTGTGTTGGGAGCATTAGTTAAAAATTTGGTATTTTTTCAAATTTCGGCTTTTATTTTGAAATATTTGTACAATATAAATTTATTCAAAGTATTGGTGATTGTTATCTATGGAAACATATGGATCCCAAACCAAAAGAAGACATAAGATGGCTAAGAACGAATCAAGCCAATATCGGATACTCTGTTCCAAAGTAAAGCGTATCCCACATAAAGAGAGAGAGCGTTCTGCATCGATGAAACAAATATATAATATTCTAAATACCTTTTAAAAGGTATGGGAACATGTGGCCCAGCATTGTCATGATGGAATATTACGGTTTCATCATGTCTGGCCGCATATATTTCGGCCAATGCTGGCTTCAAACAAAGCAGTTGCGTTTTGTACAGGTTCCCAGTGATGGTGTGGTCAGATTTCAGCAGCTAAAATTTTTACCTAAACCAAAGGCAAGGTGAAAATCAAAAATTTCACAATTAGCTTTATTTTCATAAAGCCTACAATTCAATTACAGCTTGAGACTTTTTCTAGTCATATACTCTTCCTTTTCGGTGATCAAAATTAGCTCACTAGATCGTGTTAATTGACATCATTTGACATATTTTAATGGTGTTATTTGAAGTCAAATTATTATACATGTCATGTCATGGCACGGCCTTGGCTTATGTAATTATTAAGTAAATCATATAAACATATTTACTTTCAAATTTCAATAAAGGCCAGATTTAGTCACCAAATCAACACCCTATAAACATTATACTTGAACTCTCAGAAAGCAACAGATAATTGCAAACACTTCAATTCGTTTCTAACAATTTCCACTTCTGTTCCTTACATTCATGTTATTCCTTTTAGAGAAAGAGAAAATAATAAATAGAACAAATTTCTATGCAAAGTGTTAAAACTACTTTCACACCATTATAAACATTTGTACCCAAGTGTCAACGTATGCTAAATGAACGAATATTATTATTATTATACAAAATATCTAGAGGAAAAAAACACTCAAAAGGAAAAACCAAGAACCATTTAATGATTTCGTGCTTCAATTTGAACAACTTTAAAAAAGGGAAATAACAACATAAGCACGAACATTTTTTCTAAATTCGGTACAAAAACTAAAAGTATTTTTTTTTTCCTCAAAAAAATTCTAATGAAAATTATGAAAAGCATATTATTATTTAAACGCTCCAAATTTGAACAAAAACGTATATACTTATTTTAAGTAGTTTTCCTTCTTTCAACAGCACTTTGCTATAAAAATGAAAACCTTTGTTGGGTCTTTAGGTTTATAAAAAAAGCTAGTGCCAACCCAGTATTTTATTTAAACTTTAAACTAGAAATCACAAGTTGTACACTACTCACTCTCGCTCTGTGCTGATGTCAAGTGCGTGACAAAAATACGAAAAATTCAATTTTGCCATCTTATAATAATGAAAAGAAAAAAAATTGCTTGAATATACTTGATTGTAGAAAAACAAAGTGCATACATAGTTAATGAGAGAATATTATTCGAAGTTGACTTAAGTGCAAGAAGTCACAATCAAATAACTGTGTTAAAAATTCTTTAAAGAAAATGTTGCTGCTTAAATGATGTTTTCTTAGAATGGAATTACTTACATACATACTTAGTTAAATGCTAAAGGTTTCAGTTGAGATACTTTCGCATTTTTCAAATATTTAAGCAAGTAAGTATACTCCTGCTAATGATAATCTACTGAATTTATGTTCAAAACATTTTTTGGGCGTTGATACTGAAAAATTAAGAAAAAACATGAAAGTTTTAATTTTTGTTTCAGGATATTCAAAATTTAAAATAGAGTTTATTCTACAATTATGTGTATGATTCATGCCTTTTGGTTATATTTGGCCATTTGAGAGAGGTCCCAAAGAAATTTGACTTGTAATAGGATTTTGTAATATCCTTTGTAAAAATTTTCCAAAATTTACCATTTATGTTGTAAACTGTTGCCAACCAAAAAACAATTTGACAGCTAACTATTAAGGATTAGTAATAATGTCACATTACATGACGATAACGTTTTCATTGTTGAACAATATTTCAAAAATAATGAAAGTTTGGCTGTCATACTTTAAGCCTTGATGTTTTCGTTAATCATTTAAATTCCAGCATTTAGGTTTCAAGGAACGCACATGTGGTTGTAGAAAAGCAAATACATCCACAAGGGTTTCAATATCTGGTGGGAATTGGATCATGCTTCTTCGAAAATAAGACTGATCATGCAAAAAGCCTGAGACAATATCTGGTCGTTTTGGTGATCACAATTGGTCCCCTTCAAAAAAAAAAGGAACATTTGTACAAAAATGTTCCCAAAAATACTATGGAACCAGAGCTGTTCAAATATTTTAAATAGTTAATCAACCGGATCAAAAAAACTTCTAATACTCAAACATTTGTACCAACAAAGCGTCATATGCGGGAAGTTTTGCTTTACTTCTTTAATTGGAAAAAAAAGTGCCGCTGAAGGAAACCGATTGCTCACCAAAGCTTATGGTGAATGTGTTTCATCGGTTTCAACGTGCCAGAGATGGTTTGTGCAGTTCAGAAGTGGTGATTTTGATACGGAAGACAAAGATCACCCAGGCCAGCCACAAAAGTTTGAAGACGAAGAATTTGAGGCATTCCCTAGGGGAAAGGGAACTACCACCAAACTTATCACGTGGCAGTTCCAAAATGGAAGGGACCGATTCCAGTTCTAACACTTTATATGAAAGGGACCTGTCACTTAAAATTTTAACACGAAAGCAATTTATTGACCTTTAAACCAAGATTTTTACACAAAAAATCAATTTTTACACAAAAACTATATTTTTACACAAAAACTCAGTTTTTATACAACAAATCAGATTTTACATCAAAAAATTCAGTTTTTACACAAAATCAATTTATTCATCTTTAAACCAAGCTTTTTACACAAAAACTCAGTTTTTACCCAAAAACTGGATTTTTACACAGAAACTCGATTTTTACACAAAATAAGTTTTTTTACACAAAACAAGTTTTTTTACACAAAACAAGTTTTTTTTACAAAAAACTCCGTTTTTACGCAAAAACTCCATATTTTTACATAAACTAGACTTTTGCACAAAAACTCGGTTTTAACATTAAAACTCATATAGTTACACAAATCGACTGTTTTTAGACAGAAACAAATTTTTTAAACAAAAATTAGGTTTTTAACCCAAAATCTTATTTTGTATACAAAAATCCGGTTTTAAACAAAAACTAATATTTTACCCATGAACTCGTTTTTTTTTTAAAAAAACTCAAGTTTTACACAAAACCTGTTTTTACATAAAACCTATGTTTTTACATAAAACCTATGTTTTTACACAAAAACTCTGTTTTTACACAAAAACTCTGTTTTTACACAAAAACTCTGTTTTTACACAAAAACTCTGTTTTTACACAAAAACTCTGTTTTTACACAAAAACTCTGTTTTCACACAAAAACTCTGTTTTCACACAAAAACTCTGTTTTTACACAAAAACTCTGATTTTACACAAAAAATCTGTTTTTACACAAAAACTCTGTTTTTACACAAAAACTCTGTTTTTACACAAAAACTCTGTTTTTACACAAAAACTCTGTTTTTACACAAAAACTCTGTTTTTACACAAAAACTCTGTTTTTACACAAAAACTCTGTTTTTACACAAAAACTCTGTTTTTACACAAAAACTCTGTTTTTACACCAAAAATTCCGTTTTTACACAAAAACTCTGTTTTTACACCAAAAATTCCGTTTTTACACAAAAACTCTGTTTTTACACCAAAAATTCCGTTTTTACACAAAAACTCTGTTTTTACACCAAAAATTCCGTTTTTACACAAAAACTCTGTTTTTACTCAAAAACTCTGTTTTTACACAAAAACTCTGTTTTTACACAAAAACTCTGTTTTTACACCAAAAATTCCGTTTTTACACAAAAACTCTGTTTTTACACCAAAAATTCCGTTTTTACACAAAAACTCTGTTTTTACACCAAAAATTCCGTTTTTACACAAAAACTCTGTTTTTACTCAAAAACTCTGTTTTTACACAAAAACTCTGTTTTTACACAAAAACTCTGTTTTTACACCAAAAATTCCGTTTTTACACAAAAACTCTGTTTTTACACCAAAAATTCCGTTTTTACACAAAAACTCTGTTTTCACACAAAAACTCTGTTTTTACACCAAAACTCTGTTTTTACACAAAAACTCTGTTTTTACACAAAAACTCTGTTTTTACACTAAATCTAAATTTTTACTCAAAAAAAACTGAGTTTTTAGAAAATATCGTAACAATCTGTGTTTTTTTTAGTAATAACAGTTGTGTGTATCAGTTAATTAACTTTTCAACATACCCACGTTAGAAATTATTCCTTTTTATAAAACTTTTGATTTTCTTTCTTATTTTCCCAACATCTGTTTCATCTGTTCTCGAGCGAAACCATTTTTATGCCATTTATTTCCAGTTTACTCAGTCATTCATTTTTCTGGGGAAAAAAGAAGCTGCAAAAATAAACAAACGTACAAACAAAAAAAAAAAAAAAAAAACGGGAACCAGCCAACAACTTCTACCCTAAAGGTATTTTCATCTAGTAGTTATTTTTTGCAGTTGATTAAATCTTACAGCGCTTAACCAAAGAAATGAAATCACATGAGAAATTGTTGAACACAAAATAGAAAATATAAAATAAGAAAAGAAAAAATAAACAGGAAAATGTATCTGAAATGTACATACACAATATTCTTTCACACAAATACTTACATACTTTCATATAAGAGTGTCACACACACAGAGAAGCATAAAAGTTTTTATTTGTTCTTATTTTTTTTTTATTTTTTTTTTGTATTTTTATTTATTTTCCAGCAAG
The DNA here is from genome assembly GCF_958450345.1 of Calliphora vicina. Classification (NCBI taxonomy): domain Eukaryota; kingdom Metazoa; phylum Arthropoda; class Insecta; order Diptera; family Calliphoridae; genus Calliphora; species Calliphora vicina. The sequence goes on from NC_088782.1 coordinate 25,819,129, forward strand.
AGAACAAACATTAAAATTGCATCATGAATTCAATACATACACTGTTTCTGCTTTCATGCATGTTTATTTTTTTCGATTAATTTTTATAAATTCTATGTTGTTTTACTCCTTTTTTTGTTGAGTTTATTTTAATGAAAACACAGCATGTGTTTATTTAGGTTTTCTGTTGTATTTATACAAAAAGTTGTGTAAGTTTTTGACTTTTGCCATTTTTTCTGTTTTTAAATCTATTTAGTTTTTAATAAGACATTAAGATTATAAAATACGCAACCATATTTTTGGTGGTTGTTCGTTTTATTAAAACAAAACTTAAATTCATTAAAAAAAGAAGACTCTAAACTGTGTTACCAACCTAAGATTCGGTGGCCAAAACTTCCTTAGTAAAATGCAAGGAATAGCATAAGTTTCCTAAACTTACCAAAAGACATACATAAATAAAAATCATAAAATCTAATATTAAATACACTATTTATATTTTTTAAATTGTGCTTTAATATTTAAATTACCATCATTTAACAAATACAAAATATGCGTATAAATAAATTCATATGATAGTAATAAATAGCAGTAATTTTTAATAGTAAAAAATAATAATTTTTTATTACAACCATATTGGGCCAATAAAAAATAATAGTAAAATTTAAATAAATAAAATAAAAACCATATTAATATGAAAACAATGTAAATAATATTCTACAACATTTGTTTAACCAATTTAATTAATTATTTTTTTTTATAACTACGGTCATATTATTAAGTATGCAATTTTATGATGTTCTGGTTGCAATTGTATTGAGTTAATAAAATCATCTACATACATCCCTGCATATATATGGCATGATAAATATACAAAATTACAACTATAGACATATAGCTACATACACATATATTTCTGCACAATGTGGGTAGCTATAATGCAACATATGTAGATATGAGTACCGACATGAATGTTGCCGACATATGCACACTCTCACTATTTTATATAACGACCAACATTCATACAGTTTTACAGTGTATTGTACGCATTAAAATACATTAAATATTCAGCATAACTACACTGCAGTTGTAACAAAGTATCTGCAACATTTTACGACAAAGGTGTCGAGTGCCAAAATAATTGTATTTTTCCAGCCCACACTCTTCTGTTGCTTGCAATCACACAAGTAAAAATTAAGGTGGCCCATGTCTATTTACACAGTTTTTTTTCAACAAAACTGATTTTTTACACCAATACTAAAGTTTATACTCAACAACGCAAAAACTTGTATTTGACACAAAAACTCAGATTTTAAACAAAATCTCGTTTTTTACACAAAACGTCAGTTTTTTACAAAAAGTCTGATTTTACCAAAAACTCAGTTTTTACACAAAAACTCTGAATTTAAAAAAATTTCGGTTTTTACACAATAACTCAAAAAAAAAAATAGTTTTTTATACAATAAACTCCATTTTTTACACAAAAACTGAATTTATACACAAAAACTTGATCGTTTACACAAAAACTCGGTATTTTATACAAAACTCGTCTTTTTACACAAATGTTCAGTTTTTACACAAAAACACGTATTTACACAAAAAATCATTTAATTACAAAAACTTTGCAAAATAGATGTAATTTTGAGGGGTATATCTATCATTTATTCTCAGTCAGTTATTGAACATTATAGTGCAAACAACACTAAAGAGTGAGTCAAAAAAACTTATACACACTATTCCTTGGTCCAACAAATTATTATTTTTTTAATCACGTTAGCTTTTAAATAATATGTCTTATATTATCTATTCCAAATCATTAATTTTCAACTGTTATTTCTGTCATAATGGTCACCAAAAAATAGTACTTAAAAATATTTAAAAATCCAATATGGGATTTCCATAATGGCGTGACGTGACATTTTTACTACAAAATTTTAAAAAATAATGAAAAAGTCAAATTTGTAAAAAGTTTTTTTATATTTGCGAAGTAATTAAGTACCACTTTATTCAGACAAAATATTGAGACAATTGACTCTAAGGAGTTGAAAATATTAGCAAAAATATGCGATTGCGTGACGTTACCAAAAATTAAATTTTTCGGTCTGTGTGGACTTTTCGGTGGTAATGCCCATATGGTCTTTCAAAAAAATTGCTTATGTTGAGTTGAAGTTGTATAATGTTCAGAAAGTTCAAGATAAAAATGTGGTAAAAAACATAAAAGCAAAAGAACGAGCGAGTCAAATCCATCCAACTGTCCGGAACTTCGGCCTGTGGAATGGTATTGGGCTCTTGTAAAAACAGAATTAAAGAACACAGGAAAGCTATGCCAGGACATGTCCAATTTTAAGCGTAAGTGGACCACCTCGTCCAAAAAGGTAACGAAACCAACTATAAGTTTTATATAACTTAATACAAGTATAAGTTTTTCTTGGCTCACTCTTTATAATTTTCAATGTCGAATTTTGTACCAACAAAGCGTCATATGCGGGAAGTTTTCCTATACTTCTTTAATTTGAAAAACGTGCCGCTGAAGCACACCTATTGATCAACAAAGCTTATGGTGAATGTGTTCCATCTGTTTCAATGGGCGAGAGATGGTTTGTGCGGTTCAAAAGTGATGATTTTGAAACGGAAGACAAAGATCGTCCAGGCCAGCAAAAAAGGTTTGAACACCAAGAATGAAGATTTTTGTAAAACTCAACAAGAGCTTTCAGGATCATTGGGAACTACTCAAGTAGCAATTTCAAAAAGTTTTCGAGCAGCAGGATTTATCTAAATGCAGGGAAATTAGGTACCATACGAATTGAAGCGTAGAGACTTTGAACGAAGATTTTGTATGTCTGAAATGCTGCTTGAAATCATGTTTGCACAGAATGATTACTGGTTAAGACCCGCAGCGTAAGGGATCGTATGTGAAGTCCGTTCAACCGCCAACTGAATCAACATCAAAGCCAAATATCCATTGCGCTAAGCTAATGTCCTGTATTAGGTGTGAAATCTGGCCAAGCCATCATAGCGAATCTGTACCGAACGCAATTGATTCGTTTGAAACGAGAAGGGACCAAAAAAATGCGCAGAATATGACATGAAACCGTAATATTCCATCATGACAACGCTCGGCAGTAAAAATATATAGGAAGAAGTGGTTAAAAACTATTCAGAAAGAAGTGGTTGGAAAATTTTGCCACATCCGCCTTATAGTTCAGACCTTGCCCCGTCCTACTACTATTTGTTTCACTTCAGATATTGGATTGCTTCGTTCATGGCCTCTTTTGGCGCGGAATCCATGTGTTGCCAGAAAAATGGGAAACATTATATAGCTAACAATGGCCAATACTTTGAATAAATTTATATTATACAAATGTTTCAAAATAAGGGCTAAAAATTTGAAAAAATCCCGCAGTTATCAGAATTATTTTTACACAAATATTTCGATGTAAACACTTAGTTTTTACACAAAAACTCAGTTTTTTACACAAAAACTCGTTTAACACAAAAACTAAAAACACTTAGTTTTTACACAAAACCTCAGTTTTTTACACAAAAACTCGTTTAACACAAAAACTAATTTTTTACACAAAAACACAGTTTTTACATAAAAACACAGTTTTTACACAAAAACACAGTTTTTACACAAAAACACAGTTTTTACACAAAAACTCAGTTTTTACACAAAAACTCAGCTTTTACACAAAAACTCAGCTTTTACACAGAAACTCAGCTTTTACACAAAAATTCAGCTTTTACACAGAAACTCAGCTTTTACACAAAAACTCTGTTAGTATTTCCAAATGAAGTAAAATTTAATTTCAGTTAAAAACATCAATACCTTTCTGTTTGGGCCATCCTACTGTACATGGATGGTTTTAAGTTTACGTACACTGATGAACTACAATCAACAGCAACATCTATCTATCCATCTATACTGTACAATTTTCCTACAACAAATGTCATAAAATTTAATAATGCATATGTAATTAAGTTAAAATGACCAGGACATTTCAACAAAAATATAATACTGGCTGAAATTAATTAACGAAGATGGTTTCATAAGTAATTCTAGTAGTAATATGTTACGAAATCTAGCTAATAACATATTTCTGAACAAACTCATTTAAGGTGGGTTGATAAGAGGTGCTCACTATATAATTTATCGAGGACCTGCAAATACCTAAGAAGCGAGAATTATTTGAATTTAGTAGTTAATTTACTTCAATCAATTACTTTCTTTAAATATTTTGTATTCTTCATTTTTATTTACTTATCACACCCATCTCGTTATCAAAGTAACAATTTTATGCTTCGCCATAATGTGATCTACAAAATTTTTGTTTATATGTTCATTTAACTTTTCTTATTGTTGTCATTGCTGTTGCTGTATAAATTTTTTTTCTGCTTTAAATGAGGTGTTGTTGTCAATATAATTCCTGTGTGTCATGCCAGCAATTGCCTCAATGTGAATGAAAAGCAGAAAAAAAAATCTAGCCTCCTTCTCTCAAAACTAATTTAGTTTTGTCAGTAACATGTAGTTGAGTGTGTCATGTTTAAATAAATTATTTATATGGACAGCTTTAATTATACACTGACTATATACATGAACTGTTACTAATACGAACACAATCACAACACATGCATAGATATTCAAACCACTGAACATAGAGTTTTGAATTCATTACAGGTTTCTAAAATGTAGTTGATGGAAAAACATTTATTCTTGTTTTTTTAAATAGATATCACATCTCCTATTGAAGGTGTTTAAATAGAAATTAAAGTTTTAGTGTGAAAACATGGTAAGCCGCATGTTTTTGAAAAAGGATTTTAGATGTTAATTTTGCTAAATAATACCTCCAAAAATGTTTTAATTCATTTGAATTCTTCTTATTTTTCAGATGCTGGATTTACCCAAACAAAAAATATAAGTCTAAATATAAGTCTATCGCTTTAAACTATTTAACCACGTCCGTCCATCTCTCCCTCTGGCTGGCTGGATGTTCAATGAAGCAATTGTGAAGATAAGATTTTCTCAAGAACGAATCCTACAGAAACTGTGTAGCGATCTATCCATAACTGATCATAGATCCCATATGGGCCAACTTCCGAAAATCACCAATTAGTTTTATATACATAGAAATCACTCGACCTAATTTCATGGCGATCGATCCATAAATTGGTCGTTGTGTGCCGACACGATCCTACCATTATGCCATTCCATTCTATTCTTTTTAAATACAACTAATTCACCCTCATTCGTAATAAAACTTTTGACTTCTTCTCTTTACTTCCATCTTTTGCTGAATTTCCCCCTCATTTATGCTGTTTGATTTCAGTCAACTCGATACCGGCAATTTTGTCTTCAAGAGCCTACCAAAGAATAACTCGGATGGAGCAAGACCCATATCCGATAACGGGCTCCTATTATATTCCAGCAATAGATACTGAAATTGTGCCCCGTCGTTTGACCTAGCACAGCATTTGAGGATATTTTTCGCTATGGAAACCGCCTTTTCAAGGTATCCCCAGATGCGGCGCATGTAATCAAACTGCCATCTTGCGCTGCATCACCGTTGCGAGATTGCGTTAAATTTAAACTACTCCATTGCAACATTTCGTTGCGGTAAGCAATATTAGTCGAATTTTTTCAAAACTTACTTTAGAGTGCGTTGAGTTGCATTTTTACTGACTGTGTCAGTGCCTAGCAAGGATATTGGGCTCCGTCAGTCCCAATGACCCTCATGAAATTTGCTATTTTCATATCTTTCGACTCCTTTACCTTGTGGCTGGCAACCATGTAGACTAGGGAATTTCACTTCCAATCCTACCACTCCTTTGCCAGGTTAGAGCAATCGAAAACACATGGTAGACGATCATTCATTGTTAATTTTTTAATGAAAATATTATTCAGCGACAAATGGATTCTTTGACCTGCCAGGAACTTACTTTTAACCCGATACTTACAACCACGTTGGATTCTTTCTGATGCAAAATGTAATTTCAGTTTCAGTTACTGAATATTCCTCTTACAATGAAGATCGGCCAATAATTGGTTATAGCTCCCATATAAGGACCACTTCCGAAAAACACATTAACCTACATAAATATCTGAAAAATATCAATATCAAAACAAAATTTTATACAAATCTCTAATTTATATTTGGAAATCATACTACAGGATTTTGTTAATATCGGTCCATATTTGACCATAGCTCCCATATAAGGTCCACTTCTGAAAATCAGTTAAGTACTCATAAATCTCTTATAAATAGCTTTATCATGCTAAAATTCGACTCAAATATATATACATATATACATAGAAATTACTGTACCAAATTTTACGCAGATTGGCCGATAATTGGTCATAGCTCCCCTATAAGTCCCATTTCCGAAAAAGATATTAACCTTAATAAATATTTAAAACAAATCGATATCAAAATGAAATTACGCACAGATCAGTAATTTGTATCCAGCAATCATACTACTGTGAATATCGGTCCATATTTAACAATAGCTCCCATATAAGGTCCACTCCCGTAAATCACTAAACTCCTCATAAATTTCATACAAATATAGTTATCACGTTGAAATTCGAAACAAATTTATTCAATATATACAAAAATCGATGTACCAAATGTTACGATGATAGGCCCATAATTTGTCATAGCCTCTAACTAAGAACCACTTCCGGAAAACACTAACCTGCACAAATAGCCAAAAAAATCTGTACTGAACCAAAATTTTATACCGATCAGTAATTTGTATCCAAGAATCGTACTACAAGATTTTTAAATATTGGTCCATAATTCGTTATAGCTCCCATATTAGGTCCACTCTTGTTAATGGCGTTGTTTATATGAAATTGTACAAAAATAGCACTCAAATACTTAGGCCCATAATAGGTCATAGCTTCCATATATTGAACCAAAATAAGGAGTGAGATCGAAAAATTCTTAACATACATATATGTTTATAAAAAAGAAACCACTAAACTTACAGCTTTAATTTTTTTTTTATTTGATTGAAATTATTATTACAATTTACAAAAAAATTATTTTTATAGTTTTAATCACTAGTGATGAAATTTTGAACCTTTTTCGGAAACCCTTCCATTAACGTTTTTATAGTGCTTTCTGTCACTTTGCTCGAACATGTAGTCCATCTCCGTTTAAAATCTACCACACTTTTGGACACCTTTTTTGTACTCTTCAATTCTCTTTTAACAAGAGCCCAATATCTCTCCACTGGCCTTAGCTCCGGGCAGTTTGGAGGATTTGCCTCTCTTGGTACAAATACCACATTATTGTTCTTGTACCACTCAAGGGCTTGTTTGCCATAGTGACAGGATGCCAAGTCAGGCCAAAAATAAGTGGACACATTATGAAGTCTTATGAATGGAAGCAGCCTTTTTTGTAAACATTCCTTGATGTAAATTTCGGTATTTATAGAGCCCGTTGTAACAAATGAGTGGCTTCTTTTGCCGCAACTGCATATTGCTTGCCATACCAAGAACTTTCTGGGAAATTTTGTCTGCTTTTGGGTCCTAAACTTTTCTTCAACATTCCCTCGAGCATCAGCAACATAAAATTTTTGACCTGGAAGTTGCGAAAAATCTGCCAGAACATACGTTTCGTCATCCATTATGCAGCAAGAATATTTTTTTATAAAACTTGACTTCAATTTCCGTGCTCTGTTTTTGGCCTCTAAATTTTTAGTAGCGTTCCTGTCAGGAACTTTTTGAGCCTTGTATGTTTTTAAACCTGCATTAGCTTTAACTTTTCGTACCAAATAGTCCGAGCACTGAGCTAACCGGGCTGCTTTCCTACCGGATGTGTTGGGAGCTCTTTTGAAAATGCGTTCTATTTTTTTGGCTTTAGAAACATCATGTGGACCATTCCTTCTACCTGAACCAGGTTTTCTATCAACTGACAAGTTCTCCCGGTACTGTTTAATAACATTGGAAACAGTTTGACGGCAGACCTTTGTATGCTTGGCCAACTTTTTGTAAGACCAAGTTGGGTTTTGTTGAAAATATTTAATAATTTCAGTACGCACTTTTTTCTGGTCACTCATTTTAATCAGATTAACAAAAAAATTAATATAATTGACATTACACATAATAACTGACATGTTTTTCAAAGGTAACTTGATCAAAAAAAAATTCAAATAATACTTGGGTTAAAAAATGTAATGAAAAACGTGTGTTAAGAATTTTTCGATCTCACTCCTTAGTATAAAAATCAGTAATTTTTAAAATTCTACTACTGAATTTTGTGAATATCGGTCCATATTTGGCAACAGCTCCCATATAAACACATAAAAATTACGTTAAAATATGTTATGACAATCGACTCATAATAGGTCATATCTCCCATATAAGTCCCATAACCCAATATCTTGAAATTTGTCTAAATATATTTGTATACCCATTTTAATACTCTGTTTCTTCACTTGAGGTTAAAAAGGAAAAATGTTGATCCAAACGTATTAACTTATTATTAAGTATATAAATTGTTAAATTTCATACGTTCTAATGGGAATTTCAATTATAAATTGCTGAATTAGATACAATTGTTTGTACATTTGAAATAAAATATCTTCTGCGTAAACTAGTCTTACCATCATATTTAGGTGGACGGTATTTAAGATTCGGCACGGCCGAATATAGTACTCTTACTTGTTTGGTTTTACTTTGGTTTAATATTAATATCACACTCGTGACAATACAGATTAAATTACGAGTCTAAATACCATGACGATCGGCCCATGATTAGTCATATGCAGCGATCGGACCGATCGTAATCAGTCACGAATAACAAATTGTTGAAATTTTAAACGAAAACTGTTTTTTGCGCAGTATATGATCAAGTCCGACCACTAGATTTTTTATACCTTTAAACTAAATTGCCTGTTAATTTTATATTTTGATTTTATGACTTATCATGTTAATATTCTAAGCCATTTTAGTATTGTTTTTAATAAAAGAGATTTGTGCTGAAATTTTTTCGATGCAGGCAATTTAAAGCTTAGAAACTTCAATGTTAAGGTTAAACTAACATTTATGGTGGAGTAGATTTAAATATAAATATTGCTACCTATAAATATAAAACTTTGAAACCATTGTTTCAATCATGATATTTGAAACCTGAATTTTCAATATGGAATATCTATAGAAATGCGAAATGTAAGTGCACGATAAGTCAGAATCTCATTATTTCTGACCTTAAATAGTATACACGACTAAAATGCTTTTCCTGGGGTTTTCGAAACTAGAAATGTTTTTTATATTAAACTGAATACTTCTGAAGAGATTTATGAGATAAATTATATTTTAAATAGAATTTTTTATTTCACATATGAAGAGCCGCAGAACAAAAGGTACTTTTTGGAAAATTTAAAAAGTTTGTGAAATCAATTTTTTCTAGAATATTTCAACCCAAATATTATAAATATATCAAAAAATCAATTTGTAAAGAAATTCGAAAAAGTACCTTTTGTTCTGGGGTTCCTCATATATGTATACTTTCCACACATATCCTACGTATTATTAAATATTTATATAATTATTTCTTCTTTTTATTTTCAGATGACATCTTACTGATTGAAAAGTTATACCTTCAATAATTTATATTGTAATTAAACATTGTATAAAGAAAATAAATAATATATTTTTAATTATTAAAATTAAACTGTCAAATGAAATCAATAATTGTTTCTTATCTACTATGTAAATCAATAAAGAAATAAATTTATTAATTAAAATGTCTCACTTACACAGATTGTCTTTTATTTGCAAACATTGTTTTAGAAACAAAATAAAGTTTATAGGTAATTATTTTTATTTAATCATATATTTGTAGATTTATAAATTAAATCATGACAATAAAATAACAATTATTTCTATTCAGAAGTAAAACAAATATAGCATAGATAAGTAGGATTTTAAATAACTTATAAAAGGAATACAATTGTATTAATACATTCAAAACGTAAAAACTAATACTTCATGTTTTATTAATATCGCTTAAGAATGGACATACTACAATATACATCAATATAATTTTATAAGAATTTTATTAGTATGAAGTATAAATTAAAATTAAATAAATTTGTATGACAACTTGATTGATCAACACTATAATAAAATTGCTTACATGTAAATTAATTGAATAATAAAGTACAATAAAAATCCTTATTACTAAAATACATAGAAGTTATCAAATTGTTAGTTTACTCATATACATACTACCTAACGTTCTTTGTTACGAATCATTTAACATGTGACGTCACACAAAATTAAATTTACACAATTTGTCAATTTCTCAAATGTCAGCGCTACTACCAGGTTAACAGAAAAATTAATAGAGTACTTTAAAAAACACTCTTTTGTATGTCCCAAAAGAAGTGTCACATATTTATAGGAGTTACATTAAAACTCAACAAACCAGTGACGTCATAATCAATTGTAATTAATATTAAGCCTTAAAGTATGTGAAGGTTTTTAACAGCAAAACAAGTTTTATTTCTTAGTATACACTCTATTAGTTTTTCTGTTCACCTAGTATTAAGCTGGGATTTTGTAAATTGACAGATTTTGTAAATTTATTTTTGTGTGACGTCACACACATTCATAAAATAAACAGTGTTGTTGTAAGCAAGTATTTAAGCAAGGGTGGTTTTGATAATTTAATAAAACACAATTTTATGCATTATTTTGAACTACATTTTATTTAGTAAATTGTTTAAATTATATTTATTACATAATTATATTGTATGTAAAATATACATGATCAACATAATTTCATTGCATTTATTTTGGGTATATTAGTAAAATATATAATAAATCTGTTGTAAATGAGAAATTTATATATGTAATAAATAAAAATTAATTTAATTTACATATTATCTTAAAAATATGTTAATATATCCACTAAATCGTCCACTTATGGAAATCACATAAATTGTCATTTATTATAAAAAATATTTCACATGTTAATTCTGTGCACTTGACTACATTAATTCCTCAATTTTTTTTCCAAATGCCAGGAGGTGACAGAATATAGAATGGATTTTGAAGCTTTTTAACAATATTTGTGACACGTGACAGTATCCTCACGATTGGCTAAGATCTATTTTATCACCATACCAAAAAAATCAAAAGCCAATAAGTGCAGTGACAATAAATTGATCAGCCAAGCCCAAAAAATCTCCTTACGTATAATACATAGGAGAATATTATATAATACTAGCTTTGCTCGGTAGCTATTAATAAATTTATACTTCCTATGGAAGGTGTCACGCACATTGTACCTATATAGGACAATCTAAACCATCCAGGGACCCCCTCAAATACAAACAGAAAATTTCATCAAATCGGACCAGCCGTTAAGGAGCAGTTCAGTTACTAATATACGCACAGAAGAATTACATATGTATATATGTATACAAAGAGACAATTTGGTTTTAAGTTAGGAATGGGAACACGAGCAACACTACTTGGTATTCAAGTTTTAATTCAGAAGTGCCGTGATGTACAAAAATACGTGTTCATGTATTTTATCGCTTATGAAAATGCATTTGACATGGAACAAAATGATAAGCTTATTGAAGTCTAAACATCCATAGGCATCGAAGACAAAGGAAAAATATCTATAAAAAATCACTACTGGAACCAGACTGCGCGCGTAGGCGTTTCTGGACAAATGACAGATGTCCAAACAGAGATATTCCGTTAAATAATACGTAGAAAAAATTATATTTCAATTCAGACATTTATCACATATTGAACTGGTTTCAGTTATTTTATAATTGAATCAAGTATTCATGTGCTCAAAAACAAAATTTTTTGATATTTTCTATTGAATTTTGAATTTGATAATTTTGACAATTGAATATACAATTTTCGTTATTGGTTGAAATTTAAATACAAAAATACTTGATCCAATTATAAAATAATTGAAACCAGTTCAATATGTGATATATATTTGAATTGAAACGGTTTAAGAAATAGTTTTTTCTGTGTAGGCTGTGAGTTTAAAAAAGCTAACAATTAAAATGTTTAACAATTGAATTAAGAAGGTCCGAAACACAAGTTTTTGAATAAAAAAATATTTGTTTTCAACATTGTCTCCTTTGAGCTCTATACACTTTGTCCAAAGTTCTTCCAATTTTCCAAATAGGCATGATGACCGATTCACCCCTAGAAATCCACTCTTTTGACTGCTGTTTGGTCTATGATGTGTTGTTGTGGATCCATTTTTCCTCTATGGTTACGAAACGGCACAAAAACTCGTACATATTGCGGTTGAACAACGTCAACACTCCTGCAAAGTTGTCTTACTATTGCACAAACGCATTAGATTTGTGAGCAAATGCGACACCCATCTTGCGGAAAGCTTTCTCACATCCAAATGATTATTCTAAATTGAAACCACTGAGCCATGTCAGATGTTTATGGCTTTCACAATCTCTTGCACATTCAATCTCCGATCGGCCAACACAATATCGAATTTTTTCAATTGTTTCGTTTGTAGAGACCTAACTGGTCGTCCAGAACATTCGGCATCTTGCGTGCTTGTGCGGCCACAACGAAATTCAGTAAAACATTTTTTACCAATGAAATTTATGGTGCAGAGTTCCCATAGTATTTAAAAGCCTTGGTTTGAGAGATGGTTTTTTCCCCGAAAAACTAATGTATAGTGAGCAGACGAAATTAATTTTTTTCCATTTTCATCTCAAGTCCGCTGTAGTCCGCTATGAATTGCTGTCAAACACAAACTATATAACGCAGTATGTTCAAGATAAGAAACGGGAAATTAAATATTCACGGACTTATTGACCCGCCTTTGTATTAATTAGTTTTTGACGATTTTATTAATAACACAAGGATATAAAAGTGAGCATACAAATTATGCAGTGTTCTCATGTGGCAATTCTATTTTGTTGGAGTCCAGAGAGTACGAAAATACATAAACTACGTATACACGATGGTCAGATTGTCAGAAACATGCTTAGAAAATGGTTAACACAACCATTAGCACTTATGTTGAAACATATGGCTGTTAACCATTTATTGAACATTTTCTGACAACTTTGTAAGAATATTACAACCGTGTATTAGCGGCCTTATACTATAAGGCTTATAGTTTTTCTAAATCAATTAGTTTCTTAAAGTTAATAATTCCAAATATCATACATATGTTCTTATTATTTGTAAAATGGTTTCATTTGTTTGAAAGAAAAATTGTAAAAATGACTGAGATGTTGTAGTTTTAAGTATGGAAGCTCCCTAAATAAGGCAAGTTATTGTCAGCCATGTTAAGGAGAAGAAAATTTTGCATGCTGTTTTGTTCTTGGGCAAGAGACTTGCGCAACTAAATTGCCTAGTGTGAAAGGGGTCTTACATGTTTTGGAAAGCCACTTTATTTATTTTACTGTCTCACGATCTATTTAGCGCGTGATCAAAGTGAATATTTTTATTAAAAAAGTGTGTTCGGTTTTTGAAACCGAAACGACCGTAACTCAGCTATTTTCCAATCGATTTTCAAAAAGGTCAAATATATATTTTTAAATAAAAGCAACTACTTTAAAATTAAAACAATATACTTATAATTTGAACTTTTAACTTTAAGAATATTATTATTTCACTACATTTGCTAATAAAAAAGTACATAATTTCTATATGAAAACCCCACTCTAATTTTGGTGTATTTATTATCATACTTGAATAATTAATAAAACTAAATTTTATAATTTAAAATGTTCATTGCAAAACCTTCTCCTAAAACTGTCATATTCATGGATCATTATCACAGAGAATATTACATGAATACAATATACTTTGAATCCTACTAATTACAAATATTAATTGAGGATACCTAGAAATATGATATGTACAATATACAGAAATTAATACACTTTAAATTCCTTTATCAACGATGAGCAATAACTTAACATCATTATGTGGGTCTTCAGCAAAGGGCGACAAAAATAATTAGAAATTAATTTAGCTCGCATATACGATATTTTCCAGGAAACCAAATTGTAAAACCACTATTGAATTTTAACATACAACCATCAGACAATCAACCAATGTGACTCAATGTGATATTTGACGTAAGTGAAAACTTACAAACACCCATATTTACACACACACTCACTCATACTCACATACAGATGAAGGATATTGGATTTACACGTATCAAATGTTATTGCATTACAAATGTTTATTAGTTTATAATGGATACATTTAGTAGTTATTCAAAAATGTAATATTGCACAGAGACACAGAGATAGATACACATATCCACAACATCAACACACCAACTGGCTGGCTACAACGACATCAATAAAAGCGGAAACAGCTAATGGACGAAAAAGGAAACCGTACGGAAAAAAATAAATATACAGTTACTTGAAATAAAATCATATTTTGCAGCTACAACGACTACACGAAATTTAAGCTGCTCTATGTATGTAAGCATAGTCTAAAATAACTAGTCTAGTAAAGCCAATCATGCATCAGCTGAAATTTTGGTATGGTTGGTTGACTGTTTGGTCTATAACATTGCCATTGCTGGCCCCTTGCAAATGCAGCATTAGACACAAAATTTTCCAGTAAAATAAAAACTATAAAAGAAAAATATCAACGTTGAAAAACGACAGACAGTTGAGAAAAACACATTACATGAGCTGGGAAAAAAATGTGACTGGTAACCATTTGATGTAGCTGATATCAATTTTAGCTGTATCAAACTACCATTACGAAAACGTTTATCAAATGTCTGGATGGAATGTGTCACAGTAATAGCAACAGCAGCAGCAAGAAAAACCAACTAAAACAACAACAGCTACAATAATAGTAACTATAGCAATAACAAAAATATTCCCTTAAGGTTCACCTGGTTAAATGCTGTTTCAATTGCATGTCATGTCTAAAGGTCTGCAAATAGTCAGTACATCATGATGATGATGATGAGAACGGTGATGGTAACGATAATGATGATAGCTATGGGTAGGGACAATGACTATTTATAATAATAATGACTGTATGTAGTGGGGTTTTATTTGCTATTGGTTTATATACCCTACACAAAATATTAGCAATTGATTAGTCAATAACTCAAGTACTTGCACATAAATATTTAAGTTTAGTCTCTATAAAATTGTAATATTATAGTAAAAAAGTTTCAGATTTGAATTATGGGCAATTCCATGTCATAGTACGTGACATTTTTACGCCTATAGAGTGGAATAGGTTTTACAAAAATAAGAGTATCTGAAAAATAATTTGATCTTTATGTTCCATTCAGAGGGTACTTTATTGTAAAAAAATAATACGAACTTTCGAAACATTGCACAGTGGGGCAGAATCAAAATTTTTTTGGAAATAAATCTGGCATTTCTAAAATTTGACATGGGCGTAGCCAAGGAGTAGTCGAGGTTATGTTATTAAACTGGACGCTACAAATGATCCAGGGGCGGCGCTATGGGGGCTCACAGTAGGGTACCTTCGACATGAAAAGTTTTTTATATTTTTGGAAAGCGGAGTTTTAAAGTTATCTAAACAAAAAAATTAGTTCTGAATAAATGTGGATCAAATTGGTCCTAATATTTGCAATCCTATTAAAATTTTGATTCAAATTTTAGTTTTAGAAACTCAATAAATATGTAATAAAATCTTTATATACATATTAACAAAATGAAATTTTCAACGTTTTTTAAAATTGTCATTCTAAATAACAAAATGTAAAAAACCTTGTCAAAAGGTCAAAGGGAATCCCACAATTCCTAAAAATTGGAACGAAAATTCCAAAAATGGTATTTTTTACAATTTTGCCGATATGATCCACATTTCCTTCGGAGCTGGGAAAATGCTTTGGGGATAAATAAGAAACACATCAAAGTTTCTAAAACTGCTTTCCGTTTTTTGATCCCAGCTTTGGGATTTTAGAACATGTGGCCCAAAGTTGAAATTTTTACAAAAAATAGGTCACATTTCGAAGGGCGACATATTTGAAAAATAGGACATCTTTTTTATACCAGAATGTTCCTTGTGAAGATACCTTATAGAAAAATATAAAATTGTTATATGTTCTTAAAGAAAGTTTATTTTTAATAAAAAAAAGCGTTAAGTCACATTTTCGACCAAAAAACAGGTATTTTTTGAATATTTAAATTGAAAATCGTTTATTTTTGGATCCATAATTGATATTGCTCTGAAATCATTTGTATGTTATTCGTAATTTAGTTTTCTAACCAACAAAAAAATTCGAGTCCATTTGGTCCAAAAGTCCGACCTATATTTTTAAAAAAGTGGGCCAAGGTATGGCAAAATTTTAACATTTCAATTTTGAAATGCCTATAACTCGGAAATTATAAGATATAAATAGCACACGCAAGCATTCAAGACCTAGACGAGCGCTTGCCAAAAATATAAAAAAAACTTTGAAATCGGATGGGAAACCAAAAAAAATTGCGACATAAAACGGAAGATATTTTGAGGTACATGTAGCAATATGCGAATCGTGAGAGGCATTATATTTTCTTTTAATTTCTTACACTAAACCAAATATTTTTCCTTTAAAATCTGCCATACAAAAAAAAAAACAATCTTTGGATGATTTTATAATAAACAAGTAAGAGAGCTATATTCGGCTGTGCCGAATCTTATACCCTTCACCAAATTATACTTAAAAATATTTTTTTAAACTAAATTAATTTTTCATTTTTAAATAGTTTTCAAAAAATTTTTTTTAAATTTTTTTTTAATTTTAAAATTTTTTTTTTTGGAAAAACCATTTATGATAAAAATTATTTTTTTGATGAAAAAAAAATTCGGCTTAAAAATAATTTTCCCGATTTTGACCCATTGCAGGTCCAACTTACTATAGCCTTATACAAATCGTTGCAATGGACTTTGAAATATCTATCGTTAGATATCCATATTGTCTATATTAATCCAAATATAGATCAAAAATAGGGGAAAAATCGAAGTTGTCCCGGTTTTTTCCTTATATCTCAGCCATTTGTGGGCCGATTTTGTCGAATTTAAATAGCAACCGAGCCGGAATTACCGATATATTGATATATGAATTAGGTATGTATGTTATTTGGAGGCTACGGAAAGTTGATTTCAACATACAGACGGACATGGCTATATCGTCCTCGCTTTCATAACATAACAATTAAATTAAAAGAATAAATTTAGTAAGTAACTATTATGTTTGCCCTTAAAATGTTGTAATAAGCTCTAAATACACATTTCACATAGTATCATGTTAGTGTTTTCTCCTATTCAAATCATCTTGAAAAAAAGTTTCTAGGGTTTTTGTTTTTTCAGTTGCGGTTGTGGTTGTCATTCTCGTGGAATTGCCCATATGTATGACTTTTGTTTTCTTTATCTGAAATGGAAATGGAATCGTAAATTTATCGTTAGCTTAGTTAGCAAATGTGGTACGGGAAATTTCGGTAATTTAAAGGGTTGAATCTGACACTGCACATCTTAGAAAAATCATTATGTAGGGCATTTTTAATGTCCTTTATATTCATACTAAATACATTTGTATGTGATCTCTTTATTTTCATGATTCTCCAACTGGAAACCATAACAATTTCCTGTAAAAAAAGAGCAAAATAAAATAATAACTAATTCGTTTTTAACAATTTCAAATTGCACTCATATACATAGAAATAAACATTTCCTTTATGGCAACATAAATATTACACAATATCTATAAAACTAGAAATTTATTTTAAAAAAGGTAATATTAGACAATACTGGATATTAATGCTTATCAAGAACTTATGTATTATAATATTGCAGGATTTTTTTTAAAAAGTTTTAGATTTTAAGAATATTTGCTCAATATAATTTTCCGACCCTATAAAGTATATACATTCTGGATTCTTATAGGTAGCGAAGTCGATTAAGCCATGTCAGTCTGTCTGTCTGTTGAAATCAACTTTCCGAAGCCCCCAGATAACTTACATACACGATTCATACATCAATATCTCCGAAATTCATCCGGCTCGGATGCTATTTAAAATCGAGAAAATCGTTCCACAAATGGCTTAGATATAAGAAAAAAGCCAGGACAACCTCTATTTTTGAAATATATCTGGATTACTAAGTCATTAATATAGACAATATGGATATCTAATGAGAGATGTTTGAAAGACCTTTGCAACGACTTATATAAGGCCATAGTAAGTTGGACCTACAATGGGTCGAAATCTAAAAAAAATATTTTTTAACCCGAAATTTTATTCACCAAAAGTTTTTTATCACAAAATATTAAAAAAAAACAAAAAAAAAATTTTAAAAATTTAAAAAAAGTTAAATTTAAAAAAAAAACAATTCGGAAAACTTTTTTTCCAAAAAATGAAAAGAACTACATACTTTGTAAGAACTACATACTTAAAAATATTTAAAATTTTTATTTTGAATTATAATTTGGTGAAGGGTATATAAGATTCCGCACAGCCGAATATAGCTCCAAAAATAAGTAATTTTGGAAACATTTGTACAATATAAATTTATTCAAAGTATTGGCCATTGTTAGCTATGACCTTTTCCTATAATTCTGACAACATATGGATTCTCAGCCAAAAGAAGTGCTCATCTTTTGAGGCAAAGAACAAATGAAGCCAATATCGGATGCTCTGTTCCAAAGTGAAGCGTATCCCAGGGAGAGCGTTCTGTATGGATCGAAACAAATATTAGTCGGACGGGACAAGGTCTGGACTATAAAGCGGGTGAGGCAAAACTTCCCAACCACTTCATTCTAAACACTTTTTAAAAGATACTGCAATATGTGGCGGAGCATTGTCATGATGGAATATTACCTCGCTCCATTCGTCACAGGTTCATTGTGATGGTTTATATTGCTCCCACCAAATACAGAGATTTACCTTAGCCCAATGGATGTTAGGCTTTAGTGTCGATTCGGGTTGTTGCCCAGGCTTCACTACGATCTCTTACGCTTCGGATTATTGTAATGGATCCATATTTCATAGCAAGTAATAATTCGAAAATGATTTTCATTTATAGCCTTCAAACGTCCTTCCTGTTATGCAAAATCGTCTTTCAAGGTATCTCGGCTTCAATTCGTATGATATCCAATTTCCCTGCTCTTCAATTAATCCTGCTGCTCGCAAACATTTTAAAAGTGCTGCTTTAGTAGCTTTCAGTGATTTTGCAAGGTCTTGTTAAATTTGTCAACAATTATCATGGAGTAATGCCTGCATTACTTGGTCTTTAAACTTTTTTTTGGCTGGCCTGGGCGATCTTTGTCTTAGGTATCAAAATCACCACTTCTGAACCGCACAATTCATCTCTCACCGATGCAACACATTCACCGTGATCTTTGGTGAGCTTCAGCGGTACTTTTTTTCAAACTAAAGAAGTAAAGCAAAACTTCCTGCATATGACGCTTTGTTAGCTCAAAATTCGACATTTTCGTAGCAAAAACAACTTTGTTGTTTACACTATGATGTTCAATAACTAAATGAGAATAAATGACAGATATGTACCCTTCAAAATAACATACATATAAGTTATAAAAACAAAAACTGCGTTCTACTGATACGCCATCTATTATAAATCCAGCATTTTAAAGACATACAAATAAAAGTATTGGATATTTTTGGACCAGAAAGGGCCTCCAGTCCAGGTGATCAGTTATTTTACTTTAAATTGTTAAATGTTCAAAAACTCCTTAACTTTTCACTACTTTTCCATCAGACTTTAACTAAATTAAATTTTCGAAAGCCAAATAAAAAGGCCACAGTCATTTACTAAAAGACCAGACACACAGATGAAAAGGAAAAGTATATTTTTACAAAATGCCATATAATGAAATGACAAAAATAACAATGAAAATAAAAATAACATTTAAAGATAAAATTATATTTGGGAAAACAAAGACAAGAAAGAAAAATAAGAAATGAATGGAATAACTAGTAAAAACACAAGATTACATAATGATAAAGACTTGGCCAAATGATTGATTGATGGCCACTTGTGGCAAAATGCAAAGAATACAAAGTAAGAAATATGGAAAGAATTATTATGGGCCCTTAACTCAAAATAGAAATATAGAGATGTGTGTACATTGAAAATGAAACCCAAAATAATTAAAAAAGCAAATAAATGAGTGACTGGACAAGAGCATTGACAGGATCTTAACAGATTTACACACAAACATACACATTTATACATAAATAAAATCCTACATGTGTATTAATGAATAATGTAAAAGATTTGAAACAGAAAAGAACATCAATAACAAAATTCGATAGGCAACATATGTTTTATTTAATGTATTTAATTAAACTTAAGATATGTATGTTGCTTTTACTTCAAGTCGGCAAAAGTTTGAGTAAAACAAAACCAACCAAAAAAACAAACAGAAGATAAATTGTTTTTATAAGTAAATATAATGAAATGCCTGGAAAATAAGCGCACAAAAGTTGTTTTAATGTTAAATTAACGTAAAATTGTAATACCCAGGCACCCTTGTACATATACACACACTTACACAGCATACGCCTAAAAGCACACTTTACAGCAACACTTCATTTATATTCTTCTTACCCTCTGCCAAGTCAATCAATTTAACCGCATGCAATGATTTCTTTTGCTTTTTATATTCCTGCTATCATTGATAATAATTCATATTGTTGTTGTTGTTATTGTTGTAGCTCTTGTTATGAACATTACTCTCTCCTGTTGGAGCTGTTCCTTGTTGTTATTGTAACATTCATGTTTCATAGCAATCGATCAATATTGTAAGATTAATCACCAGCAATCTTAACTAAACACACATTTAATTGTTTTTACTTTCAGCTGTTATTGTTGTTTTATGACTCGGTGCGTGTGCAATAGACCGGTCCTGGTAAAAAGTATTTTATTTTGCACTTGAAAATAATTATTACAACATTATTTTCAGATAATAGGTATCCTTCCGAGTGTAAAATAGTCATTTTCAAAAATGTGTTTCGTTTAGTTAAGGGCAGGTCTAGTGTGCAAGTTATTTTTTTTTCTTGCCTTTGTAATATTTACTTTACACACTCCCACATACATATAAATGCGCCATGCGTGTTTGTGTGTTTTTATAACATAAACCGGAAGTTTGATTGCTGAGTGTGTGCGTTCAATGCCAGGGTGCCATTATAAGTAAGTATGTATAATTTTTATGATGTGTTGGCATTAACATATGTGTACACAAATATTTAAAAATTCTATAATCTTTATAATCCTTTAATGTTTCAAAATGTTTTTATTATTTTTTTTTTTTTTGCAAAGTGTACATATATTTTAAAGTATGCTTTAAACTTAAACAATCTTAAAGTTACACAAATTATATATGAGAAAAATCTATAATTCTTTTTTCTTACAACGCAAAAGCTATTTTGTAGATAACAGTAGTTCACAAGGCTCACGATACTCCAGCAATAGTCTCCTAGCCTATGCTTGTTCCAAAAATACTGATAAATCCGTTAAAATCCGACTACTACAGTATATTGGTCCGATTGCAAAATGAGTTACACACAAATCGTACAAAAGGACATACGTCTTCTACTGTCCGTTTTCAGACGGATCCTCCCATATAAAGTAGTGAACTAAAGTGGATACATAATAGAATATTTTTAAAACTATATTAATAAATTTTGTTCAGTTTGTGGTATCGAAGAGTAATTTTTCTATTGTAAATCTTGTACTATCTTTACTATATATATAAGTAAAAAAATAAATGATTTCGTTCAAGAAACATAAAAAATAACTAGAAACGCTAGAACACCAAAAATGATTGCCGAAGCTCTGGGCAAATTGGTAAGTGATCGTAAAGTAAGGAGGGCCTTGTATAGAATTGGATTTGAGTCGGCTATGAAAAGAGTCTCGGTGAAACCATTCAACGACACCATGTCAAGCTAACAGTGAAACATGGTGGTGGAGGTGTAATGGTGTGGGGATGTTTCTCTTGCTGGGGCATTGGCCCTCTAGTTAAAATAGAAGGAATTATGAATAAGGAGTACTATATAAGTATTTTGGAAAAAAACCGTGACCG
This sequence comes from Calliphora vicina, assembly GCF_958450345.1. NCBI lineage: Eukaryota > Metazoa > Arthropoda > Insecta > Diptera > Calliphoridae > Calliphora > Calliphora vicina. The sequence continues at coordinate 25,841,166 of NC_088782.1, forward strand.
TTTTTATCTAGGAGTGCGCTTACTCTGCAACAGAAATAACTTTTCAGCGAGAAGGCGATCCAAAGCACACTGGCAAAATTGTGCAAAAATGCTGAACAAGAATTCCAAACATTGAAGTGGACAGCTCAAAGCCCCGATTCGAATCACATCGAGAATTTGTGGGCAACTGTCAAAAGCAGACTCACCTATTAAAAATCTCGTGGAAAGCATGCCTTCTCGCATAAAATGTATTTTAAAGAACAAAATACTCAAGAAAAAACTTGTCGAAAAAATGGGCTATACTGGATAAAAGCAGTGTTTAAAAAACTACGATAACTAACAAATTTTTAACTGTTGCTACAGCTACTGCTTCAAAAAAGTGTATGTAGCGGTAGCGGTAGCAGTAGCATTTGTCTTTTTTCGTATTCTTGTTTTTTTAAAACTACTGCTACCTTCAAAATATAAAACTCTTAACAGAGCAGTAGCAATAAAACATGAATTGTAAATGGAGTAGTAGCATAAAAATACAAATCATTGCTACTACTCTATATTGAGTTTTAATTTTTAAGGTAGCAGTTAAGTAGCAGTTGATGCAGCAGTTAAGGTAGCAATAAAAGTAGTCAAAAAAAAAAATCTTCAGTCATAACACCAAAATTGACAGAATTAAACACTGTGTGTTGTTTTTGTTTTGAGAGAGTTTGAAAGAATTATTCGTTTTTATTAGTCTAGATGTTCGTGTTTCTAACAGAAAGATCGTGTTTTCTGTGTGTATAACAAAAAAGCCGAACTTTTGTTTATAACACGACCAACTTACACAAATATACAATCACAACAACACACTATTTTTGCTGAAGATTTTTATTTTTGACTTATTTTATTGCTATCTCAACTGCTACTTCTTCTACTACCTCAACTGCTACTTCTATTACTACTAAATTTTAAAAGTAGCAGAATTGATAAAAAACTAATGACTGCTACATCAAAACTTTTTCTTTGTTAAGGTAGCAATAGAAAATAAATTTAAAATTTTTCTTTTATTAGTACTACTACAACTACTGCTACCAAAATGTGAAGGTAGCAGTAGTAGTAGTAATTATTGACTCTGAGTTTTTAATAATTTTTTAACTAGACTACTTGTGTTTTTTCGTTGCTACTGCTACTTGTAGTCTAGTTTTTTAAACACTGGATAAAAGCGGTAAAAATTTGCAGCCATTTTTATTAACTTCTTAATGTTTTTATTGAAGAACAATTCTTATGTTTTATGCTTTAAAAAACCCTTTAAAAAATATAACAAATTTCAAACAAAATTTATTTTAATGCATTCACTTTAGTCCACTACTGTATTTAAAGTTTGGAATCGTTAAATTTTAATTGTAGTTCAATATGGTTGCCCCCAATATGATTGGTGTAGGTCTTAAAAATGTGGGATTTACAATAGATGGCGTATGTATTGAATGCAGTTTTAGTTTTTAATAACTTATACATGTCATTTTGAAGGGTACATATCTGTCACTTATTCTCACTTAGTTATTGAACATTATGGTGTAAACAAAAAATTTTTATTTTTTGTTTCGAAAATGTAGATTTTTGTACTATCAAAGCGTCTTATGAGGGAAGTTTTGCTTTACTTATTTAACTCTTTGCGGTTGGATGGTCACTTTACTAGACACATTTTCTGTAGTCTTTAAAACATAGCTTATTGGCATCTATTGCCATCAAGCATTCAATAAAAAAAGCACAGAGTGTTTATTGTTCATCGAATTCAGTGTTACTTTGATATTTCGGCTGTTTGGTCAGAAAATTTTGTCAAAAATATTCGATTTCAACAAAAATTTATACGAAACAAAAAATGTTTATCATAGTTATTTTTAATGCCAACCGCCTAAACTAATCACTTCACAAAAAAAATCTTGGAATGGGTTGGTTTTTTCATGTTTTGATTAATTTATTCTTACTTTTTATAATAAACTAACCTTGATTAAAGTAAAAATGCCATTATTTTGATTTAATTTGAAAAAAAGTGCCGCTTGCTCACCGAAGCTTATGGTCAGTTTCGATGAGAGAGACGAAAGACAATGATTGCCCAGGCCATCCAAAAAAGTTTGAAAACCAAGAATTGGAGGCTGTCAAATCAACAAGTGCTTGCAAAATCATTGGGAGCTACTTAATCAGCAATTTCAAAACGCATGCAAGCACAAGGATTCATCCAATTCATATGAATTGAGACTGAGAGACCACTATCCGAAATTGGCTTGATTCGATTTTGGCCTCAAAAGATGAGCAGTTCTTTTGGCTCGGAATCCATATGTTGCAAGAAAGATGGGAAAATATCATTGATTTATATTGTACAAATATTACAAAATAAAAGTTAAACATTTTAAAAAATCCCCAATATAAATAATAACGAAAAAAATGCATCTGATCATATTTATTACACCGTCCAACAAATAGAGAAAAAATTCGTTAGACACGAACAGGATGATATACGTCTGAAACTATAAATTTAATGAAAAAAAACTGTGTTTTCAGTTTTTCATTTCGTGATCCTGTGTCCTTTTTTAAGGACTTCAAAGTTTCAAAGAAGTGCATTATTTAAAAAAAATATTTAAAAATACTCCTGCTATTCCAACAATGACAAATCGCATGTCAAAAGAACAAGAAAAGTTGTAAAATATTTTATTTACCTTTACTTTAACCTGTAAGGATCAAAAGATGTAAAAATGTCCTTTAAGATTGCCAATAAATTCCTTTTAAAAAAATAGTGCGTTAAAGACCCAAATATTCTATACTAAATGTCAAAATTTCATCCTTTATATGTATAAAGGTCAAATTAAAATATAAAACAAAATTTATTAGTATACAAAAAAGTTTTATTAAGAAAAGTGCATGTTTATAAACTACACCACCATAGTGGGGGAGGTATAATGGATTAGGGCTGTTGTTTGCAAGATACAATAATATTGTCCCAACACACCTTAAAGTATACCAATCTGCTCAGGATCACTTTCTGAGTCGACTAAGCGATGTCCGTCCGTCTGTCCGTCCATCCATGTAAACCTTGTTATCAAACTACAGGTCGCAAGTTTAAAGATAATTCGATAAAATTAGGCACAAACCTGTAATTTGGTTAGAATCAGCCCATTATTTATCCTAGCCCCCATACAATTGGCCTATTTGAAAATAGTTAAGCTCTCATAAATATCTTAATTATAAACATATTCAAACCAAATTCAGCACAATTAAGTTTTATTTTTACGAACTCTCACGACCAAATTTCGTGACGATCGGTCAACAATATTCCATAGCTCCCATATAAGCAACAATCTCGAAAATGTCATTAATATACATAAATCTCTGAAATATGTCAGTATCCAAACAAAATTCAATACAAATATGTTTCATATATTCGCAATTCATCCCACCAAATTTTGTGAGGATTGGTCCATAATTAGTCATAGCTCCCATATAAGGCCCAATACCGAAAATGTGTGTATTCAAATATGATTCAACACAAATAAGTTTCATATCAAAAGAAAACTCTTTATAATCATATACCCGGTGTAGGGTATCATAAGGTCGGGCTTGCCCTACTATACCATTTTACTTGATTATTAAAAAGTCTTCTTCGTTGCTTTTCACAACGGATTTTGTTATATTTTTTTCGAATGAAATATTAAAATAAAATATAAAAAATCAAATAATTCAAATTTAAAATATTTTTTAACACTTAAGTAGTTAAGATAGAAGGATGAAATTTTGGCGCGTGGTATTCAATATCTGGATCTTTAACTCACTATTTTTTAAAAAAAAAATTATTGGAAATCTAAAAGGATATTCAAGGATAGAAATTTGAAAGGACATTTTTGACATCTTTTGATACATTTTATTATAGAGAGATAACATACAGCAATAGTAGCAAAACCAATCATGTTTCAAGTTTAAATAAAGGATTATTATGGCTTATTTTGCAATGGAATTTTGAATGTTTATGATTTTTTAAAGGATAAGCAAAGCCCTGCTAAGAGATCTTCTGCGAAAAGGCAGATTGGAATAAGTATAGCATATTTAAGAATATATAAACAGGTGTTTTAGAAGGCCTACAAAGTGAAGACCTAAAATATTTTCCCGCTGTGTATTTATGTAGTATGTATATTCTATGTATTTACACAAATGATTTGAGAAGCTACGTAATGAATACGTACATATTTATTAACTTTAGTAAGCCTTTAATAACATGGGAAACATGTGGTTAAATATATTTAGCTGTTTTAATTACGTTAAAAGTTTGTATGTATCTCTAGAAACACATTTTCATCATTAGACTACCACATTAATAAAAGAGTTTTCGTAATTTATAGGTATAATGATATTGTTACGAGGATAGAATAAAAATGTTGGTCAAAGCCAAGTACAAACTAGGCTATAATTTAAATAAACTTTCTAAGCAAAATATTGAAATTTGTTTGTTGGAGTCTAATTTATTAATAGAACCAATTTTTATAATTTTGTAATTTTAATAACAAATTATAAATTGTCTAAAAATCCTCGTTGTTAGTGCTTAACTTTTAAAGACTTTTTTTTACAAGAATTCAAAGAACTTCTCGTTTCTCAGGAACTGTTCATGAAAATCTATTAAATCATTAAATACAAGCATGTATTTTATATAACTCCCCTGAAAAGTCAATAAAATTTAATTTATTTTTTCATGCCCTTAAGATTTATTGCTTCGGCTTGTAGATTTTGTTGTTGAAATCTTTTACAATCGAATGCGTTTTTAAGCAATTACTTACTATTTACCATCATTATCAACATCATTATTAATAATATTATCAACATTTGTTTAATATTTCATTTGGCAAAGAAGTTATTGGAAAATGTTTGTAAATATCAAGAATAAATATTGAATTTGAACTTATTTGTTTCATATTAAACTCTTGGAAAATGTTTTAAACTTTAATGAAACATTAAATAGAAAAGTACTAGAACTTTGGCTGTTATACGCTTGTGTGTATGTATGTGGTAACAAGTTAAACATTAGAATCAATTAGATTTTATTATCGGTTCATTAATTACTTATAAGGATGTTTAAAGGGCATAATTTTTGACAATTAATAAATAACATTAGTTAATATATGAGGTTGACTAAAAGTTTAATATAGTTAGTAGCAAATAAGTTTTGATATTATTTAGCTGTTCTATTAAGTATCTAGAAAAGTTAAGATAAGCCTTTAATAATACTTTTTCTTTTAAATATAGAAAACTTTAAGATCTTGTTAAATTTTATACATATATTTTAACATTTGAAACTTCTTCTAACGTATCGAATTTGTGCAGGTATGCAAATAATAATAAACATTTAATGTTGTGCATAAACAAGTACATAATTATTTATTCATGTTTGAGTGCATGCATTGGCATGTGTTTAAGTAAGTGGGCGCATAACTGATTGCATACATTTAGGGTTATTTTCAAAGTGAATTATCATTAGAACATCATGGACTATAATACTACAAACATACATACATACATACAGTGTGAGTTAAAGAGGTTTTTGTTTAATAATACAGTTAGCGGTAAAATAGGTAGGAACAAGATATTTCAAAATAAAGAATCCATCTGAAACCGAAAAAGCAGTTGGATTTTACATCTCAGATTTCAATGATATTTACAATAGTTATTATGTATTGGAAATCTATATAGAATCAAAAACATTTTGACTCTGCCCTTCTTCGGTCCCAAAGTATGATTTGGATATTCATAAAAACAAAAGTCTACTTAGATGTAATTTTACATGGAATCACTTAGTTATTGAATATTACAGTGTAAAAAACAAAATTTCTTTTTGCTTCGAAAATGTCGAATTTTTGCTTTACATGTTTAATTTAAAAAAGTGCAGCTGCAGCACACCGAAGCTTGTGGTGAATATGTTTCATCGGTTTTAACGTGCGAGAAATGGTTTGTGCGGTTCAGAAGTGGTGATCTTGACGCGGAAGACAAAGATCGCCCAGGTCAGTCAAAAAAGTTTGAAGATCAAGAATTGGAGGCATTACTCCATGAAGATTGTTGTCAGACTTAACAAGAGCTTGTAAAATCGTTAGGAGTTACTCAATCAGTAATTTCAAAACGTTTGCAAGCAGCAACGCCATTCGAATTGGAGCTTAGAGACCTTGAACGACGAATTTGTATGTTTGAAATGCTGGTCGTTAGACTCTTTTCACTCTTGGCAATTTAATTGCGCAAGTCAGAGGTAATGTCGGGTTAAGGAGAAGAAAATTTAGCTTGTTGTTTTGTGGTTGGGCAAGAGACTTGTGTAACTAAATTGCCTAGTGTGAAAGGGGTCTTACTTACGATGAAAAATTGATCTATTACGATAACCCGAAGCATAAGAGATCGTATGTGAAGCCCGTCCAACAGCCGAATTGACATCAAATCTAAATATCCATGGCGCTAAGCTAATTCTCTGTATTTGGTGGGAGCAAAAGGATTGGTATCAAGCGAGCATTGTCGAGAAACGCGCAGAATATGCGGCCAGACATAAAACCGTAATATGCTATCCTGACAACGCTCGTGCACATGTTGCTATACCTGTTAAAAACTATTTAGAAAGAAGTGGTTGGGAAGTTTTGCCTCACTCGTTTTATAGTCCAAACCGTGCCCCGTCGGACTACTATTTGTTTCGCTCGATGCAGAACGCTCTCTCTGGGATACGCTTCACTTTGGAACAGAGTATCCGATATTGGGTTGATTCGTTCTTGGCCTCAAAAGATGAGGAGTTCTTTTGGCACGGAATCAATATGTTGCCAGAAAAATGGGAAAAACTAATAGCCAACAATGGCCAGTACTTTGAATAAATTTATATTATACAAATGCTTCAAAATAAAAGCTAAATATTTGAAAAAGATTTCGCATTTTTAAGTCATACATCAAAGATCAAACGATACCAAACTAGCTGCTAGATTTCTAGCTCCTTTAGGGCTACATTTTATAAGGGGTAATTTTAGAATACTGTAATTTTTATCACAGCTAGAAATACTCCAATGATACTTCATTAGAAAGCCTTAGATAATAGCTATCCACCGATACCAAACTTATTTATTAAATTTTAATAAAATTGTGTTCTTGCCCATATATGACTGATTTAATAGTTAAAGATGAATAATACTGTCTTCATAAAGAGTAAAACAAAGAAACATTGATTTTAGCTTTAAGTCAAAAATTCGTTGGAGTGATGATGACATTTAAGCCAATGAATATTTCCATTTTGATAGAAAATATAAGTAACAAGTAAGGCTGTGCCAAATCTTATATACCCTTCACCAAATTATACTTCAAAATAAAAATTTTAAATATTTTTAGGTAAACAAAATTTATTTTTTTCTCCAAATTTGATTTTTCATTTTTTGGAAAAAAATGTTTCTATTTTTTCTTTAAAAGTTTTTTTTGTTTTTTAAAATTTTTTTAATATTTAGCGAAAAAAAAAACTTTTTGTGAAATTCGAGTTAAAAAATATTTTTTCCGATTTTGACCCATTGTAGGTTCAACTTATAATGGACTTATATATGTCGTTGCAAAGGTCTTTGAAATATCTATCATTAGATATCCATGTTGTCTATATTAATGACTTAGTAATCCAGATATAGGTCAAAAATCGAGGTTGTCCTGGTTTTTCCCTTATATCTCAGCCATTTGTGGACCGATTTTTTCGATTTTAAATAGCAACTGAGCCGGAAGAATCCCGGGATATTGAAGTGTGAATCGTGTATGTAAGTTATTTGGCGGCTTCGGAAAGTTAATTTCAACAGACAGGTATACGGACAGACATACGGACATGGCTTAATATAATATAGAATATATATACTTTATAGGGTCGGAAAATGATGTTGTGGAAATTACAAACGGAATGACAAAATTTATATACCCTTCTCAGGAAGGTGAATGATATAAACATATAAACATTGAAAATAAAACGATATTTTTAAGGAATATTTTATCGTAATTTGTATTTGTGACATATTAGTCTATACATGTCGCACTGGATCCTCTAAAGAGCGACAACTCAAAATTTTTAAATTTTCACTTTTTGCAAGAAATCGATGTGCAGTGGTCATATCTACCCACTGTAAAAAGTTTCCTTTCATTTTCTCTACTCTTTCGCCAAAAAATACAGTTGTATCCGTACAGTTGTTTCATTGTAATGTATTGAAAAAAAAATAGTTTTTTGCTTCTACTGAACATTTTAAAATTTAGAGGAACCAGTGCGATATGTATGGTATATTATTACAATTACAATTTATAAAATTTAGGGATTTATATTCTAAATTGTCCTTGCTTAAAGGCCATAGTTTAAATTTATTATCAGTTTTTCTTCGGGAAAAGATTTTTGGTGATATACTGAAAATTGAAGTCCACACTATTATATCTTTATGACTAAAAATATATTTAACCTTCATAGGGTCTCCGGGTCAAATTTGACGCATTTTGAAATTAAAATTTAATTTTGTTATTTAATATTTCATGGATTTTATTTAATTTTAAATGACAACAACTAGGGGAGAGGGGGGCACCTTTGAACACTTTTTGCTTTCAAGCCTCATAAAACTTTATGTATTTGAATTATTGACTTTTTATATAATTTAACCAATATGTATGGAAATTAGCTTTAGTTTAAGTCTACAAGTAACTTTTTTTTAGTTAGATTTATATATTTTTTTATTTGCTTAATGGATGAAGTCTTTATGTTCAAATGTGCCCTCCATACGGGGCAGCTTTGAACGGCAATTTTTATCTTGTAGCGTTTATGTACAAAAATGCCATAAACAGTTCTATATTCTTTATATATAATAAATTCGATTTATTTATGACGAAAAACCATAAACATTAACATTTAAAAATAAAAAACAATAAATTTATTTTACGAAAGAAAACACTCTTACAAAAAAATAAAAAAAATTACAAAATTTACTGCAAAAACATGGTCACCCAACTACATTCGGTCAACGACTGAAAAAACTAGTGAAAGTTGTTGACGTTGCTAGAAAACACAAAAATTGTTAACTGAGATTTTATTAACATTGTTCAAAGGTGCCCCTGTTCAAACGTGCTCCCCCTCTCCCCTACGTTAGGTTAAAAAAATGCCAAAAAAATATCTATTTTCTATTTGGGTCAAATTTGACCCGAAAAACCTTAACGTCAGTAACGACCCTATGAAGGTTAAAGTTTTCTGATTATTCTATGAAATAATAGGACATTTTTACTAAATGTTTATTATTTTTAGATGCCCTCATGGCCCACCTCTGAATTTTGTATAAGTTGTTGACAATACAATCTCTTATAATTGAGAAAAATCTTTAGAATATGGGAGATATTCTTCGTTCAAGGACAATTTTTGTTGGGTTCAAAATCCTGTGTTTAAAAAAAGAGTTTTTAGAAAAAAATGTTGAAAAAATTTTATAACACCCAGTGTTTTAACTAATAGTATAACTATAACTATTAGTTAAGGCATAACCAGACTTCGTGTTAATGGGGGTAAGTAGTTAAAATAGTTATATACAATTGAAATTGATCAACTTTACACTATTCTTATATAAAATATGAACTTTGAACCTCGATGAAAGACAAACCAAAGCTAATTTAAAATTTTAGAGAAACTGCAAACGTGTGTATCAAGTTTTAACAAATTTGGAACAGAGATATCCGATGCATTGTGGAATGTTTTTGTTTTCTCCCACCAGTCAATTAGGTGAATATAAATTCTACTTGCAGTACTATGTAATTTGTTATAGTTTAAAATATTTTTAAGCCTAAATGGTTCTCTTGTGTCCAGTCAATAAATCAATGATTTGATGAAATCCGATAATATAAATTTTCTGACCGTTTGAGGAATATATATTAGCAATGTTTTGTCATTAACTGTAAAATCATTTGCATTTAATAGTGATGAACTCCACTATTGAAAACATTTCTATGCACGTGAACCGCATATTTCAATTTCAATATACTACAATAATTTTAGGAATTCGGAGAGTGCATGATGTAAACTCTAGGTATTTTGATTGTACTAAATACATATTCAGTAACAAATCTAATACATCCATAAATATTTACATACATAACTCTAACTCAAATTTTGAGCTACAAGACTGTGGCAGCTATTAAACGTATAAGTAATTTAAAGAATTTTCCCTTGAAATAGTTGTATAAATATTGTTGTTCAATGAATAACGCATTATCGTTATTACTTATTAATATTTACATTTATTTGTTTATTTATTTGGTAGATTTCATTCTTCTATTTTAAGTATGAGCCACTTATAGAAATAAAGCCATTGAAAATGAATAAAAAAAAGAAAACTGGCTTAATATTCAATACACTTTCACCAGCCAACCAGCCAGTTCAGGCAGTTAGTCAGTCAGTCATTTTGGATGGCAGGCAGGCATATCAATGACTCATAGACAAATACTCTGGCATTATGTTTTGCATACATATTAGTAGTAGTAGCAGCAAATAATAAAAATAATAATAATACTAGAACATGTATAGTAGGGTGGCACTTAGTTTGCACTTTAGTGATATGTGATGATCCTTATAGAGCGGAAACTAGAAAAAAACTCAAACAAAAAAATTATTCAAAATAATCATACATTAGAGTTTTGTATTTGTTTTCACATAGTTATTTTTACTAATATATTATCACCACTTAGGTTTTTGATAACTGAGTTAGGTATTTGAAAGGAGAGTTTCCGATATATGTGTATATATATATGATAAGAACCATCTATATATATTAAAACAAGTAAGAAAGTATGATCGGTCAAGCCCGATCATATAATACCCTACACTAAGTAAAAGAGCAAAAACATTTTTCTTTTAAAATTTCCATAATTTATATTTTTGAGCGAGTTTCGGAAGTGGGCCTTATATGGGGGCTATGACCAATTATGGACCGATCACCATGAAATTAGGTCGTGTGATTTATGAAGTTAACTATGTTGAATTTTGTGTGTATACCAATATTTTTAAGCGATTTATGCACGTTAAAGTGATTTTCGGAAGCGGGTCTATATGGGAGCTATGACTAGTTATGGACCAATCGTAACAAAATTTGGTGACATGAATTTTGTGTATATAAAACTTATTAGGAGCGGAATTTGTGGAGATACATATATAAATTAAACATTTATGACCGATAAAGTCCAATTTTGGAAGGACATTTGTATGGGGGCTAGGTGAAATAATGGACCGATTTCAGCCAGTTTCAATAGGCTTGGTCCTTGAGCCGAAAAAATAATATGTACCAAATTTCATCGAAATATCTTCAAAATTGCGACCTGTACTCTGCGCACAAGGTTCACATTTACAGCCAGCCGACCAGACGGACATCGACTCAGAAAGTAATTCTAAGTCGATCGGTATACTTTAAGGTGGGTGTTAGACTAATATTTTTGGGCGTTACAAACATCTGCACAAACGCATTACACCCTCCCCACTATGGTGGTGTAGGGTATAATGAAATGGTCCATGTATGTAATGGCATCACGTGAGAAAGGCTGGAGCGATTTGGCTGATTTTTTTTTTATTCGATTCGAAGTTTTCAGTATATGGTTTGTAAAGAATTTGTAAATTCAAATTTCGGGTAAAACACGGACATGTTTTTTGAGTCCAGTCAAATGTAATAAAAAATCCCCCTAAAGTATGCAGTACAAATTTAGATATTTTATTTGCAAAAAATAAGAACAGGCAGTTCTATGTGGGTTGGAGAAACTTGAAGAACTAACAGTAGTAAATAGCTACCGGGCGAAGCCGGTGCCGTCAACTAGTTTATAATAATTTCATGCAAAATTTAACTCTTTAAAGCACGAAAACTAATTTCATATACAAAAAATCGTGTAATAATGGGTTAAACGTTGTCCGATTTTGCTCCAATTTTCAGCATTTGATTTGGATGACGGAAAAAAATTTTCGGGAGCATCAAAAATTGCAAAAGTTTAAAATAAGGTCCACCCTAGTGTGTGTATGGGCAAAGTGCTGTTACGTTGAAGGATATAAGGAAGGCTCTATTGTAAATAGATTGTCTAGTGTCTATGAAAACATGTTTAGAATATAAATTGAAGTGATAATCTTTAAATAATTCCCTTATAATGTTGCGTTTCCTTTGCCAGCATTCAAAAACTTTCAAAATCAAAACCACACATAACTGAGTAAAAGCTACATATGTGAGGAAAACAAAACTTAAATCATTTTACAAAACTCTACAAAGAAGCCAGCGGATAAAGGCCAGTATCAAAATGTATGAAACTGCTAAAAACAAAAGCAAAGCAAGCATCCTGTGACAGATTGCTGAGATAAGAGAATCTTCTATATAAATGAGCATAAAACAGCTGTAAACTGGAGACTTTAAATACTCTCTAAAAAGCTAAAAGAAACCACGCATGAGTATTATATCCCCATATAATTTACGGCTATGCGAGCTGGCAAAAGAGAGAAACTAACCCCTGTTTTAAATGTTAGAGCTTTTTTCGCTTTTTAGCAAACAAACAAAAAAAATCTTACCGGAAGATACTTTTTTTGTTGGTGTGGTTGTAATATTCATGGTCTATCTTGTACAGCCATGTTAGAATTTAAATTCAGTTCATCTCGAACGTGCGACGCGTTAAGTTTATTAATTAAATTCGTAACGATTCAAAGTGTTGAAAGGAAAATCTGAAAATACAAAAAAAAAAATAAAAAAATAAAAAGTATATTAAGATTTCTTAAAACTAAATAAAATACAACAAAATATCTTTTTAAAGAATTCAAATTTAATAACAAATTAAAGTGTTAATTAATTATCAAAATAATAAATTTCTTAAGTATTAAGAAGCAGCCTCATTAAAGTAATTTTAATAAATTTAAAATTAAAGCCAAAACCAAATTAATTTCAAATAGAAATTGTTAGTTTGTGTATGTGTCTGCGACAATTTTTTTGAAGGGTTTTTTTTACAACATTAAACCCTCCACTCTATAAACAGGGTGTCTGTAACAGAATTATACTGTAAACATATATACACTCTTATATATATAAATTTCTTTATATATCTATATAAAGATAAAATATATTTACGCAGTATCACAGCTGCAAAATATCAAAAACAACAAAAAGTATCACTGTGGTTCATAAATATTTCTGAGGATAACTAAGGTTTTTTGGCAGTGTCAACAACTACAACGACAAGGTATGTTTGTATTAGTTTGTATATTTCTCTTTTTTTTGGTTTTTTATATATTTTTTTCTTCACTTTATGGTCCTTGTGGAATATTTATGCATAATTTTTTGGGATACATTTATTCTGGTGAAAAGCTTTTTCATTTTTTTTCACTTAGAACAGCAGCAAATGAATTTTGTATTATTAATCACATCGTTTTCTTGTTTTTTTGCTGGTGTTTCTACCAACATATTTTTATCTTATTACAATAAATATTTCGTTGTAATCCCCAGAAATATTATTCATTTTGATAAATGGCATTGATGACAGTTTACTGCGTAGATTGATTTGATTAAATTATTTATAGTTGGAACAAAAGTGAATAAATATTTTAAGTATTTAAATAAATTTGCTTAACATACATATATCATAGGATGTTTGGTATAGAGTATAAATAAATAAATAGAAAAAGTTAAAAAAAATTAATTAAAAAATACAATAGTTTCAAATAGTTCTTAATAGTTAGCTGTCACAACTATTTTTTTACAAAATCTTAGTTGCAAACTATTTGCAGATACCTTATATGACAAATTAGTTTACAACATGAAAGAGTCCCTACTGAATTCCTCACAGACATTTTAATTTGTAACATTAATGTTTTAACTACTTCTAAGTAATGCAGACGGTTAATGAAATACATTTTTTTTGAGATATCTGATTTTGTTGCTAATCGAATGACCAAATTTATTATATTGTTTCTGAAACATTTTATTTGAGGTGATTTTAATTCGGTTTTATAAATAGTAATTCGTTTTTATCAACTGACTTTCTGTGAATAAAAATCAATAAAGTCTATCGATAAAATATAATTTAATACATTTATAACATTTTCCTTTTTATAATATTCAAACCATTGCCATATTTATATGAACAATTTTGAGGAAAGCTACTATTTTGATATATCTGAACATCTTCGTTATTTTCTAAATAAATTACAACAACCAATCCGGTATTATTTTGCCTATTTAAAGATACCTTGTAAATGAAATTTGCAGATTTGTAGAGAGTTGAAAATAATTTTTTTTTATACTTTGTATGTCATATTCTAGCAACACTTTTAAATCCTTAAGACGAAAATTATTAAACTTCATGATAATCATCTGCAACAAAAATAGTATAATTTTTTTTCCAAATCTTGTTCAGCACCCAAAAACTATCTCGGAATTATTCATTGCATTTATATATAATTGTTTTACTATGGTCTGAATCATTATATTTGGCACTGAGTAAAAATGGGTAGAATTGAATTCAGTAAAAAAAACGAAACCCTTGTTTCAAAAACAGTGTAATTTTAAAATTATTATTATTTATGACCACCATGTGATTTTTTTACAGCTTTGATTCTTTCTGGCATACTAGTTAAAAGATTTTCTGAAATGTTAGGGCTTATATTTTGCCTGCTAGAAGGGCTCGCTCCCACAATTCAACTACGGGTCTTGGAAAGTCTTTTTCGGCAAAAATTTTCCGTTTCAAAATTTTCCAAAGGTGCTCGATATGGTTTAAATCTGTGAACTGGGAAGGCCATTCGAGCAGTTTGATTTCGTTAGCAACAAACCATTTTTTTTTTGTTATTTTCGCGGTGCTCTTAGGATCATTGTCCTGCATAAATATTTCTTGTTGACAACATCGAATATATCCAGACTCGGGAGATAAGAGGCCTCCAATATGGTAATACAGTCTGTGGCACTCATAATACCATTGATACGCCCAAGTATACCGGGCTCATTATCACGAAAACATCCCCAAACCATGATTAATCCACCCCTAAAATTACATAAAATTTGTCAATGTGTGTCTATCTGACCCACCCGATTAATTTTAGTTTCATCAGACCAAGTAACTTGTTTCCAATCGTCAATGGTGAAGTTTTCGTACGATTTAGCGAACTTTAATCGGGCCTTACGATGCTTTGACTTAAAAATGATCTTGCCATTAAATCCGTTATTTTTAAGTCATCTTCGAATTGTTTTGTCGCTGATTTTGACTCCTTGGGCCTCTCTAAGTACTTAATTAATCTATTTGCAGTGGAAACTGCAGTATTTGTGGCTCCTAAAACGATCATCAGCAGAAGATAGTTTCGGTGGACGACCACCACAATGTCGTGGGACTGATAAATTATTTTGTTTTTTTTTTTTTGTTTTATTGTAAAATCCGACAGAAACTTTGTATTTTTTTAGCAATTAATCGGTACGAAACCCAATTTTGTAAATCTTCTAGGATGTTTTTCTTCAAAACTGAATTTATAGCGTTATACATTGTAAAGTAACTGAAAATTTATTGAAGTGCTTTATTTTGTATGTTGTTTTTTTTAATAAAGAAATTAAAAGGATTATTATTTACTTAATTTTATTCTTGTAATATCAAAATTCCAATTTATAATTTTTTATTTTACTTGTAATTTTTTGTGCATTAACTTACGTTCTTTTATGTCGTAAAAAAATTTAAAAATATATTTTTAATCGTTAATTGTTAAGGACTATAAAAAAACTAAAATATCCGATACATTTTTTTGGAGTAATAGAGATTTATGATCTATGGATAAAGATTATAATATATAAAGTATAATTTTTCACTTTTCATAACTGTTTCAAAATGAACGAAAACAACTGAGTTAAGGGGTTTATTATATATAGAATTTTTCACAAGAAAATCTTTTAAGATTAAACTCTTCATATACAAAACGCTTTACTTGTTATTCAAGAAAACTTTTTTCAAAATGTTTAAAATACATAAATACTCAACTGTTAACTAATTATGAGAATATGCCCCACACTAAGTATTTCTCCAAATAGTAACATGTTGACACCTTTTAAGTGACACTTTTTATACCCTACACCACCATAGTGGGGAGGGTATAATGCATTTGTAACGTTCATAAATATTAGTCTAACACCAACCTTAAAGTATACAGAATCGACTCAGAATCACTTTCGTAGTTTATTAAACGATCTCCGTCCGTCCGTGTGGCTTGTTTAATTAATCTCTTAAAAATGCTGGTATCCCCATATTGAACAGAAATAACTTCCATATAGACATTAATCACATGACCTAATTTCATGACGATCGGTCCATAATTAGTCATATAACCCCTTCTTCCGAAAATAATTCACGAAAATAAATTATTGAAACTTTATAAGAAAAATGTTTGTGCTCATTTACTCAGTGTGGAGTATTATATGGTCGTGCTTGACCGACCATACTTTCTTACTTGTTTCAATATGTATGAGGTAATGATGTCAAACAACAGTAGTGGGAATAGTATGTCGAAAAATGTCAATTATGAGGTGTCAATATGTGTAAAATTATATTTTCCTTCCAGCTATTAATTAAGTACATACAAAACTTAAGTGTTGTTACTTAAACAATAACCACCTCACATTATTCCACTTTAAAATTTAATGGTTTGAAAGAATTAATTATTAATTAAATTATTAAAATCATAAACATTTCATTACTCCATGGACCGATATTTGAATAGAGTTTTTAGAAACATATCCATTTATTAATGTATTCTACTTGTATGTAAGTTATTTGGGGGTTGATTTGAATCAACTTTCATTATCTATAACGTGCCGTAATATATACACTTTCTAGAGCCTGAGAAAAATATCGTAGAAATTGGAAAGGCATTGACAAACTTATAAAGGGTGTTTGTTATAGAGGCTGAGAAATTTAAATTAAAATAAAACAGAGAAAAACCTTTCATTTGAAAGAGAATTTTATGGAAATTTTAGGTCCAATTTTCACACAGCCTTGGCAGTAAATCAGACTGTATTTCAACAATAACGCTTCGAATATTCAATTCCAAATGCTCGATCGTTTCTGGTTTATTTGAATAGACCTGGGACCTTACATATCCCTACCACGTGCCTGGAATCACATTTAAACATTAATACCTACTATAAAACCATTTAATTAATAAAGCCAATTGGATGGATATTATTGTATTTTTCAAAGTTATGTTTCAATTTAATGTTCTCCGCCTTTATAAAAAAAACATCCTTTACGAACTATTTTGTATGTATCAATTGTTTCCAAATCAATGATGTAAAAACAAACTGAAGCATAAAATACTAATAACAATTACATTATATTCAAAATGTTCAAAATTAATGCCAAGAATATAATTGACCTCAAGCCCAATAATTTGCATTTATATTGCGTAGAAAAATCCATTGAAACTTTATTGTAGGCCTAAGGCTAAAACAAAAATTAATAACAATTTTAATGAGCATTCAAATTAACAATTAAATGTATGGAAGTATAATGTAAGTGTTAATATTAATGCATAAATTATACAAGTAATTGTTAAAAGATTTAGTTTTTGTGGAAAATATTTGACTTAAGTGTATTCATATATTTTTATTATATTATGCAAATATGTATGTATGTTTGAAAAAAGCTGGAGAATATTTTGCTAAATGAATGAAGTTTGCTTTGCAGAATGAGTGGGCGTTAATTTTGGATTATTTTGAGAAAATAGCTCTAAACTACACATAGGCAAGAGAGATTCATGATAGCAACCGAATTTGTTGCCAATCGAATGATTCTACCTTATTGACCGAAATAGAAGGAGTTTCATCAACCGAAATTCTTCCGTTTCAATTCTTCTTTATCAACTGACTTTCTGTTGATAGAACCGAAAAACTCTATATGTGCAACAAATTCGGTTTCTATTACGAATCTGTTTTCTATGTGTAAAAATTTAGTTTTTTTTTGTTAATTTGTCAATAATTTTTGAAATTTCTTAAGATTTATTTTTGAAAATATCTTGAATATTGAAGGAATAATCAGAAAAATACTTATTTATAATCATATTTTTAATTTATCAACATTATATAATACAAATTTTATTACAAAATTTAGTTTTCTTTCAATACCAGCATAAACCCTTAACCCTGGCTTTAACTCAAAATTTAAATAATTTTTAACATTTAAAAGCTTATATTGCAAAAAATATTATCAAACATATTTGTTAAAATAAAATTGAAAATGTAAATACTCGAGCACACATGCCAACACACAAATTATTCTCATTGTAATCATGGTCAACATCATTGAGGCAAAAAAGCCACAATAATGCACATAAGTGCACAATTAATTACAAAAAGCAATACAATTTCATTCAGCAAATGACTGCTGCAAAACATCCATATTAAAGCAAACACAACAGCATAGATGGATGCATAGATAAATTCACAGAGCACGCACATACATGTCCATTAGAGTGGCGCTTATTTTGGTCATTTTAGAAAAATCGGAAAATGTTTAGAGATTGCATATTTTATTTGAAATTTCGAGTTTTGGGTCAAAATAGGGACAACAGTCGTATTTATAATCTCTGATTTTAACGAAAATTACAACAGTTATTATGTATTGCAAGTGTTTGCCAAATACATTGGACCTATTCGGTCCAAAAATATGACGTCTTGAAAATTTTGAATAATTCGAATAAGAGATTTTTACTTGTTCGAATAATTCGATAACACGTTTAAAATTAATCGAATTATTCGAATAATTTAAATTTTTTTAAAGAAGTAAAGAATGAAGTTTTGATGTAGGTTTTTTAATATTTTATTGTTAAAAAACATTCGAAAACAATGTCCATCATTAAATTTTCAACAGAAATATTCTGATCAGATTCCCTCCCGAACAATCTACAAAACATTTGACTATCAAACTCTTTAGTTTCCGTTTTGGAGCTATGCTTTAAAAAATTTGAGCTAGTTGATAAAAAATTTAAGACATGATCCTGAATTCATGTACATTAATCAAGTAGTCTAGGGAATTACACAATTGTCAGTGAACGTGGCTAATTTGAAGTCAGACAGTGCATAATTGATGCATTTATAAATACGCAAAAACTTTATTACCATGTTAGACAAAGATGTCTAACAATGTTTAACATCATGTATAAGACGAACTCCATGTTTTTCTTGCAACAAAACGTAAGTTTGCAATACTTTGTGTTTATCATTACATTTATTTAATACTAGTGGACCCGGCGATCTTCGCCTCGCCCCAATTTTAAGCCTTCAGAAAAATTTTAGAGTAATAATACAACATTTAGCATTTTCCACAATTTTCCATGATTTACACTAAGAACTTTATATTGTTTGATTTGGAAAGCTATTAAGGAATAATAACACTCTGCTAAAAATGACACTTTTTGTCAGAACTTGAAAAGCGACCCAATGGGAGTTATAGGCCTAGATGAGGACCCTCAAAATTTTGAGCTATTTTGAAAAAACTGTTTTAGGGTAGGTCGTACTACTTTAGTACCTCTAACTCACACATTTTTATACCGATTTAAAACTATTAAACAATTATGGATAGGAAAAAAATTAAGCTTCCATCTTGTGTCTGCATAAAATGTATATTCCAAGAAATTGTTTAAGTTATAATAAAAAGTTAAATTTTTTTTATTTTTTTCGTAATTTTTCCAATTCAACAATTGTTATTTTAATTTTGTTCAATGAAAACCAAATTTTTTTGCACAGTGTATTAAAGAAAATTTTATATAGACAAAAACGAGATATTACTTATTAAAATGGGTTTATATTTGCAAAAGTTATTAAACTTTTTTGAAAAAAGTTCCAAAAAATTTACCTTGTAAATTAAAAATTTACAAACTTTTTTTTGTTTTTTTTTTATTCATATGAGCTGGGGGAGAAAATACTCAATAAGGTATAATGAAAATATGAATAACATTTAGAGTTTTCATCCGATTTGAAAAAGTAGAACCATGTTTTATTAAGAACTAAATTTTCTTTATACATTGATATAAATTTTTATAAGCTTTCATATCCAAATAAGCAATGAAAAGCTACTAAAATCAGAAAAGTTGATACATTTAGTTTTTTTTTTAGATATTCTTAACAAAAACAAGTAAGAGAGCTATATTCGGCTGTGCCGAATCTTATATACCCTTCACCAAATTATACTCAAAAATATTTTTTTTTAAATATTTTTATTTAAACAAAATCAAAATTTTTTTTTAATGTTTTAAAATTTTTTAAAAAATTTTTTTTTTCCAAATTGTTTTTTAATTTTTTTTAAAAAAGGTTTTTAAAATTTTTTTAATTAATTTTTTTGGAAAAAGAATTTATGACAAAAAAAAATTCGGGTTAAAAAATATTTTTTTCCGATTTTGACCCATTGTATGTCCATTGTATGTCTTATATACGTCGTTGCAAAGGTCTTTGAAATATCTATCATTAGATATCCATATTGTCTATATTAATGACTTAGTAATCCAGTAGTGCGATTCACTAACTTTTAACGAACCGACAATCGTAATGTTTATCGACATAAATAATCGCTTGCAGTAACGATAGTGTGATTCAGTAATTTATTTTTAACGATTGTTTAAGATATGACATCTCTGTCTACAAAATATCAAAATAAGCGAAAAGTAGAAAACCATTATTTGACACAAAATTAAATAATTAACCAGTGGTGTAGTGAGTACAACGTTGACTAGCAATCGGAAGGTTGTTGGTTCGACACTTGGCTGCGACTTACTTTTTTTTATTTATTTTTTTTAGTAAATACATAATTTTATAAATAATTCTACTAGCAAAATAACTTATTTCAGTCCAAAATGTAAAGGATTACTTTTGGGACATCGGGAACAAAAATAAGTACTTCTTCCAGGTGAATAATTAGTAGTATAATCTTCAAATTTCCCTATTTTTCAGCTTATTTTTTATATTTTATTGTAAATATTAATAAGTTAAGTAAATAAAATTGTGTTTCCATTATTTTTACGATAGTTCCAGCTACAAAAGATGAAGATGACGAAGACAAAATTGCAAATACACTTTATCGATTAAATAAACACAACTTAAATTATTGTCGCTAACATAACGAAAAAAAAAACTGCTTTAAGTAACAGCTGACTTCAACCGACAGCGAATGTCGATAAAAATGTTACTGAATAGCTTATTCGATAAATTTTCGCTATATTTATTTTAACGATACGATTATCGTTATAAAAGTTAGTGAATCGCACTACAGATATAGGTCAAAAATAGGTCAAAAATCGAGGTTGTCCTAGTTTTTTCCTTATATCTCAGCCATTTGTGGACCGATTTTCTCGATTTTAAATAGCGACCGAGCCGGAAGAATTTCGGAGATATTGATGTATGAATCGTGTATGTAAGTTATTTGGGGAAAGTTGATTTCAACACAAAGACGGACAGACGGACATGGCTATATCGATTCCGCTATCTATAACGATCCAGAATATATATACTTTATGGGGTCGCTAATGAAAAATGTGAAATGAAAAAATAAAATCGGACAAAAACTGAATGAGTTACAGGTCGAACATCACTGAACACGGTTTTTTTAGAATAACTTCTGAATTTGAAATTTTTTGACACAATTTGTAATGTACTCAGCAAGACCTATAACCCACGCTAGGTCGTTTTCCAAGTTTTTTGCCATCGTAGCACCGTGTAATTAATAATTTCAGAATTTCATACAAAAACTCGATTTTCGATATTTCCAAATTTCCGACTTTTCCGAAAAAATTTTCCAAAATTTTCTTTAGTATTTTGATTATGAATTGCGATTCTGCTAATATTACGCCAGCATATGTTCATGTTTAGACGCTAAAATTTCTGTTTCGAAATCAATTCAAAATCATTCAGCCTTTTTTTTACTAAATCATATTCATTGTTTCAAGTCCTAAATTAAACATTTTGAGAGACTTGTTTTTAGAATTGTAACTTCTTGCAGTAATATTTCGTCCCTCAATAAAACAATAGTGTATAAACATTTACAAAATTATTTTTTTTACTGCATAATAAGAATCTACATAACTGATTCTATATGTGGCCAAAATTTGGTGAAAAGATCAATTGAAATATTACTTTTGTTCGAGATGTCTACTAATATAAAAATTTTAAACTGAATTATTTCGAAATGGCAAAAAAATTATACACTATTGTTTTATTAACGGCAGGATATATCTAACTGTCATGGTAAAGAATTTTCAAATTATTGCAAGTCTCGGTCGGTCTCTGCGAATATTTAGCTTTTCACAGTATTATTTTAAAAAATAATCAGGGTAATTAAATGTGTAATTGAAAATTATGATAAAATAGGTTTGAACGTGTTTTTATTGATTTAAATTAAGTGATTTATTTATTTTAAAAATGCAAAGAACGTTTTCCTGAATAGGGCTGAATAATATGTAAGACTAAATACGAGTGTTTCTTAAGAAAGTTAGTCTGGATTTTGTCCTGACTCACACACATTATGTGTGTGAGATATCTTCGAAATGTTTTCTTCGTTTGAAAGGCCTATCCATGACACTATATCGTCCCCTCAATAAAACAATAGTGTATAAGCATATATAAAAATCTACATGACTGATTCTATATGTGGTCAAAATTTGTTGAAATTCTACTTCCACAAAGTGGGTCAAAAGATCAATTGAAATATTACTTTTGTTCGAGATGTCTACTAACACAAAAATTTTAAAATCAATTATTTCTAAATGGCAAAAAATTAAAACTATTCTTTTATTAAGGGGACGATTTATTTATTTGTAGAATGAGCTATCGAAAGACTCCCTTTATCTTTAGTTATTGGTCGAATTTCAGAAACGCTTTTTGTAGGTCATTATTACTTATTCAAATTTGAAATTATGCAAAATTTTAAGCAATTTAATATATTTAAATATGTATATATGTACATTTATTCGTCTTACTCTTTCGTAAGAAATTATTCGATTAATCGAACGATCATTACATGAATGAATACCCTAGTTGCTACGTTGGTATGTTTTCCTCAATGTCTTGAGTTGGAACAGGTCAACATTATAATTTCTCAATTGTAAATTTTAGACCTTTATCGAAAATCCCAATAATTACAAATAAGAGCCACCGTAATATACATTTATGTATATAGAATGTCATTAAACAAATTTATATGTGTAAATTTAATTTAGGGTGTCCAAAGTTATCCTTTGAAAATCGAGTAATATAAAAATATTAAATAATTTGTTTGGCATTTATTTAAAAATACATGAAAATTCTTAATAAGTCATGATAATTTTCCATGTCAGTGATTAAATGACTCTTTGAAAAAATATCATAGGAGTGTCACTACCATTTTACCAAATACATAAAATTATAAAGTCTTCATTGCCAGAGCAACTGTTAAAATTAAACATAGTTATTGAATATTTTTTTAAATTTCTTTAAGGACCACCCTTAAAAACTGAAACCCACACACTAATGCAACTGTCTGTGGGTTTGCATAAACAAACTCACACCTTTGAAAATGAAACCAGACACAAACACACAGCATGCGGTAAAGGAACAAACAAATAAAATAAAAGAAGCAGCTCTAATATTTTAATGTAAATACACTAACAAATACATACATGTATGTATGTATTTTATATGTTTGTATAGGTTGGTTAACACTCCCATCTATGCAAATGCAGCAAACAAATGCTGTAGCATGTGTCTACTTAACTGCGTGTGGGCAGACGAAAGGCATAAATAAATTGTGATAAATAGGATGTATGTAGAATAGAATGCATGAATTGTTAGATATGTGTGTGTGCCTGTGTGTCTTTGTTTGTTGGTTAATTAACCACAAAATAATGGCATACGAAAATGTCATAAAATTTTGTTAACCTCAAATCAAAATACTGTCTACATTTCTTGGAATTTTGTAGGTAAACATTAGATTAAGGATAAGTTCAATAATTAAATTTTAATGTAATTTAAATTCTTATAAAGAAATTATGATATATTTCGCGGTTTTAATTAAAAATAAAAATGTAACAACATTTCTGTAGATATAATGAGGAAAATATTTTAATTTTTCATAAATCGCACACACCATAGATAAATACACATAGATCGGATGCTCTCCCGTCAAAAACCTAAGTCAGTTGTCGAGAACCTAAGTGGTGCGAATGTATTAAGAAGAAAAACTATATTTTTGGTGTATTTCGAATATACACTTAAGGTACGATCACACATGGAAAATATTTACTCAAAAAATCGTAACCACTTTTTTTAGCACAAATTTGTTTGTCGTGTTTACTCTTACAAGTGTTTTGTAAGATCAAACATCATCATATAAAATAAAACTAAATATTTGTTTTGAATTGTTTTGTCTTAAGTAAAAGGAGTTTTTGACAATAAATAAAAGAATTAAAATATATTTTTTCGTCAAATATTTGTCATGTGTGACCCTACCTACCTTTAGATATTTCTTCGTTTAACATATTAACAATTTTGGTATCGATTTTTTAAAGCATATTTTTACATATTTTCATGATTTTAAAGCATATTCTTTTAAATAACATTATGACATTGTATATTTTTATCGTAAAATCATTTTGCTCTTTTTATGTATTTTTGGTTTTACTGTTTTCGATGCCTAATTTAATGCCTAACCTTTTTCTTTTCTGGCAAAAAATGTTGTCCTCTTTTTATATATGGTACTGAACATTGATCTAGCACAATGAACAAAAACATTATAAAATTGTACAATTTAATCTGAAATATAATAAAAAATTAAAGTAAAATTCTTGTATGCAATTCTCACCAAATATTCGATATTTTCTAAAAAAATTTACAAGTTCCCGCAAGAACTTTCATTACCATGTAATGGGTTAGAATAATAAATTGTGGCATATCACTACTCACACATTTTCTATTTTAAAGGATGTCCCAAAATTTACGCAAAATTTGAATTAAATTGAAAATGCTTTGTTTTTATGATATCATTTTTTAATTTAGTCATAAAGGTTAGGTTAGAGCATCAATATCATAAAACTAAGACAGCATGAACTATGTTAACGTGTTGCGATATAGAGCATCAGTCACTGCATGATCAGCCTCGTTTTCGAAGAAGTATAGTCCAATGATGGCTCCTGCACAAAATCCACACCAATCTCTGACACGTTGTGGATGCAAAAGTTCTACATTGTGATGTTCCACTTTTACTAAACTGTCACCATTGTAATTTTTTTGAATATGAATATGAGATACATGTATGCTAATGCACACTCGCAGATTAACAATTCTACACAGAATATGGGAGAACCCAAAAAATCGTTGCTCGATTCGATGACTACAATATTGAATATATTAAAAAAGATCGAAATCTAAAATAATTATCGATCAATTCAACAGTTTTTACTCCCTCCTGAAAAATTTAAAAATTCTACTTAAGTTGTTTTGTCAAAAGTCCACAGATATATGGGAGATTTCATGTCCCTTTCACAAAGGACATTTTCATTTTCCACTGTTAAGCACTAAAACATACAATCACAGATCACAAACTAATTATTTTTGTTAAGTTTGAACGCTTACAGCTGTGCGAATATTAGGAACAAAACAAAGAAGAAAACAGAAAAAAATCCGTGGAGGTTTAAATTTTCAAAAAAGTAAAAAAAAGTTTGCCAAATTCTGAATTTTAAAATTTCGCTAAATCGACGCTAGATTGGGTATTTCGGCCACTGTTGGTGCAAATTTCATCCCGATCGGAAGACATCGATTTCAAAAGTTGGTTCACTTGACATGAAATCCCCCATAAATATTGTTGGGTCTAAGGTGAATAGTTCTTAGTATTATATAATTCGAAGGAAAATCCTTTGGTGGTGGAAGGGTACAAATCAAGTACAAATCTCAAACTTTGATCAATTTGTAAACATGATTAGAAGTTTTCATTTTAAATAAGATTTCAGTGAGGTGTATTGGTACCACGTTGACATATCAAGAATAATTTAAGTAAACAAATTATTTGAAAATGGTTTTTTGGGTATTTTCTGTAAAATTTACAAAAATAGACTTAACCTTAACTAAACAAATATAATTTATATACTTATAATATACATAAGTATCATTTCAATTTGTTTCTAATTAAACAAAATCAGCATTTATGGCAAAACAACAGATTTATGTTTTTCCTTTGACATGCACATGCTTGACTGTCATTTTTCATTATTTTTATACCTACCATTCAAAAAGTTAGTGGGGTTATTGATTTTGTCATTCTGTTTGTAACGCATTAAAATATTTGTCGCAGACTCACATTAGTACATACACAGAAAATATTATATTTCAATTCAAACATTTATCCCATATTGAACTGGTTTAAATTATTTCATAATTAAATCAAGTATTCATTTGCTCAAAAACAAAATTTCTTGATATTTTCTATTGAATTTTGAGTTTTGAATTTAACTATTTTGACAATTGAATATACAATTTTCTATTCAATCATTTTCGTATTTGAAATTCAACCAATAACGAAAATTGTATATTCAATTGTCAAAATAATTAAATTCAAAACTCAAAATTCAATAGATAATATCAAGAAATTTTGTTTTTGAGCAAATGAATACTTGATTTAAATATGAAATAATTGAAACCAGTTCAATATGTGACAAATATTTGAATTGAAACGGTTTAAGAATTAGTTTTTTCTGTGTATATTCTGGTTACTCATGAGATTGTAAGATGATATAGCTATGTCCGTCTTTCTGTTGAAAACACGATAAGGCCCAAATGAAATGAGCTAGTTGACTGAAATTTTCCAAAAATATGGGACAATTCCGGTTCATGACTTCAACTAGCCGCTATAGTAATGTCCACCCGGAATGCTGTTTGAGCAGTATTTACTTAGTGGTATATTCAACTTACACCACTTTTGCTACATTACTTTGTTATATTATACTCTGTGCAGAGACGATTTTTTCAGCTCCATCTGTTTTTGCATACCAAAACGTAGCTTACCCCTCATTTTTATTAATAGTTGGTAATATAGGGACTGTATATAATACCAGAACAGCCATAAAAAAATTGTAGTTACACCACTTTTGCGCTGATGGCCGCAAATATGTTGATTATGAGGCAATGCTGATAAAATGTTGCTCAAATTAGTTCTAAGTACTCTGAAATTATGTCATAAAGTATCGCAAAAATCGTGCAACATTTGTCACCATACAATTCGGTACATAATTGGTTTAAGGCCTCATGATGGTGAGTATACAAGATTCGGCACAGCCTAATATAACACTCTTACTTGTTATTAAAGAATTTTATTAACAAATTCCCAGACATTTCAAAAACTTTTATGACAATTACAATTAAAACTGAAAAATAAAACAAAATTGGTACTTAAAGAGGCTTTATGTTTCAGTGAGCTTTTATAAAAATTTAATTTTAATTAAAATTGCAATGCAGTTGTGCTTGATGCTTCTTGTATTCTGTTTTTATTAGGAAAATAAACTGAAATAAAACATCAAAGAAAAAAATACAAAATTTTAAAAATTTCTCTACATACATTATCAATTTTCAAGTACATAAAAAATCATGCACATACATATGTACGTATATACAGAATTAATTAAACATACAAATGTATGTGTATCTAATATACATACATGTGTCTATATACTTTCGTATACCAATGTGTATGTACTTACATGTTTTATATATCAACTCATAAATATTCATATTTACCACCAAAACAACTCAGGCATTAAAAGAAGCTAAAATATTTTTTTGGTTTTTAGTATAGAAAATAACAACCATTTTTATTTTTAGCAAAAAAAAAACCTTGTTGTTTTGCCTTTTTTGACTTGTTTGTTGTTGTACAATTTTTTCCACTCTCTTTAATGGAATATTGTACAGCAACAAACATCATAATGAAATAAATTTTGTATAAAAAAAAACTCAACCACTTGGGCGCCATAAACGAACGATTTGAACACTTAACGTTGTTCGAATGGATAAACCTGTGTAGATACCCTTCTTTTGTTTATATGGTATAATAGATTTAGTAGAGGATATGTTATAATTGTTCCTTTTATCGTAGAAATTAATTTAAAACATCGAAGCTTAACCGGATATCGTTAAGTTATTTAAAAATGCATTTGCAAGGGGTAAATAAAACATTTTTCTAAGCTAACGCTTTATTCGCTTATACCAGATGTCGCGAAAAAGTTCAAAATATATTTTCTCCTTTTGAACCAAATGAGATAATCAAAAAATTTAAAAGGCATATGATAGATAATTGATCAGCCTATGAAATGAGTGTTTGAAAATGGTTCTACGCCTTTCAGGTGCCTACTTATGGGTTAGCAAAGTTGAAATTTGTGGGAAGTAAAATAAAATATTATTTAAATTTTTTTAATTTTTTATGTTTCTTTTTAAAGGCTTTTATGATTTAAAATTATTCCAGAAAATATTAAAAAAAAAATTTTGAAAAAAAAATGTTTGGTTGGTCACATGAAACCATGTCTTTTTTCTAAATTTTACCTCTAGCCAAAAATGGGACAAGAACGGGCAGCTGGAAAATTTTGCATTAGATAAAGGAATAATCAAAGAACTTATTTTGAATATATGGCAAATATAGAAATTGATAGTTTTTTTATTTTCCTTCAAAGTTGAGAAATATTGAAAAAATGTATAGTTGGTAAATATCGATTTACCTGGACAAATACAAAGTAAAATTTTTTTATTTTATTCTTTTTCTTAATAAATATAACTTTATTCTTTTCTTAATAAATATATCTATCAAAAGAATCAAAAATAATGACCATCAGTTACATAGTTTTCGATATATTGTATCTGAAAGCGGACCAAATTACCTAAAAATTGCCTGTTTTTTTGAAAACTGAAAATCAGTCAACTTTGAAGGGCTATATATTCTGAACCAAAAATCTGATTTACTGTAAAAGAGGTTTATTCAATATTTTTTAGGGACACATGAAATTTTGATTTTTGCAACCTCACTTGTTCTACGGTCGCCACTGTGCGTCGTAAAGTGGCGCCATTTGAGTTTTTTCTTTGCAAATAGCATACGTTTTGAACCAAATGAGGTAGGTAATCAACAAATTTAAATGGCAGATGATAGATAATCAATCAAGCTATGAAATGCTTCTACGCCTTCTAGATGCCTACTTATGGGTTAGCAAAGTTGAAATTTGTGGAAAATCAATTTTATGGGAAGTAAAATAAAATATATTTTTTTTTAAATTTTTGATTTTTTATGTTTCTTTTTATGATTCAAAATTATTCCAGAAAAAATTTAAAAAAATTTAAAAAAAAAAAAAATATTTTTATAATTTTTGTAAAATATTCCAGAAAGTAGTTAATTTTTTTAAATTTATTTTTAAATATTGCAATTCATAAAAGAAGGTGTATCTAATGGGTTTTCACGATTATATGTCATAAATTGGAACCATGTCTTTTTTCAAAATTTTAACTCTAACGAAAAATGGTACTATGGCGGGCAGCTGGACATTTTTGCATTGGCTAAAGGAATAATTAAAGAACTTATTTTGAAAATATGGCAAATATAGAAATTTATAGTTTTTTTTTTATTTTCCATCAAAATTGAGAAATATTGAAAAAATAGATAGCTAGTAAATATCCATTTACCTGGACAAACATAAAGCAAACAGTACAATTTCGTTTATTGTTTTCTTAATAAATAGGTCTATTATTAGAATCAAAAATAATTACGATCCATTACCTAATTTTCGAGATACTGTTTGAAAGCGGACCAAATTACCTAAAAATGGTCTGTGGTTTTGTACACTGAAAATCAATCAACTTTGGAGGGCTATATCTTCTGACCCAAAAATCCGATTGTAATAATAGCAGGATATTTGACATCGCTTGACAATT
Source organism: Calliphora vicina (assembly GCF_958450345.1). Lineage (NCBI taxonomy): Eukaryota > Metazoa > Arthropoda > Insecta > Diptera > Calliphoridae > Calliphora > Calliphora vicina. The sequence continues at coordinate 25,871,063 of NC_088782.1, forward strand.
TCCTGTAAAATAGGTTTATTCAAATATTTCATGAAATTTTAGATTTTTGCAACCTCACTTGTTCTACAGGCGCCACTTTGCGTTGTTCTCAAACAAATATAGACCGATGACGCCGCCAGTCCGAAACCTTTTAGGGATTTTGGACTCACTTGGATCTCATGTGGATTGGAGTTGTCCTATATTCGACAATTTCATTGGTTGACGTACCCATTTATCCAGAAATAAGCCTCACCGTAAATTCGGCAAAACGAACGCAATGATGCCCGAACAGAATACCTATTTTGATAACACAATTTTATCATTTGCACGTCCATGGTGATTTGTCAAAACAAACTGTATAAATGACAGCCAATTCGACAGATATAGCTTCAACAATATGGGCGATAGCAGCTATCAAAGTTCATAAGTCCCTATTGGAAGACCCTTTATAAGGTAGTCATGAGTCCATCTTGGTATAAAAGTGGATCGCTGAAATTTTGATTCATTTATCTTACAAGGGAAAATTTGATTTCTTTAGAAAAACTATAGCAATCCTTTGGAATAAATTTCTACAGAAATGCTTTAGACCAGTTTTCTATAACAAAACATTCACCCCATTTATCTTGCAAATTGTTGTATAGGTTTTCTATGATGAATTGTTTATTTTCCTTATGTAAACCATGCGAAGTGTACGAAATTTGTGGATGGTTTTTGTATTTCCAAAATATGTATGAGTATTTGTCTATTAAAGCAATAGTGTGTGCGTGTGTGTGCTTTTGGAATATTTATTTAATATTTCTATTTTTGTGTTGTTTTATTTTTGGGGAGGTGGGTCAACACAAGTTCAAAGTAAAACATGTTATAAATTTTTTTTGCTGCTCATTTTTCTACTTTTATGTATTTTGATGAACTTGCAAATTTATTCGTACTTTATTTTGAAAACAAACTCATATTTTATACAGAATTCAGTCATACACAAATACAACCACCATCACTACTAAATACATATTTTATAACCCAGTAAATATAATGTTTTATTGAATTCAATATAATGGTATTTAATATTGTTACGTTTTTACCCTTTAAAATTGGTGGTTTATTGCCTTTTAAAAATTCGATACATTTGATTCCAAAAAAAGCAGTTTAGTGGTTTTGACAGATATGTTAATAATGTCCACAATTATGTTAAATGATCTTTATCGGCCATAAAACAATATTGTCCACAATTAGAAATATCCAGAAATAGAAATGTTGAGAAATATGATGCAAATTTACCCAGCCCTTAAAACCGTTTTATTTGAATTCAAATACAATTTCGTTATATTTTAATGTTTACTGGGATATATTAAGTGTGTATGTGTATTTACAAACAAAACCAAAAAAAAAAAATACATGTTAAAAAACAGATCAAACAATTTGGCAAAATTTTCTAACCTGTCTTGTTACAACAAAAGGGCGTAACTTCAAATTTTTCTTCTAAGTTTTCTCAAACCAAAAGCTGACAATATAATGTATTTTTATACACTACGACTAAGTATTTCTTTAAATATAAGCATTATAAAAGTTTTTATAGTTTAATACCGCCTCCTAGATGTTGCAATAAAAAAATAAGCCAAAAAAGAAGTTCTAAAAAATTTATAATAAAAAAATGTTGCTTGTTAGCATGTGAACATGGTTACATGATTTCAATTAATTAAAAATACGTTTGGTGTTTTTTCAACGGTTTTTTATTTTGCATTTGCTTACAATTTGCATAGTTTGTTTTAAACCTTTATTTGGGTCATCATATTTTAAAATAATATTTGAATTCATAGTTTTTATTTATTTTTTTAGTTTTTCCCGTAAACATGCTGACTTTGTTGTTAGCACAATTTTTCAGGGAAAAAAACTATGTATGAATGACTGTGCATATCGCACTTGATCAACAAGAGGGTATTAACTCAAAATTTTTAAAATTCCACTTTTTGCAAGAAATCATCTAACAACATCAATATCTATATACTGTAAAAATTTCAACGTATTCCGAATACTCTTTCATCTTGAAAACCACATTTGAGACTATTTTCGTGATAATGTAGTGACTACCTTTATATCAACAAAAAGGTATTATTTTGAGTTAATACAAAAGTTGAAACAGAAATGCGTCGTATATTTTCATAAAAAAGGTATTATTTTGATTTGAGCCTTTATTCAAGTTAAAAATAATCAAATTGTTTTATTTAAATTTGGTTGTATTTTGAGTTGATACAGTTTTGTTGATAAAATTTGTTTTACTTTATAATTTTAATTCGAAATGTGACTCTTTTTATGATAAAATTGTTCACATTTTTTTGAGTTGTGACCCTTTTCATGAAATAATTCAATCCTTCTTTAGTAATAACCATTTTCATGATATCGTGTTTATAATAAATTTACTTTAACATAAATACTTGCTGATAACGAAATCGATTGCTCATTGCAGTAATAATTAAAATATTTAAATATGTATAGAAAAATTATTGTATTTTATATTGTACGATCAAACAATAGTAAATTAAAATTTAAAATGACGTGTCCAAACGTACAACACTATTCTACGTCTTTGCCTTTAGAGGATATACATACTGATAATAGTTATAGCTCTGCAGATCCATTCAGCGATGATTCGAATGACGATTTCAATCCGTCGTTAGTAAGTCGAAGCAGTTCTTCGGACATAGAAATGCAGGAATTGGTTGATGGTAGAATAAAAAGTACTAATTACAAAGTACAAAACAAGAAACAAAAACGTCAACAAAACTTGCGAAACTCGGGATATTCATATACTTCGCTATCTAATCCTACACGAAAAATAAAAGAAAAGTGCTTGCGAACTGCTTGTAGAGAAAACTGCCGTTTTATGTGCAACGAAAAAATAACGGAATCTTCACGTTATCAAATATTTCAAAAATATTGGGATACAAGCAACTTACAAAGACAGAGGGAATTCATTTCTAGTCACATAAAACAGATAAGACCCAAATATAGATATTCAAGCACTCAAAATTACCGTAGTTTTAACAACGCCTTTTTCTTGGAAATGGACTCAAAACTTATCCGAGTATGCAAAACATTTTTTAAATCAACTCTCGATATAAATGATAGAGTTATTGCAACAGTAATTAAAAAAAGGAGCGAAGAAGGATTTGTGGAACCTGATTATCGTGGAAAGCATAATAAGCACAAGAGTGTTAGCCCAGAAATCAAGGATGGAATAAGGCAATTTATAAAAGATATTCCGAAAATTGAGTCCCACTACTTACGCGCCCAAACATCCCGTGAGTTTATAGAGAGCGGCAAAAGCATTACAGACTTATACAAGGACTATGAAGAAATGTGTGAAAATAAACATTTAACACCCGGAAGTAACATTATGTTCCGCAGAATATTCAAAGAAGAATTTAACATTTCATTTTTTAAGCCGAAAAAAGATCAATGTGACCTTTGCACATCGTTTTCCAATTCCGACGAAAATGGAAAAAGAAGTTTAAATGAGGATTACACTTCACACCACGAAGAAAAGGAACTGTGTAGAAAAGAAAAAAATATAGATAAACAATATGGTAATGTAGCTGTATATGATTTGCAATCAGTTCTTCCATTGCCAAAAGGATTAACTTCTAGCTTTTTTTATAAAAGCAAAATAAATTGTTACAATTTTACGGTAAGTGACCTTAAAGCAAACCACGTGGAATGCTTCTTCTGGACTGAAGTCGAAGGAAAGCGTGGGTCGAATGAAATAGGAACGTGCGTTCTTTTATATATACAAAAAATTGTGCAAGAAGCAAATAGTACTCAAGATTTGGATTTAATTTTTTACTCCGACAACTGTTTTGGACAGCAAAAAAATAAATACTTGCTTTCGATGTATTTCTATGCTGTTCAAAAATATAAGATACGAAGCATAACTCATAAATATTTAATTCAAGGCCACTCCCAAAATGAAGGAGATAACGTTCATAGTGTTATAGAAAAGCAAGTAAAAAGACATCTTTTAAGCAAACCGATATATACGGCAGATCAATACATCACATTAATAGCCACCGCTAAAAAGACTGGTATACCATACAAAGTTCATGATTTAAAGCATGATAGATTTTATGATCTTAAGAGCCTACAAGAGCAATGGGGCCAAAATTTTGTTAAAAATGATGCCAATGGAAAAGTTAACTGGCATAATATCAAAGTTTTGCGTGTAGAATACGAAAATCTCAATTCATTTTTTTATAAAGATTCCTATAAGGATAAAGATTTTTCAAAAGTAACTGTCCAAAAAAACAAATTCAAATGCACGAGCTATTGGGAAAATCTTAAGTAAGTTTGTAATTCATTAATTTCTTTATATTTTTCTGCTATAATTTAAAACATATCTTACACTTATTATTGATTTAGTTTATCCTCCATTTATTCGGAAATGCTACCCCTGTCAGAAAACAAGAAAAAGGATCTTAAGGAACTTGTAAAAAAGAATATAATCCCAAAACATATTTATGAGTTGTATTACAAAAATTTAATAGATACTTAATTTAAACACATAATAATTGTTAGCTTTTTTAATTTTGTATCATTTAATAAAGGCTACTCGTAGTAGTATATCTGAAATCAAGAACATATTCAAGATATAAAAAAAAAATTTGAGTTAATACCATTTTGTTGAAAAAAAAATATTAGAAACTTTATTAAAATTTCAACTAAAGAGTCACAACTCAAAATAATACAAAAAAAACTATCGAGAAGTTTCAGAAAAATGGTATTAACTCAAAAAATAGATTTTTTTTCGCAATAATTGCAAAAATTTAAAAGAAAAACAATGTAAATATATTTTCAAATGGAATTTGCTTACTATGATATATTCGGATTTTCAAATTCTCTTAAAATGTAACCACAAACCGTTTTTCACCTCTACTGAAAATTTTAAAATTTTGAGTTAATACCCTCTTGTTGATCAAGTGCGATATGTACTATATCAATTATTAGAATTATTTACATGGAAATTGTTAAAGTTTGTGGTGGGGTTTATATTTCAATTAAAATAAATAAATTGCAATGTATGCTTTTTATTAACGAAAACAGAAATGATTACTATATAGATTATTTTGCATTTTTTCGATGTTCCTAAGGACTAAAATTATTATCCATCATCTAAAAAAAAATCATGATCTTTTGAGCAAAAAACCATTATGTTTTAAGTTTTATGTTGAATTTGCAATATTTTCAAAAATAATAAAAAAAAATATTTTGAATTAAAAATAGTTTTTATTTCATTTACCTACACAGAAAAAACTATTTCTTAAAACGTTTCAATTCAAATATTTGTCACATATTGAACTGGTTTCAATTATTTCATAATTAAATCAAGTATTCATTTGCTTAAAAACTAAATTTCTTGATATTTTCTATTGAATTTTGAGTTTTGAATTTGATTATTTTGACAATTGAATATACAATTTTCGTTATTGGTTGAATTTTTTATTTTCAAATACCGAAATTCCTAAAACGGGGAAAATGTGTTCCAAAAACTGAGTTTTTTCAGAAAAGTGCATACTGTGACGTTATTTACCGTGTGATAGTTAAAACACTTAGTAAGTATTGAGGTCACATATGGGGTTATACAAATAGCTTTATCGTGGATCCGTGCTTTGCTTTTTTAGAATTTTTTACTCAAACTGAATTTTTTTCTTAAAAATGGGGCAAGTTTGGATAGTTTTGCGGGGTGATATGTCCGATTAACTGAGCCAAATTTTTCTTTACACTCTTTTGCATTAAGTTGTCTTTCCGAATCATATAAAAATTCTATATAGTCCCGAAGAAAATTTTTTTCTACAAAATAAAAAAATATATGGGCTTTTTTGGGAAAAAACGTAAAAAATACGGCCCTTTTTACAAGTTCCAACTTTGGATGCGTATAACATTTTATAGGGAACAGATAACTGTTAGCAAGTTTTTTTATTTTATTTAGAATTTTATCGTCAATATAGCTGATATTTTAAAAATAAATTTCGAAACTCTGTAGGCCCGCCATATCTAAAAAAACATAAAAAGATCGACCAAAATTAAAAAAAAATAAATCAATAAACCTGAATATCTCTTCAACTAATAGAGATAACCTACACTTGTAAGTGTATTTTTTGTAGACCTTCTCTATTTATATTTAAATTTTCAGCTCATTCGGATCACAAATGGATCTTTGGCGATTTTTTTTTAAAAAAATTGAGACCTTAGGTGACCAACTTTGGTGTGCTAGCACTGGCCCCCATTATTGCTAGGAAAACGAACAAACGTAAATCAACTCGAAAACATCTCAGCTCAAACCATGTAACAATATATCCAATAATTCACAAGATACCGAATTATTTCCGAAAAAAAAGTTTGTTTGTTAGTTGTCCAAATATTTTTCTAAAAATATAATTTTTAGAAGATTTAGATTTATTTCGATCCCAATGTGCGTATTTCAATTTTGGTGATATTTTCAGAATTTGATTTTTTTATGATGGAGAATAATTCTGGAGCATCGAAAATCGAAAAGTTGCAAATAAGGCCCAACCTAGGTCCAAGCAATGAATTAAAAATTGAATAAAAAATATTGAATGCATTCAAAAAAAAATTATATGTTCAGATAAAAAATAAACTCCAATTCTCGGGTAAAATGTTCCGCAATCGCTATTCTACGATATTTCATAATCAAGCTTTTTAAAAAAGATTTTTAAATCATCCACGGAATACTGTTTGAGTAGTCATAAATATGTTGACCTGATAAAATTTTGCACAAATTAGTTCTACCTACTCTTAAATTATAATGTAAAAAATGGCGAAAATTGTTTTTCCCTAGTCCCCATACAATGTCAGAAAATGACTTGAACATTTATAATTGTCTATATATAATATAGTGATGAAATTGGACATAACAAGTTTTATATGAACCAAAGTTTGTCTATCAACTTTTGTGAGGATCGGTTGATGGGAGGATTTTCATTGTAATTTTTGTTTCTTTTTTATCATTTTTATTAACTTCATTGCGATATCTACCGATCACATTCGACTTTTGGTTGCTATGAGTGCCTAAACACTGCTTTAAAAGCAGCATTTCTACAAATTCTAATTAAATTCATATGAAAATCCCACAATAACTAGAAAATCTTTTATTTTCTACTAAATTCCGTTAATTTATATAAATAAGATTTGCTAAATCTTTTAGAAAAAAAAAGTTTTGATTGCCTCCAACAACTTTATAAAACACAGCCCACAGAGAAATGAATGCACCCAAAGAAAAACACAACTTTTAGAAATTACCAGAATAAATAGATTAAAATACAAGTTGTATTGAATACACAAACGTAAGTGCAAGCAAGTGTTTGTAGAAAATTATATATAACAATGGGCGGAGGGGGAAACAAAACACATAAACAAAAATTTAAACTGCTGACGTAAGAATCAAAACAAGAGACTAGAAGCAGTAGAAGTCAACAGCCTGTACAATAAGACAACTACCAACAATAATGTCAATAGCAATAACAACAATAAACGCTAAAAAGTAAACCAACAACTCTAAACACAACGTAGCAAAAAAGGAGTACATTCATGTAAACAGTATGTGAGTTTGATGAAAGAAAAACAAAAAGACAAACAACATTTTATTGTACATAACAATAACAACAACACTAAAAAAACTACTTTTACACACTTACACATAGATTTAATGTGAGAGAATTTAGAACCCCATACATAAGCATTTACATACATAGATAGATAGATACAAGATAGATAAAAGTTTTGCAAAAATTTACAAAAACTATGCAAAAGTATAAGTATAAGCATTGTAACAGGCATAAATATTGCATGCATTTGCAGGCACACATATTCAAAAACAAACTTGGCTACACTTAGTTTTACATATTGCATACATTTGCCATTTACCACAAGGGAAAAGGAAATGCCACACAAACATACACATTCACATCCATATCCACATACATACATACATTCCTACTCATACGCATACATTAAAAAGTTGTGTTTAGTTTCTTCTTCCTTTTATTTCGGTAACAACATGCAGCCAACAACAACAACTAAAAACCCAACAACTACATAGACATTCACACATTTTGGTAGAATAGAAAAATAGCAAGAATTTGTCCTTAAATGCTTTTGTGACAAAATTTATGCCAACAAATAATTTGAGACATGCATACATTTTGCAAATATGCAAATGTTAATGGGGGTTGATATGGAGAATGAGGAGGAGTAAAGGACTGGGTAAAAGAAATAAAATTTGATTTGTCACATCGTTAGTAACACATTGAAATAATAGTTGTTGTGTGTTTTTTTTTTTTCATTTATAGGCAAATCATAAAAATATTTTAATATTTGGTTTCTAAGAAAGTATGTATTTTATAGCATATTGACATCGTTTGTTTTCTATTCAATGTACATTAGAGTGCTCTAAGTTCGTAAGTTCGTAAGGGCGAAAAAAGTATTCAGTTTTAGCAAACATTTTGGCATTAAATAATACATTTCGTTTCATTTCCCATGAAATCGGGATTAATTTTGAAATTTTCCTGGATCGCGGCAATTCTCGCCTAGAACAAATAATTCAATTTTAAGAATGTAGACTTCGAGCTAAAAAATGTCTTTGGTTTTAAAATTTATGTAGTTGGATACAAATAAATAAATCCAATACAAATTTAATATAAAGCGATAAACTGACTCGATTTCCAATTTTGTTTATATACAAACCTGTCACCATTTGTCATTTGTATCGGAATGCCATCAATTTGCAGTAGATTTTGTTCTAATTTTGTTAGATTCCAATTAATTCGCAAAAAAATAAATGGGGCAGAATCTAAATTTTTTGGAAATAAATCTGACATTTCTCCGATCGGGATAAAATTTTAATTGGGCGTAGCCAAGGAGTATTCGAGTTTAAATTATTAAAATGAGCCCTACAAATGCTCCAGGGGCGGCGCTATGGTGGCTCAAAGTAAGGTACCTTTTTCAACACGTGCCATTTTTTTGTTTCCCATCCGATTTCAAAGAATTTTATATTTTTGCAAATCGTTCGGCTAGGTCTTGAAAAAATATGCTTGCGTGTGCTATTTATCTCTAATAATTTCCTAGTTATAGGCATTTCAAAATTGAAATTTTAAAATTTTGCCATACCTTGGTCCGCTTTTTTAAAAATATAGGGCGCACTTTTGGACCGAATGGACTCGAATTAGACAACTAAAGTACCAATAACATACAAAAGATTTTAGAGCAATATCAATTACGAATCCAAAAATAATCGATTTTCAATTTAAAAATTCAAAAAATAGTATATTTATGCTGTTTTTTGGACAAAAAGGTGACTTAACTCTTTTTTTATTAAAAAACAACTTTCTTTAAGAACATATAACAATTTTATGTTTTTCTATAAAGTTTCTTTACGGAGAACATTCTGGTATAAAAAACATTTCCTATTTTTCGAACATGTCGGCCCTACGCCCTTTGGAAATTGACCTATTTTTTTATCAAAATTTAAACTTTGGGCCACATGTTCTAAAATCCCAAAGCTGGGATCAGAAAACGGAAAGCAACTTTGTAAACCCTGATGTGTTCCCTATTTATCCCTAAAGTATTTTCCCAGTCCCGAAGGAAATGTGAACCCTATGAGCAAAATTGTAAAAAATACCATTTTTGGGATTTTCGCTCCAATTTTTAGGAATTGCGGGATTCCCTTTGACCTTTTGACAAGTTTTTTTACACCTTGTTATTTACAATGAAAAACTTAAAAATCCCTGAAAATTACATTGATTTTCGTTAATAAATAAAGATTTTATTACATATTACATATTCATTGAGTTTCTAAAACTAAAATTTATATCAAAATTTTAATAGGATTGCAAATATTGGGAACAATTTGATCCACATTTATTCCGAGCTATATTTTATTGATTAGATAAGTTAATTTTTGGTCTTACAAACAAAATTTAAAGTCAATATCTCAATTAGATTCAAAAATATGCCACTTTAAATCTCCGTCCTTCAAAAATATTGCACTTTTTCATTTTCCATTTTTAATTTAATTAAATTAAAAAACAAAAACTAGAAAAAAAATCAAAAAAAAGAGTTGTATTTTTTTTTGTGGAATTTTGTTCGAGTTTTTTACAAATTTTCCTGGAAATTAATTTCTTCAATATATTATGGATGATAATCAATAAAATAATCATTTTAACAAAAATATTTAACGAAAAGTGATATTATTAATATGTTACTATTTTTAACAAACCATTTATTGGAAATGTTTACGATGCCATGAAGTTTATTAAAATTATTTTTTAGTAAAAACTGTCAATATAACTTAAGTTTTAAAACAACTAGACTGTGAAAACCTAATTTTCAGAGTTTACTTTTTGTATTTCATAAATTGTTGCTTGAAATTTAAGTAAATAGTTAATGTACGAGTACATACATATATGAAGGTATTCTATATAACTAGAGGCAGGCATGCATGTCTTTATAGTTTTCTATTGACATTAAAAAAGTAAACTCTTTTTTTTTCAATTATTTTCACCTAACATGACATGACTACATTTAGCAGTAATAACAACAATGTTAGCAACATCAAATGTTTTACTTTTACTGCAGATTTAGTTGTCTCGATTGCCTTCGGGCAACAAATTATGCATAAACAAAAGCAAACAAGAACAACAAAAGTTAAACAGAGAAATAAAGATGAAAAAGCTACAAATATAAACAAAACAAACTATTTAAATGAAATAAAACTTTGGATATAAAAATGTACATATTTATGTAGATATGTCTGTATGTATGAGAATATGTCTCAAGGAGTATGAGTTGTTGAGTACAATTGTGTACGAGTGTTGTAAAAGTTTAAATAAGTTTGTCTGCTAAAAGTACTCATCGTGTATTGATGTCAAAGTGGGTGTATTGTAGGTGCGTCTCGAAAATGACTCAGCCTTAAGTTATTCTTTTTAATAATATTTTAAAGTATTTGTATTTTTGTAAAATGTTGTAAAAATATTTAACAATAAGGTAAACAACTGTAAGACGTTCAGAGTCTATATATATATTTATTGTAGTCTTTATTTTGCACTTTTTAAATTTTCAATGCTCCCAATAAGGTGAAAGTTTGAGCAACATCGGACAACGCACAGTGGCTCCATTTGAGTTTTTTCGTTTCAAAAATTTAAAAGGCATGTGATAGATCAACCTATGAAATCTGTACATCATTAAAAAGGGCAAAATTTGAAAAATAAAATATTTTTTTAAAATTTATGATTTTTTATTATTTCCATTTTATGATATAAAATAAATTCCAGAAAATATTTAAAAATATATTTTTTTAAAAATTGATTTTAAATTTTTTTTTTTAATTTTTTTGTAAAATATTTTTCACAATCCGTAAAAGAATGTATATCTAATGGGTTTTCATGGTATATGTCATAAATTGCCCAAAAATACATGCAACACATTTTTGGAACCGTGTCTTTTTTCAAAATTTTACCTCTAGCTACCTCTAAAATGGTGCAAGGATGGACAGCTGGAATTTGTTGCATTAGGTAAAGGAATAATCAAAGAACTTCTTTTGAAAATATGGCAAAAATAGAAATTTATAGTTTTTTATATTCCATCAAAGTTAAGAAATATTAAAAAATGGATAGCTAGTAAATATCGATTTACCTGGACAAACACAAAGGAAATAGTACAATTTTGTTTATTATTTTCTTAACCTTTATGTCAACGGCAACATACCTGGGTATGTTATGCATTTTCAAAATGCTGTAGCTCTGAATTGGATAATCGGATCTACTTTAAATTTCTTGATATCCTAACCAAAACTGTTTTACACAACTGTCCCAAGGATAGGATCACCCGTTTGGAAAATAAATCCCATTTACAAAGTTGCACCCATGCGTCAACAGCATACATACCTGGGTATGTATAGTAAAACGCATGCAAATATAATGAAATAATTGAAAAGTATAGTATTTTTTCACCATTTTTACCCACCCGACTCCACATTTCTGATAACAGCACGTGTCCAAATATTTACCGATTTTCTCCACTTTTTAAAATATGTTTAAAAATCGTGACTGATTCCAAAGTTATATGCATTTGAATTAAAATTTTTTTAAAAATGCGATTTTTCTCAAATTTTTGGGAAAAAAGCACTTTTTTTAAGTTATCTAAAAAATTTGTATTAGGCATTCATACTTTTTGAAAAGCTAACTGTACACTAAATATTTTAAATGAAAACAAATTTAAAAATTGTTGACATGGAGGGGACCAGGTCCATCCAAATAACGCCTATTTTTTATGTAAAATTAAAATTTTAGGTCAAAAATTCTCAAATCGCATAGTCGATATCAAAACAAAATAAACCATTTTAGATGGCCAACTACGTTCTTAATTATTTTGTAAAGAGTTCCGATAAACCCACTCCTGGTATGGATATTATAGTCAGAAAACTAAAAAATTCTATTTTTGGGATTTTTCAATACTTTTTTGAGAATTGCAGTATTGTTTTTATTTTTCGAGTAGAAAAATCTATATAACCAAGGCGTATTAATCAGGTGAGAGCGTCTCGGCAACAAACACAACAAAGACAATATTTTTTATTTGTCAAGAGATTGAGAATGTCAAAACAGAAAAATTAAAAAAATAAATAAATAAATTACTGGTAATTTTTTATAAATGCGTCGAACGTGAATAAAAAGCTTAGTGATTACAATATAACTTTTTAACTATCCATTTAACAGTGTCCATCTGTTTGTGTAAAACTGTAGCAAGTCCAAAATATACAAACTAATTCTTGTAAGGAGTTTGTAATGAAAATCAGCATTTAGCTTTGTCTGTCTGTTTAAAATACTCACAAGTCCAAAATACACAACCTAATTCGCGAAAGGAGTTCTAAGCATTAAGCTGTATATGTAAAATACTCGCAAATCCAAAATACACAACTTATTTAATTGATTTTCATAAATTTATTTGAATAATTTTTCGTTTTTTATTTTTTCAATTTAAATATTATAAATGTCAACCACAAAGAGTAAACAACTATTTGACACTTTCAAACTCAATATAAATAAACAAACAATAAATCAGCTGTGCTAGTAACTTCACCTTATTGAATACACCTTGTATATAACTGTAAAATTTCATTCAAAAATATTCATAAATGTAAAATTAATTTTAATTTGAAAAATTTTTATCTTTGCAAAATTTTAATAAAAAGAATTATTTTCATACTTATACAACCACTTTTTTCAACAAACAATGACTAAATAAAAGGGCAAAACTGATTATCATAAAATTTTTGAACTTTTTGTCTATTTCTAACAAAATATAAAAAAATAATAAAGAAATTCCAACAAACGATTTAGATATTAGCATTTCTATGCTAACGACATGCTATTCCCCATAAAAAACGTATGTACATACCCAGGTGTGTTGCTGTTGACGTGCGTAAATCAGTTATGCTGTTGACATAAAGGTTAATAAATATATCTATCAATAGAATCAAAAATAATGACGATCCGTTACCTAGTTTTCGAGATACTGTATCTGACAGCGGACCAAATTACCTAAAAATTATGTGTTCTTTTGAACACTAAAAATCAGTAAATTTTGGAGGGCTATATCTTCTGAACAAAAAGTCCTATTATAATAATAGTAGCATATTGGAAATCGTTGGGCATTTAGGACATTGAAAGGCCCATGAAATTTTTGATTTTTGCAATCTGTGCAACGTTTAGAGGTTGCACATTCTAGTTGAAGTTAAAAACAAAACCTTTCCTAGCTGTGTACAAATATGTTAATTAAGTGATTTAGAAAGGTCTCGCAGTTGAAAAATAAAGAAGAATTTTATAAATTGAAAGTACATTTTTGTTGGGCAACTAGAAGACTTTAAGTTTATTTTTAAATATTCAAATCAAATGAGATTTGCATGAGAGAAAAGGTAGCATATTTTTTAATTTAATTTTAACAAAATTGTTTCTGTTCACTTTATTTATTTATTTTTATAGTTTCTTTAATCTGCGTTGTGCCCTCTACTTTAAAATAGTTAGTTAACAAAAAAACCGGTGTTCCAAATTGTGTATGTATGACTAAATATGCTCCTTGCTCACTTCACACATACAATTTATTTATCTCTTTTACAAAGTAGTGTTTATTTTACACTGGTGCACAACAAAAAGTAGAGAAAAAAAAAACAAAAGAAAAAAACAAATATTTTTTTCTCTGTGTGTGTGTATGTTTATGAGAGAGTTTTAAAATAGTTTCATCCATTCATTCATTTCCCCAGAGTGCAGAATAACTTGCATACATAGTTACACAGGCAATGTATAAAACCCTAAAGAAAAATAAAAAATATATGTATAAAAGTATCTGTGTGCGTATGAAAGTATGTATGTATGTATATAAAAGCCGGAAATATGTTGTTGTTTGCTTTTATTATTTTTGAGGTTCATCATAGTTTTAAAACAATGTACTGGCAGCAATAACTACAACATCAACATCAAGAATATGAACAACAATATACCACAAAAACATTGCCAACATTTTTATTTTGTTCATGTTATTTAAAGCCGTCAGTCATCATTCTCATCATGCTACATATAGTGGCAGTTATAGTCTTTATAGCTGGCGTTTATATTGTTGTAAAAAGTTGTTGTTGTTGTTGTTGTTTTTGTTATTAACGTTTGTTTATTAAACAATTTTTCACTTCACAAGTTGTTCTTTGCTTTTAAGCTTGTTTATTGTCTTTAGTTCTTTTTTTTGTTCTTGTTTGTGTATTTTAGTTGTTTGCATTAATATGGAAAAAAAACTGCACAGAACTTTTTCAACATTTATGAAATTTTTGTGTAGAGTGGTAGTTTTTTGTGCGTCATATTATTCACTTAATTTAATTACATAGATTTTGGTAACAAAAACTTAAAAATTTAACCAAATACTTAGTTTAAGGTATTAATGCTAGGGAGATTATTTTCAATTATTATAGCAGGAAAGGTTTTGGTTTTTTCCACAAGTATAAATTACTTGCTAAACCAGATACTTTCTTTTCGATATGTTTTGGATATTTCATCCATTTTCACAGAAATATATTTTTTTAATTTTTTCCTAAAAATTATACATTTTAAACATATCTGGGCTTAACAAAGTTTTAGTCCATTAAACTGTTTGACATTATGAAGAAAATTCTGCGATTTCTTGATTTAACTCGCGACTGTGCAATTTGAAATACTCCGGTCCTAGGTAAAATCCCAATGCTAATGAATCAAACTTAATTTGCAGTGCCTGACATTTTTGTGCCTAAATAGCTAGTGGAATAAATAGTATTTGGAGTATGTCTTAAAAATGCAGGATTTACATGATGACGTATGTTTTGAACCCGTTTTTTATACCCTTTACCTTCGTGAGAAGGGTATATATAAGTTTGTCATTCCGTTTGTAATTTTTACATTTTTCATTTCCGACCCTATAAAGTAAATATATTCTGGATCCTTATAGATAGTGGAGTCGATTAAGCCATGTCCGTCTGTCTGTTGAAATCAATTTTCTGAAGACCCCAGATATCTTCGGGATCCAAATCTTCAATATTTCTGTCAGACATGCTTTCGAGAAGTTTGCTATTTAAAATCAGCAAAATCGGTCCATAAATAACGGAGATATGAGCAAAAAACCGGGACAACCTCGATTTTTTACCTATTTTTGATCTATATCTGGATTACTAAGTCATTAATATAGACAATATGGATATCTAATGATAGATATTTCAAAGTCTATTGCAACGATGTAGATAGAGTTGGACCTACAATCGGTCAAAATCGGGAAAAATATTTTTAAACCCGAATTTTTTTTTCATAAAAAAATTTTTTTTGTCATAAATTTTTTTCCCAAAAATAAAAATTTAAAAACTAAAAAAAAATGTTTTAAAAAATTTGGAAAAAACTTTTTTTAAAAAAAATTAAAAAACAATTTCAAAAAAATTTTTTTTTTGAAAAACATTTAATTTTGTTTACGTATGGCTAGTGGTGTTATAGCCAAAAAAATTAAAAATCCCATTTTTTAAATTTCTACAATTTTTTTTTGGGAATTGCTGAATTTCTGATAACAACATTCAAAAATTGTTTTTATTTTTCCATTCTTAATAGAAAAGTCTATATAGATGTAAAATTTCTTTAAAAAAATATTCATAAATTAAATTTTATTTCAATTTAAATATCATTGCAAAAACGCAATAAAAACCATTTTTTGTCATATTTTTCAAAAAAGTATTCCATAAAGGTTTTAATTGTCAAAAGTTATATACATTTTTGAAAAGTAGACAAAATCCCCTATCCATTGATATATAACATGTCTACATTATGTTTTTTGCCACTTAAATTAAGGAAAACTTAACACAAACGAAGAAATAGGGTCGTATTAAATTCTTTGCGGTGGGTCGATGAGGTCCAAATTCAAAACTTATATGCTCACCACTTTCTCTTTGCGCATGTAAAATTTCATTCAAACCGGATCATCTGTTTAGAAGGTACAGTTTTATTTCCCTCTTTTTTTCTATAAAACTGTGCGCTGGTCATAAAAATGCCAATATTTGAAGATGATTTTAACGTGAATAAATCTAAATAGATATTGTGATAAAATTTATGATGTTCTGATCATAATTGGTCATAGCTAGGGTTTTTATCCCGGGAATTCCCGGTACAAATTTCCCGGGAATTTTGCCAATTTTTCACGACCCGATTCCCGGGATTTTTAGTCGGGAATCCCTGGAATTAAAAACTGACGAAAATACATACAGAACACAAGTTAGAACTAAATTTTTTCACCAAAAAACAGTGAAAAGTTTTTTACAGTTTTCTGCTTATAATAGACCATTTATTATTATTATTTATTTGGGGTTTTTCATAAGAAAATTCAAAAAGTGAATTCATTATTTGTAGAATTTATTTCTTACTGAATCATTCTAATTTCCTTAAATTTCTTCTTCAAATCCATAACAAAATAGCTTCAAAAATTTATTAAATGATTAAATTGTTCTTCAATTCAAATCTAGTACAAAAAGGCATAAGACAATTTAAGTTTGTCATACCGTTTGTAATTTCTACATTTTTCATTTGCGACCCCACAAACTATATATATTCTGAATCGTTATAGATAGCGGAGTCGATATAGGCATGTTCGTCTGTGTTTTGAAATCAACTTTCTGAAGTCCCCAAATAACTTACATACACGAATGATACATCAATATCCAGGATCTGGATTACTAAATCATTAATATAGACAATATGGATATCTAATGATAGATATTTCAAAGACCTGTGCAACGACGTATAAAAAACCATAGTAAGTTAGACCTACAATGGGTCAAAATCGGAAAAAATATTTTTTAACCCGAATTTTTTTTCACTAAATATTAAAAAAAATTTAAAAACTAAAAAATTTTTTTTTTTTTAAATTAAAAAAAAAAAATTTTAAAAAACAATTTCGAAAAAACAACTGGAAAAATTAAATTTTGTTTACCTAAAAATATTTTGGTGAAGGGTATATAAAATTCGGCACAGCCGAATATAGATCTTTTACTTGTTGCAATTAATTTTGTAAATGATTTGATTTAACAAAAATTTAATCATTCAAAGTTTGAATAAATTCTGTTATTATATTAATTAACTTTAAAATTAATTCAGTTTAAACAAAGGCTTTGAAATGAATCTAAAAAATTAAATATTAGGAATGGATTCTTTAATTACGGATTAAGATTTTAGTGAATTAAGCTTAAATTTTATTAATTTATTCGAAACTCTGATGTTTAATAATTATACCACTAAGTTTTTATATGAAATTTGGCTATATATTCCTAATTTACAGTATCATTATATATTTCGGGAATAGCCGGGTACCCGGGAATTTAGAAAAAAATTTCCCGATTCCCGAGAATCAAAAATGGTCGGGAAATTAAAAACCCTAGTCATAGCACTCATATAAAGAATACAAAAAATATTCATTATAAATGACAAATTGTGGACAGCATGTTTTCAATTCGATAATGCTTGATATCTCATAAACTATGCAAATTATCTAGAAATCGGGTTTGGCATATAAAATTTATAAAATCCACTCCTAACTCAACATAACATGTCAATAGCTGACTATATGTTAAAGAAAGAAAATGTCTAACATTTTTGTAATGACTATGGGTGCGTATGATTATTATTTTTTATTAAATTTCTATTTTGTCATAACTCATACGCCCGGATGTTTAATATTGTATAATTAAAACAACTGCTATTACATCATTATTTTGCACATTAAAACCAAATTCTAACCACAATTCTTTGTAAATGATTTAGAACATAAATGTGGCCAAGTTTTTGTGATGCAGATGTCATAATATTTTAATTGCTGAGGTTTTGGTTATGCGGGAATTTTTGGAGAAAAAACGTCATATACATACATACATTCATACTTAGTAAATATTTTATAAATGTTACATTTTCATCAAAAAAATTATTCTTATTTTATCTAATATTTGCACTTCAAACGAACAATATAAAAGAATTTTTAATTTAATGCTGTTCCTTTTTGTCAGGAAATATAATTACAACTGGTATTTGCGCAGTGATTTTGTGCTTCAATTACGCTACAAAGAGTTCTAAAATGTTAAGAATATTCTCGTTTATTTATTTTTTTTGTTTTAACAAATATTGATATAGCAACCCTTATATATGTATGTAGTATATAGTATAATGACGTAATAAATCTTAATTTGTCTGTTTTGTATTGATGTACTTCCTCTCTATGTTTTTCCCCCTTTTTCTTATCGCTTTTTGTGTTATTAATTTGAATTTCATTATAAATAATTGTATTCTGTATAACGTTTTTTATTTACACATTTTTTTCTACACAATTTCTGTGCTTGCAGAGTTCACTTAAAAAATACCACCAGTTTTTGCCGAACAGCAGTTAAATAAAATAAGAAGAGAAAAAATTAAACACCCACACCAAATTCACTTTAATATTTACGAATTGTGTGGCATACACACTCATACAGCTTGCTTACTTTTGACAATTCTGTATCAAAAGTATTGCCATCACTACCACCAACAACATCGTCATCACCATCATTTGCAACACCACCACCAACCAGCATTAGCATCAGCACCGTCGCCAAACTAGACGCCAACACCATCAGTTGCCACGACTACCAGCACTAGCCCCACAACATCCACTCTACCACACAAAGATTCACAACCCCCAATAGACTCCAGTGAACAAGGACAGTAGAGATATAAGAGAATAGAGAACAGCACAACATAGAAACAAAATGAAACATTACCGCCACCATAATCAACTTGCAACATCAGTATGTACATTTATAGTGGTGGCATTGGCCTCATTGTCAATGTTGCCACATTTAGCATACGGCACAACAGAAGTACAAGAGACACCATTAGCTCTGCCAGTTGGTGAACAAACACAGCCGACAACATCGTCACAGGGTGAAATCTGGGAAGAAGATGATCATGAGATTTTAATACGCAATGAACGTGGCACAAAGAATGATGGTAAGTAAAGCTCAAGTAACTAACGTTAGTACTACACTACTGTTTAGTGTTGTTGTTGTTGCACGAAGTAGCATCAACGTCAAGTTAAGTAAACGACTGAATAAATAATATCTGTAGGAGTCTGTATCTATTTGCAGCATCACCATATCAAATGTTCATTCCTAGTAAGTAGTCTTCTTATATTCCAAAAGACAGCAACAGTCAATGTCTGTGTAGGTTTTGCATTCTGTTTTTTTTTCGTGTGTATTTAAGTAGTAACTACAAAGTCTATTTGAGGATAAATGGAAATTTATATAAGTCTTGGCAAAACGTATAAAGTTTTTCTTTTCTTTTTGTTGCACAATAAAAGAATTGAATAAATATTTTATAAAGACATCAACTTAGAAATGTCAAATGGAATATAATACTTTTAACATTTTTGTTTTTTTTTTTTGTTTTTTGCACAAAAGAATATTTTATAATTGGAGAAAATAGTTAAATTTAAGTGCATTTTAATTATAAAATTTTAAGAAAAGTTGTACAATTTCATGACAGTTTGATGTATTCATTTAACACAACCATAGTATTACTCGAAGTATAATGTACAAAACATAAATTCAAATGATTTGATATTCGAATCGAAGGGCTTGTTATCGGGGAAATGCAATAAGCCACAAAATCAGAATACTTAAAAATAGAAAAACAAATTTTTACAGAAAATGTTATTTACTTTGCATATTATCAAAGAGTTCTTAACCAAAATATCTAGAGGCACTTACGAAAGCATTTATACTTCGGAAGACCATATTTTAAAGATCGTGAGCAGAGAGGCGACTCATCATCTAGAATCTCCAAACCGCTAGGGCCAGCCAATGGCAGAGAAAATGCAAAACAGTCTCCTTTCAACTTCTACATCATATGATATATTCAAAACTTTTCGAACAAGCAGTGACCAACGCTACTGAATACTCTTGAGCTCACAGACTGTTCGTTAGAAAAATCAATTAATGACAATTATATTCAGGATATACCACTCTTGCCCTCCTACATGTATAATATAATGCAATCGATATTGTGCAATCGATTTGTTTTTGGCATGAGGAAACAAAATTGCACTACGAAATATCAAAAAATCATATTCGAGGTGCCCAAATTTCAGAAAAAGTAGAAATAATTTACTTTTATTTTTAATAAAAAAAACCAGTTGATTTATTTTTTTTTTATTACATACCAAAACAAAACTTAAAAATAAAACTTGAGAAAAAGACATTATTTTTTGATATGTCGTAGTGGAAATTTTTTCCCTCATGCCAAAAGCTATCGAAAAATCGATGGCACAATATCGAAAAATTTTTGTCCATACAAATCGGTCCACCCTAATGTATAACATTGCGTTTGTGTGGAGTTGTATAGGTTATTTATCAGTGTACCAACGACAAGAATGATTACTTGGTTCATCATAATGACTTAGTATATATTAGATTGCAAGTTTTTAATGTGTCAGCATCTCATTAAGAGATACTCGGCATTAAAGGATGAAATAGGATGTAGTATAAACAATCCTGGTAGATATCAGCTCTATTTGGTTATCAGTTCAAATCAAAATATTAACCTCTTATAGGCGATATAACCTTAACCAATTCACGGTCGTCTTGATAGTAGAAAGCTCAAACTGTAACACACTCCGTTGGTCCTTAAGTCAGAAAGATACACCCTTCTTTGTTGTACATGCAACATTCCACAAACTACCAAATCATTGAGCCATCAGTGTAGACTTCTAATGGAATCTCATGGGGGATTGTCTCATTCCACTTTGCCCATTCGCAATCGAAGAGAGATATTTTAGTGAAGCAATAAATATTGTACCGATATCCACC
Source organism: Calliphora vicina (assembly GCF_958450345.1). Lineage (NCBI taxonomy): Eukaryota > Metazoa > Arthropoda > Insecta > Diptera > Calliphoridae > Calliphora > Calliphora vicina. Next base: position 25,892,481 of record NC_088782.1, read on the forward strand.
TCCTCCCACCCATAGCAATGAGTTGAATGGCAGAGTTCAGATCAATTTCATTTTCCATGATATCAGCAGACAACCAGTCAATTGTGGCAAAAATTGATTGTATGACTTAAATATGCGCAATTTTTTGAACAAATTTAGTATGGATATGGATTTCTAGCCAAAGGAACTGCTTATTTTTTGATGCCAAGAACGAATCAAACCAATTGTGGATACTCTGTTATGAAGTGAAGCGTATCCCAGAGAGTGCGTTCTGCAACGATCAAAACAAATAGTAGTCGGAAGGGGCAAGTCTGGACTATAAAACGGGTGCGGTAAAACTTCCCATTCTAAATAGTTTTTAACAGGCCTAGCTTTGTCGTGATTCGTCAAATGCTCACATCAAACGAATCAGTTGCATTCGGTACAGGTTCTATGTGATAGTCTAGCGAGATTTCCGCAGACAATAATATTACCTTAACGCCATGGATATTTGGCTTTTGTGTCGATTCGGTTGATTGACCGGCCTGAACGTTGAAGGTAATGGGATGGCTTTTGATCACCCATATCCATGTCACTTAGCAAACGTTTTAATTGATGTTCCGCAGACTCAGCAAATGAATTAATGATACGATTTTTAAGTGCTTCGTATTTACCAGATGGGGAAATGATTATGTCTTTTACCAAAAATACGGCAACTTGTTTCAACTTGGAAGAACCAAACTTCTGGTTCATCTTTCCAAAAAGCTGGAAGCTGTGGTGTTTTTGCAGAAGACATTTCCGGAACATTTATAGGCTCTGCCGGCGGTGGAAATGGATTCGATTGTGGCACCTCTTGTGCCGTGCTTCTTGATGGAATATCTTCAAAAACAGGCATGTTGATTGTAGCAATTATTTTTATATTTGTTTTGCGGGGTCACTAATTATAAATGATGACACATTTATATTTATAAAAATTAAAATAATTTATTTAACAATGACACAAATGTAAATACTAGTTTGAAAATTTTAAATCGAATGAAAATTTATAAAATTGTTTTTACAACATTAAAAATGAAATATTGATTGAAAATGTTTTTAAAATACGTAGTATAAATTAGTAGAGTACCTACAAGTTATCGAAATGGATCCATTTCTCATCGCAAGTAATGATTCGGTGCAAAAATTTTCAGACATACAAAGTCTTTCAAGGTTTCTCAGTTTAGTGCTTTAGTGCTGCTTGCAAACGTTTTGAAATTGATGATTTTGCGAGGTGTAGTTGAGTTTGACAACAATATTCATGGAATAATGCCTCCAATTCTTGGTCTTCAAAGTTTTTGGCTGGCCTTGGCGATATTTGTCTTTCGTGTCCAAATCACAACTTCTGGACCACACAGACCATCTTTTGCGCATTGAAACTATAACCTTTGGGGTTTCAGCGGCACTTTTTTTAAAATTAAAGAAGTAAGCCAAAACTTCCCACATATGACGCACACAATTCGACAATTTCGACGAAAAAAAGCTTTGTTTACACTATAATATTCAATAACTAAGTGAAGATAAATGACATATATGTCTGTTCCCTTAAAAATGACATAAGTTATTAAAAGCAAAAACAACATTCAAAAGATACACCATCTATAGCAAATCCCACATTTTTAAGTCATACACCCAATAAAATAAATATGCAATAAATTAACAATAAACTAACAGGACGTATGATCTTATTAGTTAAGACTTGTCGCAAATGATTTAATTTTTATTAAGCTTTCTTTACGTTTTATAACACAATTTGTTGAAGTTAATATTACCGTTAACGTAACAATATCGTCATCACGAAAACAAAACGTTTTTAAACAGTTCCCTACCTTTAATATAATCAACAAAATCATAGACGTATGGTTATTACAAAAATAAATAACTCATACGCAACATATGTAAATATATATTTGTTCAGTAAGCGAAAAAGTGAAGAACATATGCTGCGAATGCGTGATAATAATTTTCATGATAACAAGTATACGTGTACTAATTTGTTTTAATAATTTTTGTATAGGGATTTTAATGATGGATTTCAATTGAACAATGAAAATATACCCCAGAAACTAATTTTAAGTTCTCTATTTAAAATAAGAGAATTCGAATTAAAGAATTCCGATTACTATTTTTATGCCCACCATCAAAAAAGATGTGGGGTACATGGATTTTTTCATTCCGTTTGTACAACATCGAAATATTCATCGCAGACCCACAAAACTATATATATATTCTAGGTCCTTATGATCTAGCCATTTCACAAATAATCTCCGTTGATTAGGTTTGTTTGGTATTAAAAATGGGCAATATCGGTCAATGAAAATGTCCCCCGGAATATTGTTTGAGCAGTTATAAATACGAGGATAGGTCCGCGACTTTTTGAATTTTCCAGTTTTTAACTGAAATGGAAACACTGCTCCTGTCACTATTTCTTGTTTCCAAATCTGAAGAAATGACTCGGCGGATAGAGATTTGACACCAACGTTGAAATCATCTCACAAATTATACCTATTTTGATGACCTCGACAAATCTTATTTTTTGGAAGGGATAAAAAGTACATAGAGCTCAATATAAACCTATATTTCATTCAAACAGTCGCGATGCTTTTGACCAATGTTGATTATGCGCGTAATTCTGATTGTGCACACTTTAGTCCTAAGTATTCTGAAAAGTATAGCGAAAATCAGGCAACATTTGTACTTAGCCCCTCAGAAACAAACATATTGAAGGTGGGTGTACAATATTCGGATATAACACTCTTGCTTGTTTTAATATCTATTTTAATATTAAATAATTATGTGGATGTAATAATTCCTTTTAAAATTTCCTATATTTTATGGACTTTTTAAAACAATATATAGTTAAATCCTACCTGGTTTTCTTTTTCATTTATGTACAAGTCTTTTGCATCAGAAACACAGAGCTGAAAAAAAAAACATAAAAAAACAAAAAGATTTATTTACTTTATTTATCTTCTTTCCATCTTCTAATTTATATTACACAAATAAAATCCCTGGCTAATCCTTCAACGAAATAAAAATCTAACTTTATCATTTTCTTGGACACTTTAAAAACACATCTATATAAAATTTGCCATTAAATGTGTTGCTTCTTAATAAATACAGACAAACATAGACATACATACATATATACAACACCATACCAACCAACCAACCAAGCACAGCCGCCGGACATGCCACTAAGCAACATACAATATAATGAATCACATATTCAAAGAGAAGATTTAAAAGAACAGAATAAAAATAAAGCTTAACTATAAAACTGCCACAATAAAAATAAAGCTAAAATAGTGACAGAAATGAAAAAAATCACAGACAACAATAAAATAAACAACAGCAGCAGCAGCAACAAAAAATGTCTAAAGCGGAAATAGGAAATGGCCAACACATAAAAATCTCTTAGCGTGCACAAAGTAGAAATAAGAGATAAATTGTATACAATAAACCTTAAAATCTAAAATTTATAGCTGCTGCAAGGCAATAAATTGAGAAATATAGTAGTTTAAACGAAAATCTAAACAATTTAAATGTAATTTAATACACAATATTTATTAACTTTAGTTTTGAAGATTATTTTGGGGGAGAAAATAAATGTGTATGTGGTTGCTTAAATTTCTATTAAGTGTGATTAAATTAAAATATTTATATTTGGTTTATTTTATATTTACAGGACTCTCATGTCGTTATGGCAAAAATCCATGGACTGAATGTGATACCAAAACTAATACTCGCTCAAGAACGTTGACCCTTAAGAAGGGTGATCCAGCCTGTGATCAAACACGAACCATTCAAAAGAAATGCAAGAAAGGTAAGTTTTTCTATGATGATATTTTGGTAGTTTTTTCGAATTCAAAATATAAAACTGCCATTGCCTAGATAAAAAAAAATATTTGTTTAGTTTTTGCATAATTCTACTTTAAGAAACAAATGAAACGGAAAATGGGAAATTCTCTGCGAATTGCTAAGTTTTCGCTATTTAATTTGCCACGTCAAAAATATAAGGTAGACATATTATCTATCATTGGATAGAGGATGTTGTCTATTTTTAAAAAAAAAATATACAGAATACTTCTCAAAACAAGTTTTAGAATCACATCTATTAATCAAAACATTTTCAGGATGTGCCTGGTATAATATCTAGCTCAGCCAAATTTAGCTTTTTACACATTATTTCTTTACATTTTATTTTCATATCCGTTTCTCTTTTGTAGGGAACACCAACTTGTCACATCCATTAAATTTTTCATTATTTATTATTTATTTTAACTATGCAGCAGTATACATTTAATTATGTTTTCTGTGCAGTTTATTATTTTTATAATTTTCCCCCATTTCTCATGCTGCATGCAGCTCTTGTGCAAAAGTCATAATTATGTAAAATGGCATTCAAGAAGATTGTTATAGGTCGTTTCCGGCATATTTTTCTGTTGCATTCATTGAGTGCAGCAGCAGTCTCATTTAGTTAGTTTTTCATTTTTATTTTAAATTATAATGTTTGTGCTTCTCGCATGTCAGGGTGGAGTGTTTTATTTTTTTTTTATAATTTTCTTGTTTTAATGGCATGCATTAATTTTGTATATGAGGACCAACAATAATAATAAATATTGCAGTTTAAAAATTCAGTACTTTTAACCCGCATTCTGTCATTTGTTTTCATATAAAATCATTAAAGAGAATTTTAAATAAAAAATTCTTTAAATTTTTATCAAAATTACTTTAAAAACTTAAGTCAGGTGGACAATAATTCCCTTTTGGAATTTTATTTATTTTCGTAATTCTTTCCTGAATTTGTGTTCTGTTGACGTGTTAAATTGCATTGCACCAAACTAAATAAAATTAAAACGTTTTTAAAATAAAATTAAAAGTATGGGAAATAATTAAGGTAGCGGAAATATATTTTTAGTATTTTAAAAGGAATAATACACGGTGCATTTAATGCGGCAATAAATACAACATATGTAATCAGTACGTGTAGTTGGGTTGCGTTAACAAACCATTGTTGACAAGTCTTCTTTATTGTTATAAAAAAAAACTAATAGGCTGTCCCAAAAACCAATGGAAAACACATATTTCAAACATATTTAGTGTAAGTTTAAATAAATTTTTTATTTAGAATAATGTAAAAATAAAAAACTGATTAAAAATAATTAAATTCAGCAACTTTTGGTCTCAGAAATCTTCTTGGCGAATTTCCTTCTATTTCTCTCGATTTTGGTTCGACAAATGTTTCATTCAAAATGTTTTAGTTTATTCTTTTTTAGCTATTTCATATTTGTTCGAAAATTTTTCTATTCGATTTTTGTTCGAAATGTTTTCTATAGAAAACTTTGTTCGAAATGTTTTCTATAGAAAACTTTGTTCGAAATGTTTTCTATAGAAAACTTTGTTCGAAATGTTTTCTATAGAAAACTTTGTTCGAAATGTTTTCTATAGAAAACTTTGTTCGAAATGTTTTCTATAGAAAACTTTGTTCGAAATGTTTTCTATAGAAAACTTTGTTCGAAATGTTTTCTATAGAAAACTTTGTTCGAAATCTTTTCTATAGAAAACTTTGTTCGAAATGTTTTCTATAGAAAACTTTGTTCGAAATGTTTTTATAGAAAACTTTGTTCGAAATGTTTTCTATAGAAAACTTTGTTCGAAATGTTTTCTATAGAAAACTTTGTTCGAAATGTTTTCTATAGAAAACTTTGTTCGAAATCTTTTCTATAGAAAACTTTGTTCGAAATGTTTTCTATAGAAAACTTTGTTCGAAATGTTTTCTATAGAAAACTTTGTTCGAAATCTTTTCTATAGAAAACTTTGTTCGAAATCTTTTCTATAGAAAACTTTGTTCGAAATCTTTTCTATAGAAAACTTTGTTCGAAATCTTTTCTATAGAAAACTTTGTTCGAAATCTTTTCTATAGAAAACTTTGTTCGAAATCTTTTCTATAGAAAACTTTGTTCGAAATCTTTTCTATAGAAAACTTTGTTCGAAATCTTTTCTATAGAAAACTTTGTTCGAAATCTTTTCTATAGAAAACTTTGTTCGAAATCTTTTCTATAGAAAACTTTGTTCGAAATCTTTTCTATAGAAAACTTTGTTCGAAATCTTTTCTATAGAAAACTTTGTTCGAAATCTTTTCTATAGAAAACTTTGTTCGAAATCTTTTCTATAGAAAACTTTGTTCGAAATCTTTTCTATAGAAAACTTTGTTCGAAATCTTTTTTATAGAAAACTTTGTTCAAAATCTTTTTTATAGAAAACTTTGTTCGAAATCTTTTTTTATAGAAAACTTTGTTCGAAATCATTTCTATAGAAAACTTTGCTCGAAATGTTTTTTATAGAAAACTTTCTTGAAATTGTGTTCTATAGAAAACTTTCTTCAAAATATTTACTATAGAAAACTTTGTTCGAGATCTATTGAAAATTTGTTTTCGAAATGTTTTTTCTATATAAACCTTTCTTAAAAGCTCGTCGAATCAAAAATCCATTTAGTGAATTTCGAAATCAAAAATTTAATGTAATGATTTTTTGGATTGAGAGATTGTCGAAATTGCCGATTTTGCCCATAAGTTATCTGACACCCTTGGCTAAGCTATCTATAAACACTTTCAGTTCTAACCCCGTAAAATTAGCTGGGGCGAATTTCGAGAGTGTACCTGTTTATCAGCTGATAGGGAATGTAGAGCAAAAAGGAATCTAGCAAACTTGAACAGCTTTGAATATGATGAGGTCTTTAATAGTTTACAGAAGGATAAATAAAAATAAATAAAACAAAGCGGAAAATTATTGAAAAAATTTAGCACTATAAATTACAAATATCGAATATATCTTGCTGCTTTCATTCTTTACTAAGCGTATGGAATTTAAAGTTATTGACGTTAAAGAAAAGCGAGAACAGGACACCGATCCGGTGATATTATAGTGATCATTAAACAATATTATAGAATACTGACATTCTATGGAAGTGGTATTGAATTAATACTGATGATATATGTTAAACTGAAAGGAGTCACCAGTTTATTCAGGTTAAATGTGTAGACATTTGTATAATGCTGGCATTTTTCTCTGGTTGCACTAAACTGAGTTTTTACAAACTAAAATTGTAGGGCTTTCCCTAATACTTATTCGAACTCCATATAAATTGCAGTTTGCAAAGAATTGTGTTTACAAAAACTGCATGTACATATGTATGACTAAAAACGTTTTAAAACGTGCTTTGATTTTAAAACATTCAAAAGTGTGTTCGAGCACTTTGTAAGGTTTTCATGAGTTCAAAAATAAAATATATTTCGTTGGAAATTATTAAATAAATAAATGTGACAAATTTAATTCTTTGGTATACATTTATATAAAATGTTAGTACATGAAATTCTAAAAGAATATGTTAAAAAATTGCACTACAAATTTTATTTTATTTATTTAAAATCTAACAAAAGCTGTCTAAATTTTAACAAAAATTAAATTGCAAAAAAAAAATAATTTCAAATCATATTTCACCACAGCATATTGTAGAAAGACCACAACTATTTAGTCAAATAAATATAAAAATACTTAAATACATATGGATTTGTATGTGCGATAACAAAATACTTTGTTTCAAAATGCATAAAATTCCACAACAAATAGATGACGGAATACCGCAAACACAATGTGGTTACACTGCGTGGAATTTAATTAAGGATGTTATTTCTTTTCGTTTGAAGTGTTAGATTCTCAAATGTGTTTGCTTGTGAAACTTTGTTCAAAATATTTTCTATAGAAAACTTTGTTCAAAATGTTTTCTGTAGAAAACTTTGTTCAAAATGTTTTTTATAGAAAACTTTGTTCAAAATATTTTCTATAGAAAACTTTGTTCAAAATGTTTTCTATAGAAAACTTTGTTCAAAATGTTTTCTAAAGAAAACTTTGTTCAAAATGTTTTCTATAGAAAACTTTGTTCAAAATGTTTTCTAAAGAAAACTTTGTTCAAAATGTTTTCTAAAGAAAACTTTGTTCAAAATGTTTTCTATAGAAAACTTTGTTCAAAATGTTTTCTATAGAAAACTTTGTTCGAAATGTTTTCTATAGAAAACTTTGTTCAAAATGTTTTCTATAGAAAACTTTGTTCAAAATGTTTTCTATAGAAAACTTTGTTCAAAATGTTTTCTATAGAAAACTTTGTTAAAAGTGTTTTCTATAGACAACTTTGTTCAAAATGTTTTCTATAGAAAACTTTGTTCAAAATGTTTTCTAAAGAAAACTTTGTTCAAAATATTTTCTATAGAAAACTTTGTTCAAAATGTTTTCTAAAGAAAACTTTGTTCAAAATGTTTTCTAAAGAAAACTTTGTTCAAAATGTTTTCTAAAGAAAACTTTGTTCAAAATGTTTTCTATAGAAAACTTTGTTCAAAATGTTTTCTATAGAAAACTTTGTTCAAAATGTTTTCTATAGAAAACTCTGTTCAAAATGTTTTCTATAGAAAACTTTGTTCAAAATGTTTTCTATAGAAAACTTTGTTCAAAATGTTTTCTATAGAAAACTTTGTTCAAAATGTTTTCTATAGAAAACTTTGTTCAAAATGTTTTCTATAGAAAACTTTGTTCAAAATGTTTTCTATAGAAAACTTTGTTCAAAATGTTTTCTATAGAAAACTTTGTTCAAAATGTTTTCTATAGAAAACTTTGTTCAAAATGTTTTCTATAGAAAACTTTGTTCAAAATGTTTTCTATAGAAAACTTTGTTCAAAATGTTTTCTATAGAAAACTTTGTTCAAAATGTTTTCTATAGAAAACTTTGTTCAAAATGTTTTCTATAGAAAACTTTGTTCAAAATGTTTTCTATAGAAAACTTTGTTCAAAATGTTTTCTATAGAAAACTTTGTTCAAAATGTTTTCTATAGAAAACTTTGTTCAAAATGTTTTCTATAGAAAACTTTGTTCAAAATGTTTTCTATAGAAAACTTTGTTCAAAATGTTTTCTATAGAAAACTTTGTTCAAAATGTTTTCTATAGAAAACTTTGTTCAAAATGTTTTCTATAGAAAACTTTGTTCAAAATGTTTTCTATAGAAAACTTTTTTCAAAATGTTTTCTATAGAAAACTTTGTTCAAAATGTTTTCTATAGAAAACTTTGTTCAAAATGTTTTCTATAGAAAACTTTGTTCAAAATGTTTTCTATAGAAAACTTTTTTCAAAATGTTTTCTATAGAAAACTTTGTTCAAAATGTTTTCTATAGAAAACTTTGTTCAAAATGTTTTCTATAGAAAACTTTGTTCAAAATGTTTTCTATAGAAAACTTTGTTCAAAATGTTTTCTATAGAAAACTTTGTTCAAAATGTTTTCTATAGAAAACTTTGTTCAAAATGTTTTCTATAGAAAACTTTGTTCAAAATGTTTTCTATAGAAAACTTTGTTCAAAATGTTTTCTATAGAAAACAATCTTGAATCTAATTATGGACAAAAATTTCAAGTTAGACTCATCATTGAATATTTATACGCTAAAATTTTCATTTTGCATTATTCAAATTTCGCACAAATACAAATGAAAACAGATTTATATAGATACATATTCATTAGGGTTTCCCGTTTGTATGCAGCAATTTTTTGGGAAGCTGAAACAAAGGAACATTTTAAAGTTTTTCTGATTTTTTTTATACTTTTCACAAAGAAAACATATGGAATTTTGAAATGAAAAATGCATTTTTGCCGTCACAAATTTTAGAATAATTTCAAAGATATTTCATGTTTTTTAATTTTTTACATAGAATTTTTTAATGTAATTCTGTTGAAACCTATCGTCTCCCAGATCTGATGTTAGCTACACGTTTCTTTTTATCCAACCCACCACAGAAGAAACATTTTGTAAAACGGTGTCGTGGAATAAATTAAACTTTTATTTTAGATGGCAACATTTACAATTTTTTTTGGGGGCAACCTAATGTACAAAGACCCTAAAAAACAACGATAAAGAATGAAACGAACTTTAAAAAAAAACTAACCAAACGATATTCAAATTGGAAAATATGTAACACAAAACTAATGGCAACATTCTAAAATTCAAATATGGGGGAACATTGTTTGCTATTTGCATAGAAAAACAAACAAGATAGAGAAAATGAGGAGAATAGAAGAACAGTTAAATTCTATGACTTTAAACAAAAATGGTGGTCGGTCAGATTACAAATAAAAACTCGCATACCGAACAAATGTAAAGGGATAAAACAAAAAATTTAAAGTTTTTTTATTTCCTTCTTCGTTTATGGGATTTTATTGGGAGCTGTTGTGGAGCTGGCTGTGGCTTATCGCGTCTGAATACATTAACATAACAATTTATACCAAAAACATTTAGTATGACTTTTTAAAAAGCAGATAGTTGACTGAGTTTTTCTCTCTTTTTTTATCTTTGCCTTTCTTCCGTATGGAATGTTACTGAATATGACATGACATGCAAGTAGGAAAATGTAATGCAAAAGAGTGAGCGAGAGCGGGGATGAGCAAAATCTGATAAAATTTATTCTCATGTGTCTGTTATGGCATTTAGTATAAATTCATGTGTTTTTTTGTTCTTCTTTTTTTTTTTTGTTTGTTTGTCTGTATATGCCTGACAGCCGTCTGGTTGGTTTGTTTTACGAACAAAAAAAATGAAACCATAAGGATAACTTTATCCTTTTCAATGTTTGCAGTCAGTCGTATTGAAATTTTGATAAGTTTTTAAAAAGCTGTTAAATGCAAATTGACTTAAACGAATTTATTTGCACAAATTCAACTGCCAAAATATTCAACTGTAAGAAAATTTTGTAAAAAATTTCCATGCTACATAATTTTAAGATGTTGTTATTATGAATGAATGTTATTAAAAATTTCAATTGATTTCAAGGTTTAAATAAAATTATAGTTTTTTGTCTCTTGATTATTTTTGTTGTTGTACAGAACTAGGAAATTGATGGATAGTAGTTATGTGGGGCATTCAATTTTTCATTAGAATTTAAATTGCATTCATCTTATCATTTACACACAAGCCAACATATACTTATTCAGTGTTTTTTCAACAGAAATATCTTAAAAGTACAATAATATACATGCTTCTACATATTAAACGCAGGATCATTGTTGAAAATTGGTTTGAAGTTTCCTCAGATTTTGGTTCATGAAATTTGTTCTGCTTAAGCAATATAGCTAGTTTTCATTAGCAAGCTGCTTAGGATAATAATTAGATTTATGTGTGAATCTCATTGTTCTCGGTTTTATATTTTGGATGTGAGAGAGTTTTACACAGACATACTAAGACTGGAAGACATGTGCATTAGTCAAGATGGTGTACATAGCACAATTGATTCAAATGGTCTGCTAATAAGTCATAATATATTATGATAGTTTAACCTTTATGTTAACGGCAACATACCTGGGTATGTTTTGCATTTTCAAAAATTTGATAATCGGATCTACTTGAAATTTTGTGATATCCTAGCCAAAACTATTTTACGCAACTGTTCCAAGTTTGGTTAGGATAGAATCATCCGTTTGGAAGATAAAGCCCATTTACAAAGATACACCCTTATGACAACAGCATACATACCTTGGTATGGCAACTTTGTAAATGGGTTTTATCTTACAAACGGATGATCCTATCATAACCAAACCAAACTTGGAACAATTGAGTAAAACTCTTTTGGCTAGGATATCACAAAAGTTCAAGTAGATCCGATTATCCAATTCAGAGCTACAGCGTCTTGAAAATGCTATAGTAAAATGCATGCAAATATAATGATATAATTGAAAAGTATATATTTTTACCCACAATACTCTACATTTTTGATAACAGCGGGTCCAAATTATTTACTATTTTCTTCATTTTTCTTTTGTTGGACTAACATCAAATGTATATGTGAAATGTGAGTGATCTATGAAATGAAGTGATCTATTTCTTTTGCAAGTTACAAATCTACATTCTAACTTTGTTTCGTTATTGTTATTTGGGCTTTTTACATTTATTAATAATGGCCCATAATCATAGTCAAACACTAAAGTCGGTTCTTTTTAAAAACAACTTTAAATTAAAAACCCGCTTTATATTATTTCCCAACTATAGTCAAAATTAAAGTATGTTTTAAACTGAACCGACTTTAACTGGGTGTCACCTCAAATGTAGAAAATGTTTTCATACAATATATAACGAAATACAGACAAGTGGCACCGCTGAACAGCTGACATAGAAAATTAAAACAAAAACCAAAAAAGGTAAACAATAAAAGTAACTGGGACAACTAAAGAAAAAAAGTTGTTTGTGGTGGAAAAATGGAAAGATAAGATTGATATCATATTTAGAATATTTTGGTACTAATTTTATTGATAACTGTTCAATAATTGCAAAATCTCTCCCAAATTCATGTAACTTAATTTTTTTTACTTTTTGCCGAACTTTTTTACATGGCGAAGAACAGCTGATGCTGTTGTTAAATGAGTTAATAACAGCTTCAGCTTGTTTTATATTTACAGTCGACTTTAACGTCAAAAATATACTTTAACTTGCCTATGGAAGACCTAAAGTCCACTTTTAAGTAAAGACGACTTTATTTCTATTAAAATATACTTTATTTCTGACTATGATTATGGGCCAATATCTTTTAGCCTTTGAGCAATCGAAATATTTTCATTTTGTTCGAGCTCCTCATCTGAGATAAAATCAATTTCGTTTGAAGAGGATTTAAATTGAGTTTTGTTAGATAACTTACAAAAAAATGTGAAGAATGTTTGCAAATAAAATATCTAAATTTGTACTGCATACTTTAGGGAGCTTTTTTATTACAGTTGACTGGACTCACAAAAAAAGAATTTTCGAGTTTTACCAGGAATTTTTGAATTTTTTTTCTTTACAAACCATCTCCTGAAAATTTCGAATCGAATACAAAAAAAAATCAGCCAAATCGCTCCTGCCGTTCTCACGTGATGACATTACATACATGGACCATTTCATTTTTATATACATATATAAAGAAGATAGATGTTGTAGCAGGAGTTGAGCTTAGCGACTATGCTGAACATCACTTTGCGATATTCGGACATGTAGAAATCAAAATGCGTAAAAAGGCACACAAAAATTACAATTTATTTATGAAAAACGGGATTAGGAAAATCCCGAAAATCCCGAAAATCCCGGGATTTAAAATTAAAAAATCCCGGGCTTCGGGGTTTAAGAAATCCCGAAAACCCCGGGATTTTCGGGAACGGGATTCCCCGTTTGGCATCTCTAATTTCAACACATTTTTGGGAATTGCGGGATTCATGATTACAAATTCAATTTTTCATTTTCAATAGAAATATATATATAACTGTAAAATTTCATTAAAAAATATTCATAAATAAAAAATTAATTTCAATTTGAAAAATTTGCAACTTTGCAAAAACTCAATAAAAAGCTTGTTTTATCATACCTATCAACAAAAAATTACTAAAATGTTAGACATTTTGTCTATTTCTAACAAAATAAAAAAAAAATACAGAAATTCCAACAAACGAATTACATATTAGCATTTTTATGCTAACGACATGCCATTCCCCATACAAAACGTGCGTAAAGCAGTTCTGCTGTTGACACAAAGTTGAAACAAATTGTTGTTGTGCTGTTAAACTCCAGCTTAAGTTAATTTCTTATAACTGATTTTACATTAACATTTTAAGTAACATAACAATATGAAAAAGACAATAACTTTTGAAATTCACTTAATATGGTACAACATTAATGCCTCACAAGACATTACATATTAAATATTTATTCAATTTTCCTTTTGCAGCATGCCGTTATGAAAAAGGCTCCTGGTCTGAATGTGCTACTGGTCAAATGACACGTTCTGATAAATTGAAGGCAACCAGCGATCCATCGTGTGAAGCAACACGTGTCATTAAGAAAAACTGCAAACCAGGCAAATCCAAGGACAAGACTGCCAAGGAACAACGTAAAAATAAAGATAAAGGTAAGCAAAGCAAAGCAAAGAAGAGCTGGTCGTAGGTAATTAAGTGAATTTCGTTAAAAGAACTTACAAATTACGAAAATGAAAAAAATATGTATATAAACTGGTAATGATAATGATGGTAGAGGTGGTCATGGTGATAGAGGTAGAGGTGGTGGTGTTTTCAGTTAATCTACACTGGCTTAAGGACAATCATTTAATTGTGTGCAAAGCAAAATAGTACAAAAAAAATACAGAAAAATTCCAAGAAAACTAAGGGTCTTTGTTCTCTTCCTGCCTCAACATCAGATTAGTTTGAATGTCGTTAGTTGCTTAAGGAAAATATTAATTTAAATTGTCTATTAAATAAGTAGATATAAATACATACCTAACAAAGTTGATAATTGTTTTTATGTTGCTGTCTTATGTAGTTCATAGCTGTAACTTTCCTTGTTGGAAGTTTTTATGTAGGGATAGATAATTCTAAAAGAAAAATTGTGAAATTTACTGGGAAACATTATAATGTTTTAAATAATTCTAATTAATTTAGATGTAATTGCTAAGAAAGCAAATTACAAAATGTTTATTTAATTTTCTTTCAAGAAATTGAAATTGACTAATAGCAAAAGATAAATAAGCAAATATGTATATTTCAATTTGGATGGGTCGAATAAATAAAATTATTCACTACAGTTCACTACAACATTTTCAATTCTATTTAAGAAGTTTATAATTGGCTGTGTTACTTAAAAATGCGGGATTCACAATGGATGGCGTATCTCTCATTTTGAAAGGTACATATCTGTTATTTATTCCCACTTAGTTATGTATACAGTTTAAACAACCAAGTTTTTTGGTTGCGAAAATGTCGAATTTTCTGCCAACAAAGCGCCATATGCGGGAAATTTTGCTTTACTGCATTAATTTGATAAAACAAACTACCGATGAAGCACACCGATTGCTCACCAAAGCTTATGGTGAATTTGTTCCATCGGTTTCAACGTGCGAGAGAGGTTTGTTCGATTCAGAAGCGGTGATTTTCACACGGAAGACAAGATCGATCAGGCCAGCCAAAAAGTTTTAAAGACCTAGAATTGGGGCACTACTCCATGAAAATTTTTATTATATTCAACAAGAGCTTGAAAAATCAAGCAGCAATTTCAAAACGTTTGACAGCATCAGGAATCATCCAAAAAGCAGGGAAATTGCGTACCATATGAATTGATGCAGAGAGACATTGAAAGACGATTTTGAATGTCTGAAATGCTGCTTGAATGGTATAATTACTTGCGATGAAAAATGAATTCATTGCAATAACCCGACATCGTATGTGAAGTCCGGCCAACCAGCTGAATCGACACTAACGCAAAATATCCATGGCGCTAAGACAATTCTCTGTATTTGGTGGGAGCAAAAGGGTCCTATCTATTATGAGCTGCTGCAATCTTACAGGAACATCACAGGGAACTTGTACCGAACACAACTGATTCGCTAGAAGTGAGCATTGGCCGAAAAACGCCCAGAATATCCGGCCAGACATGAAACCGTAATATTTCATCATGACAACGCTCGGCCACATGTTGTAATACCTGTCAAAAACTATTTAGAAACGTAGTGGTTGGAAAGTTTAGCCTGACCCGCCTTATATTCCAGAACTTGAACCGTCCAACTACTATTTGTGTCGATCGATACAGAACGCTCTATCTAGGATACGCTTCACTTTGGAACAGAGCATCCGATTTTAGCTTGATTCCTTCTTGGCCTCAAAATGAACCACCATTAATGGAAAGCTGCTGTCATTGAGTTTATTAGTCCCATAAATATCTAGCTTTTCGCCAGAACTGACTTGAAAAATGGACCGATTTTTATTAAAAAACCCCATTTTTTTACAAAACCAGGTACTTTTCTCCATCCAAGCTTTAAAACGATATCCACATTCGACAAGTTTAATTCAACATATAACGGGAATTTGTTCAAAATAGGAACAACCTAGTTTCCCTCTTTTTTTCACTAAAAGTCTCTCGTATTGCCTGCAACAAAAAAAATTCCTTTCTGGGAGATTTTGTTCTTCCTCAAAGAGAGCTCTTTAATTTAAAATGTATTGTAATGTTAGCATAAGTTTTTAGTGATTCAAATTATAAAGGAAAACTTTAATTAGTTTTTTTTTTGGCCAAGGTAAGGCATGTTTGTTTGCTTGTTTATTTATATCTTTTCTACAAACAAACAAAAAACAAAACTTTTAACAAAAGACGTCAAATGTAAAACTACAACATTGTAGATTTGTTGCTGCTGTCAACTGATTAAGTATTTCTTTCCTTATAAAGAACTATTGAGGACAAAAGAAAAACGAAACTGTCAGTACATGAGATGAAAAGTTTGAATCAGTTTTTGTTTCCTTTCCTTTTTTGGTAAATCTTCATTTGAAAAAAAAACTTTATTTAAAAAATTATCTCTAGACCTTGCCAAAAAGAAAGTATAAATAAGCACATACAAAAACCTTGATGGCGACCAAAAGTTTAAAATTCAAAAAAAGCAAAGTAATCGGCAAATTAGTCATGTTGTGTAAGAGGAAAAAAAACTATTATAAATTCCGATATGACAACAAAGGAGTAAATACAATAAATCTGATAAATTTAAAGAATAGTGGTTTGAATCAGTGTTCGGCACAAGGAGAATGTAACAAATTTATGAATATATTTGAGCGATTACTGTGAAAGTCGGATAGAAGGGTAATTTTGTTACATTTCCAACATTTGTTTTCGTTGTCAATCATTTACCATATCTCACAATTTGACAGTTTAATTTTACATATGATCGGACATAGATCATGTCTCTTAAATTTAAATTTACGCTAAAGTACATAAAATTATGTGAAAATGAGCGAATTTAGTTAATTGTGAATAAATTCGAAAAGAATCCATCGATATTTATGACCAATATCTCATTTTGTTCCTATTACATGTGGCTTTGCAATAAAGCAATAAATCTAAACAATTTCTGCAGTTTTCGATTTTTCATGATTTTTTTAAAACGAAAAATTTTGTAAAAATTAGCTAATTCACTTAATTGTGAATAAATTCGAAAACAATCAATCGATTTTTATGTTCGATATCTCATTTTGTTGCCATTGTATGTGGCTTTGCGATAAAACAATAAAACTGAACAATTTCTGCCGTTTTCGATTTTTCATGAGTTTTTTAAAACACAAAAATTAGCTATTTTCACGTAAAAAATATATTTTTTGCTTCGATTTGTTATTATAACTCCGAAACTACTGAGCCGATGAAAATTCAATATATAAACAGATTAAATCTTATGTAAATTTGAACTTTTCTAAGTTTACTTCAATAATATCGGACTAACCTCTTTTGAGTTATCATAAATTATATCAAACAAAAATGTAAAATTTTGTGAACGAATTCAAAAAGAATCAATCGATTTTAATGTTCGATGTCTCATTTTGTTGCTATTATATGCGTCTTTGCAATAAAGTAATAAACCTGAACCATTTCTGCCGTTTTAGATTTTTCATGAGTTTTTTAAAACACAAAAATTTGCTAATTTCACGTAAAAAAAATATTTTTTGCTTCAATTTGTTATTATAACTCCGAAACTAATGAGCCGAATAAAACGCAATATTTAAACAAATTAAAGGCTATGTAAATATGAACTTTTCTATGTTTACCATAATAATATCGGACTAACATCAATAACATCGGACTAACGAGTTATCATAAATTACACTATACAACACCAAAAAAAATTACCAGGTCCGACCAATAAATTTTGATAGAGGAGACAAAAAAAAAGACACGTGTATCGGCGTTTTGAAAGTTTACATCTGAATTTCATCCCTGTTTTAATGGTGGTTTTTGCACTTTTTAAAAGAAGGACAAAAAAGACCCATGCCTTGAGGATTTATAGGGTTAATATATTCTACAAAAATATTCTCCGTAACATTTTACATAACTTTGCTGAACACATTTTATACCTAAAATGTAAGGATCACATGCTTTCTTATGACGATTAACAATAAGAATGTGCCAGAGTTGGGAAATTTTAACCCGCCCTCAAAGGAAATTCAGATGTTAGCTTTCAAAACGCCGATACACGTGTCTTTTTTTTTGTCTCCTCTATCAAAATTTATTGGTCGGACCTTGCAATTTTGGAAAAAAAATTGATTTTGTTGTATAGTGTTATGTACAACACAATTTCAGAAAAAAAATCTTTCCATAGAATTACAAAATTTTACCATTTTTGTACTTAGGTAACCATGATGCATCAAATCTATATAGTGGTTGACCTGTGTTATTCTATATTATTTTTAAATTTTTAAATTACAATAATTTCTCATATTTTCCATTTTTTTTAATTGCAGGTGCCCGCAAAGGACGTGCCTAAATTTCTTATTAAGTCTTTACTACAAGACACCCAGCGACATATTTCTGTTTTAAAAAAATTCAAATTTTAAACAAAACAAAAGATCAACCATGAATAATAAATAAACCAACCTTAAAATTATAAGTTTAAACCAAAAAAAAAAATTATTGATAAAAAAACCAAACAAAAACATTTATTAAGTAAAATTAAGAAAAACCAAAAATACAACTTATACAAAAAAAGGAAAAAAAACTTATAAAATTTTAAAATAAACAAAAAATAAAAACAAAAGAAAACAATTAAATAGTTGATGTAATAATTATTACTCAAAATAAATAAATAAAGAATGAATGAAAACAAACCCCTTTTCAATAAAACAAAATAATAGTTTTTAAAATTATTTATATATAACCTAAAAAAATAAAAAAACAACAACAAATAGATACATACATATTTCTACTTATCCTTATTAAGGAAAAACTACTTAATAAATTTTCCTACTCTCACACCTACCACAAGATATTTCCCCGTCTATATCCTTTATTTCTCTGCAGACACCCGACCTATAACCTAAACAACAACCATAATTAATTAAAACCCTAGATGTTTTTGGTTTTTCTTTTTTTCTAGACAGGAGTTAAAACAAATTTAAAATAACAAAAAAAAAAAAAACAATACGATACTACTACTAATAAAACAAATAAATAAGAACAACAAAAACAACAACATGAAATATACATAAAAACTTAATTACATAAAATAAAATAAAAATAAAATAAAAAACAAAATTAAATATTATATACATTAAAAGTTGCTATAACAAGAGAATAAGAAAGAGAATTAAAGAAAATGCAGAAATATGAGAAGAACAAAATAAGAGAAAAAATTATTTATTAAACAAATTTAAATAAACATCCTTCATACTATCAGTGAAAAAATATAGTTGTACATGTTTACTGTAACCATTTCAAAATGTTTACAGGTTTTTTAACAATATTATGGTCACTGTAATTATTTATATGATTGCGTTAACCATAATATGGTAAAGTTACCATCCATATTATTATCTTAATTATATATATGATTGCTACAGTCATGTGAATTGTAACTTTAACATATTATGGTTACCGCAGGCATATAAATAATTACAGAGACCATAATATAGTTAAAAAAACTTGTAAATATGTTGAAATGGTTCCAAAAAACATGTACAACTATATTCTTTTTCTGTGTGAACGCATGAAAATGCTATAAAACTTAAATAAACAGCCCCATGCTTGAAAAAAATAATATTTCTCATTTATTTTCAATAAATAAATATCTAAAAAAAAATTTTAAAAATTCTAATAATGTAATGTTAATTTGCTATTTCATGACATGAGGCTGATTGTTTTATTTCTATACTTAAACATCTACATTTATTACATCTACATACATTCATGGTAATTAATGAATTACTCAACTTTACATACATTTACAAAACAAAAAATTTAAAAATCATCAAGATAAATCATTATAATTGACAAAGAAAAAAAATTAAGACATTATCGAAAATCATCTTAAAAAAATATTGATTTATTTAAAAATTCTCCAAGTAAATAAAATTAAATTTAAAACAACAGAAGATAAAACCAAACAAATGACAACATTTTCTTATAAATTTATATGTTTTAAGGTATTAACAAATAAAGTAAAAAACAAAAAATAACAGAAAAAAAAAACTTAAAATATGATTATTATTAGTTGTATCCTTAAACTGATCAATAAAAATTAAAAAGTTTAAAACAAAAATGTTGAACTAAAGCGTTTTCTTTCTTAAAATCATATTTTAATTTAAGCAGTAAGTAAAAAACTTGGTAAGCAATTACTGAACATCTCGCTTTTCAAGTTTTTGAGTTCGAAAAAAAAAATATTAAAAATTTATTTTTTTCAAATATTTTTTTTCGAAAGATTGAATATGTAGCTATATAAACTATTTGGGGCGCATTTTGCTAAGAACAATATGTAATAAGTTACATGGATGAGAAAAATCACATGTTTGGCCAAAATGTCAAATTTTTACCCCCTCTAACTCCGAGAGTACTTGACCGATCTTGTTGCAAAATGTCTGAATTACTATCCAATAGAACTAACCTCGGTCAGAAGGCATCGATTTTAAAAGTTAGTTTACTTGACATGAAATCCAAAATAAATATAAAAATTGAATGGTCCATGTATGTAATGGCATCACATGAGAACGGCTGGAGCGATTTGTCTGATTTTTTTTTTATTCGATTCGAAAAAATTCAAATATTCCGGGTAAAACAAAAACAAATTTTTAAAATTTTTGAAATTTTGTTGTTACTTTCAACATAAATATCACTTTGGTGACGTGATTTACAAAATTAAGGCCTGAATAATTTTAGAATTTATTTCGAAACAGAAATTTTAGCGTCTAAACATGAACATAAGCTTGGCAAAATATTAGCAGAATCGCAATTAATAATTAGAGTAAGTTCGGGTAATGTGGTATACCTATTTATACCCTACACCACCATAGTGGGGAGGGTATTATGCCTTTGTGCAGATGTTTGTAACGCCCAAAAATATTAGTCTAACACCCACCTTAAAGTATACCGATCGACTTAGAATCATTTTCTGAGTCGATTAAGCGATGTCCGTCCGTCCGTCCGTCTGGTTGGCTGGCTGTACATGTAAACCTTGTGCGCAGAATACAGGTCGCAATTTTGAAGATATCTCGATCAAATTTGGTACATATTATTTTTTCGGCTCAAGGACCAAGCCTATTGAAACTGGCTGAAATCGGTCCACTATTTCACCTAGCCCCCATACGAATGTCCTCCCGAAATTGGACTTTATCGGTCATAAATGTTTAATTTATATATGTATCTCCACAAATTCTGCTCCAAATAAGTTTTATATACACAAAATTCATGTCACCAAATTTTGTTACGATCGGTCCATAAATAGTCATAGCTCCCATATAGACCCGCTTCCGAAAATCACTTTAACGTGCATAAATCGCTTAAAAATGTTGGTAAACACACAAAATTCAACATAGTTAACTTTAATATAGACATAAATCACATGACCTAATTTCATGGTGATCGGTCCATAATTGGTCATAGCCCCCATATAACCCCACTTCCGAAAATCACTCAAAAATACAAATTATTGAAATTTTAAAAGAAAAATTTGTTTGCTCTTTTACTTAGTGTAGGGTATTATATGGTCGGGCTTGACCGACCATACTTTCTTACTTGTTTTTATTTGACTATAATCTTTAAAATCTTAATTCGATTGGAACAGTTCTCAGCTGGTGTTCTACTACAAGTGATTGGTTTACATCCATGAAAGTAAAAAAGTCTTTTAAGTTCAAGTTTTATAGAAATTTGGGAAAAAGAGAAAAAGCCTATAAACAGGCCATTGAAAAAATTGGCGGGTAATGTTGTATACCATGTTCTTTTAATATTGTATGCTAACCCACTTAACCGATGCATAGTATTTTAATTTGTAAATTAGTTGCGTTTTATTTAAAATCATCTTCAATGGATTCGGTTAAAGTTGGCGGCTGACCAAGCTTACCAGAAGCTCCTCAATACATTCTTCGCATCGTAGGAGACATTGAATGACTGATGCAAAAAAAAATGTACATTTGTTGTTTCTAGTAGCTCAGATAGCGTTCTTCAAATCTTCCGCTGCCCATTTTCATACTTCACAATTCTTTGGCATATTATTTGCTTGAAATTCTTTAGCTATACCACAGTAGCCGACCACGTGGTTTATTGAAATTATTATAAAATTAAACATATACACTAAATATGCTATATTGTTACATATATTCATCAATAGCAAAATATTCCCATTTGACTTTAAAATTTAATTAATGAAGTTTAAACATGTGATGTTAGAAAAAAATTAATTTCTAACAGATCACAAAAAAAAGTCTACCACAAGATAATGCTGATTTTTTACAACTGACTATTTCCATGACCTGCAAAAAAAAGTACACTCACCCAATGTTAATTTTGGTGCTACTCCTATGCTCTTAGTTTTAGAGATAAGCAGCTATACCACATTACCCGCCTATACCACATTACCCGAACTTACTCTAATATATTAAATTAGATTAAAATGGTGTTGAAAGTCATGGCGAATATGATATTATTGAGAATGACATTTATAATGGTTATGCTGAAACAGACGAAGAACGTTTTCTTAAAATATATACAGGTCATGTTATTAACCGCGGCAACGTTGATAGAGCTTGAGGGTAAAATACAATTGGGGTATTCACATGGTCTGCTATTAGTCGTATTGTCATAATGTCGTAATATATTATACTAGCTGACCCGATGCGCTTCGCCACCCCAATTAGAAGAATGAAATAGTACTATTAAGTCTCCCTTTGTGAATCTAATTGTAAATGTCTAATTTCATATTTCTGGGCCCATTATTATAGAAAATGCAAAAGAAAGTTACCACTAAAGTCACCTTTTGTGAATTCAAATTCATTCAGAATCGTGTGTGCCTAATTTCAAATTTTTAGGTATATTATTATAAAATATTCAAAAAGTACCATTGCAATAAACAAATAGTACCATTGATTATCACTTTTGAATTCGCATTCACTAAACCATAACCCGTCAAGTTTGAATTTTAAATTTGTATGGCTTTTCCTATATTATCAACTAATTTTGTTTCTATAACAATTAATATTTAAAAATTATCACAAAACCGAAAAAAACGAAACCGCGGTTTTGAAATTCTTCGGTTTTTTTGGAAACGATAGGTCGTCCATTATTATAGTAAATTCACAAAAATTCATATGAGAACAAAGAAAAAGTATCAAGAAGTATGGCCTTGAATTTTCACTCACTTGCGACCACAGACGCCTATTTTCATATTTCAATGTCCATTATTACAGAAAATTCAAAAATTACCATTAGAATATATAAAAAGTACCAAAAACCCCCACTTAAGCTCCCATATAAGCTTAATTTCATGGTTTTACGTTAATTGGTGAAGAAATTACAAAAAGTACCATTCGAATAAAGAAAAAGTACCAAAAAGTCTATCCCTAGAATTCTCACTCACTTAGGACCATATATGCTTAATATCATGTTTCTAAGTTCATTGTTATAGAATATTTAGAATAAAGAAAAAGTACCAAAAAGTCTCCCCCTAGAATTCTCACTCACTTTAGAACATATACGATTAATTTCATACTTTTATGTTCATTATTACAGAAAATTCAAAAAGTACCATTATAATATAGAAAAAGTACCAAAAAGCAGTCATTTGTAGATGCCCACCCACTCTGGCCCATGTAAGCTTTATTTCATGTTTCTAGGTGCATTGGTGAAAAAATTACAAAAAGTACCATTAGAATAAAGAAAAAGTACCAAAAAGTCTCCCCCTAGAATTCTCACTGACTTAGGACCAAATAACACATGTTCCAAATAACACCCTGTAAGTTAATTTCTGTATGAATCCAGGAACCAATGTTAAAAAAATTATCAAAATTGGCTTAAAAATTTCAAATAAAATGTATTTTCCCGATTTTATCCCCTTTTTGGTACCTTTTTTATCCCCATTGCTTTGGTAAAATTTAATTCAAATAAATTTCTGTATCGTGGTGGGAGCTCATAATAAAATATTCGTATGTCTATGTCAAATTATAGAAAAACATATTTTATGAAAAAGTACCAAAAATAAACACAATTTTTATCCCTTAAGGGTTCGAATTTCCAAAAAGTACCAAACTTAAATTTTTTATTTTTTGATTATTAAAGAAAACGATTTAAAATTTGTTTCTATGTTTTTTGGTTTAAAAGATACATAGGGTGCAAAAAAAAGTACCTAAATACAGTTTTTAAATGTTTCGAATTTCGAAAAAGTACGAAACAACGTCAGTTTATTTTTTAAATGGAATAACATGCAATTTTAAGTTTTTTTGTATCTTTATTAGTTTTGAAGATATAAGGTTACCGAATTTACCCGTTTTTACCCTTTTTTACCCCCTAAACGTTCGAATTTCCAAAAATCCCTTCTTATCGGATCGTTTTGGGGAGGGAGGAACTAACTAACTAAATTTTTTTAAAGCATAGCTACAAAACGGAAACTAAAGAGTTTTCTAGTCAATTGGTTTGTAGATTGTTCGGGAGGAAATCTGATCAGAATATTTCTGATGAAAATTTAATGATGGATTTTGTTTTCGAATGTATTGTTCTCTTTAACGTTACTTTTTGTTTTTCTTTAACAAAAAAAATATTAAAACGTATATCACAACTTTATTCATTATTTTTTTAAACAAATTTAAATTATTCGATTAATTTTAAGCGTGTGATCGAATTATTCCAACAAGTTAAAATCTCTTATTCGAATTATTCCTTTTATTCGAACAAGAGAAAAATCAAATAATTTGAATACCCTATTATTAAGATGTAAAATGGAAGCGTAAGAAATTGTACGTGAAGTCCGGCCAACCAGCCGAATCGACACCAAAGTCGATCCATAGCGCTAAGGTAATGCTCAGTATTTGGACCAAAATGGTCCTATTAGTTATGAACTACTAAAATCCAGACCCAGACCATCAAATGGAACCTGCACCGAACGCAACTGATTCGTTTGAAGCGAGCATTGGACGAAAAAACGCCCAGAATATACGACCAGACATGAAAGCGTAATATTCCATCATGACAACGCTCGGCCACATTATGAAATACCTGTTAAAAACTATTTCCAATGAACAATGGCCAATACTTTGAATCAATTCATGAGCGTAGACCCACTATTAATTTAATCTAATTAAACGTCTAAATTGAAGAAATTAAAATTGTTTTTCAAAATAAATTTCGATTATTTTTGGACTTACACGAAAATCTAGATACAGCATTGAAAGCGCCTTTCAGATGATACCAATATTTCATATATTTCCTTTGAGAGAAATATAAAAAAAAATTACATTCCTTATATCTTTATTGTAACAACTTTTAAACTCGTAGAATGCATAATAACCGAAAACGATTAGCTACATTTTACCTCCAATAAATGGATTAATAGACATATGATTTATGATGACTTTCAGCACTTTAATAGAACATAAAGACTAAGTTTTATGTCAATATTTATTTTACTGTAATTTTTTTAATTTTTATGTTTGACTTCACTGAAATCCACAGTTTTAAATTTTGCATTTCTTTGAATTTACGCTTAAAATATTTATCGTACTTTGTGGTAAAATAAGAAACAAACTTGCTTAATCAAAAAACCACAAAATTCCAATTTCAGTTTTGGATATGCTTCTCTGTATGCTAGAATTATTAGCTCACATTATTGCAAACTACACTGTGCTACGAAATAAAAACTGGTAAAGTATAATTAAATTTATCTGAAAAAAAAATGTTGCAGGTAGTTTGAATTAAAACAAAATAATTGTCTTGTACGGAAAACAATAAAAATGTTTTCTATAGGACAATAACTCTCTTTTTAAAAATGTTTCAGCTTACGAATGTTTATCACTAGAACCAAAATATTTTGGGAAACATCATAAAATATAACAAATCTTATTTCCAGGAGGGCAAAAAACAGTAGGGTGGCCTTTATTTTGCACTTTTTCAATTTTCGATATTCCCAAGGTCTTAAATTTTTCTTAATTTTAATTTTAACAGTGTAAATATTATGTTTCTCTGCAACATACGCTTCACTTTGGAACACAATATCCGAAATTGGCTTGATTCGTTCTTGGCCTCAAAAGAAGAGCAGTTCTTTTGGATACAAATCCATATGTAGCCAGAAGGACGAAAAAAGGTCATAGCTAACAGTGGCCAATACTTTGGATAAATTTATATCGCACAAATTTTTCAAAATAAAAATTTTTATAAAATCCCGCATTTTTAAGACACCCATTATTTTTATAATTTATGTATATGGAGTTTTACAAACAGTGAATGTTAATATTTTACTTAAAACCCTAAACAGTGGTTATACATTAATTAGATTAAAACATTACTTTAAACAAATTATGAAAACCTTGACTATTACAAATTTCTACAAAAGATAAGAACACTTAATTATCATATTTACCCCCACAAAACCCATATAAAAACCCCAAGTAATTTGAAAATTTCTACATTTAAAATAAACACCATGAAGTGTATAGTCTATATTTTCTTCCTAATAAATCTGGTGTATTGTATGCCAGAACAAAAATGGCGTGAAAGCGATGATGGCAGTAAATTTTACATAGAAACTGCCAAGAAGGTAATTAGAACAAATTTAAAAAAAAAAAAAAAATCCTTCAAAATTAGGTTCTCGAATTGTTTATTATTCTGTTTTTATTTCAGTACAATTGGTTTGAGGCCTGGAGCGATTGTGCACGTAAAAATATGTCATTGATTGCCATTGATAGCTATGCCAAACATCAACAGATTGACAATTTATTAAAAAGATTTTACAGTAAGTAAGTGTAGCCGCTTGTCCACCCATATGGATTTCTGGTCATGATAATGCCGTTCACTTGCGTTACGAATGGGCCACTACTGGAGAAACATTTACATTCACAAATTGGGGTTCTGGCCAACCGGCTGACACAACTAAGGATGAACACTGTATTCTAATGTGGACTGATTTTCAATGGCATGACTATCCCTGCACCAATAAGTTGGGTTATATATGCGAAGAAAATCATTTGGTTAAGAACTCGTACAAAAAGCCATGGATTTCAAATCCCAAAGATATGAATGAATTAAAAAATGTTTTATTTTATTTTAATAATGGTAAATAAATGATGGTGAAAGAAGCTCAGAGTATACGTTTATAGGAGAGAATACATGTGGTCAATTCACAAGGTCTCTTATCAGTCATATTGTCATAATGTTCTAATATATCTCGACTCAGCGGCTCGGCTTAACCGACTCTTAGGCATTCGGCGCAAGTCTCTGCTGGTTGGTTACGACAACACAATAAACATAGCATACAATAGTAGTATTATTTTAGGACATTTTTTGCTTGAAAAGCAATAAAAACTATCGCGAAATATTAGGACATTATGACAATATGATATGATAAGATACCTTGTGAATTGACCAATTATGTAGGTTAAATGATCAACCAATTCGTTGTTCTTTAGTTAAAATAAACTTTGAAGTCGATATTAACAAAAATCTGTCCTGTAGCACAATTTAAACATCTATGAACACAAACCTTTTTACCAATTCAATTAAATATAAAAATATTTGTTTTAATGGTAAACTACAGACGACTTGGTGGTTTTTAATTTATATAAACTTATATTTTGTAGATTGTGTAGTAAGTAACAAGAATAAATATGGGCAAACTCCACAAAAATCCCATAAATTAAGCAAATTTAAATGTGATGGTCTGGCCGGATTTCAACAACTCATAATAGATAGGACCCACCAAATAGTCATGGAAATATAACCACATACGGACACCTCTTCGTGAAAAAATACCAAAAAAAAAGACCAGTGTCTCCCAGTTTTACCCAAAGTCATGCACTTTTTTGTTTTTCTTGTCAATATCACCATGGGCCCCCAAAGATTTGGGGCCTCGGGAGCCTGAGAAAATTATCACTGTTTTCCAAAATGGCACCAAGGACCCAAATCTTTGGGGGCCCATAAAAAAAGTGCATGACTTTGGGCAAAACTGGGAGACACTGGTGTTTTTTTTGGTCTTTTATGTATTGGTATCCGAGCATTATAGAGCATTACCTTAGCGCTATGGATATTTATTTGGCTTTGGTGCCGATTCGAGTAATGATTCGGTGCAAAAATTATTTTCATTTATAGCATTTTGGATATCCAAAATTTTGTTTCAAGATCTCTCGGCTTCATTTCGTATGGTATCCAATTTCCATTTTGAAATTGCTGCGTGTGTAGCTCCTAATGATTTTGTGAAGATCTGGTTCAGTTTGACAAGAATCTTCATGGAGTAATGCTTTCAATTCTTGGTCTTCAAACTTTTTTGGCTGGCCTGGGCAATCTTTGTTTTCCGTATCAAAATCAGCACTTCTGAACCTAAAAAACTATCTGTAGCAAACTGAAACCGACGCACATTGGGTTGAATCATGGTCAAAGTGGCGCTTAATTGATTTTTTAGAATTAATATTTATTTATTAAATTTGGTACCGGGTAAAAGTAAACAAAATTCTACATCACTAATAGCTAAAATCGTTATTCTAGGTTGCATACTTTTTCTGCAGTATTCTGTCAAAGTGGAAAAATTTTTCGTATTTTTAGATAAAGTAATAAAAATGGAAATTAAACACAAGTAAAATATTTTTTTTTTTTTTTAAGACTTTTAAATGCTAACTTTTTATGATGGAACCATCAACTTCAGATATTTGTGTATATGAATAAGAATCTTTTATTTAGATTGTTTTTGGAAAAGTATTTTTATTTTTTTTCTTCTAAATGTTCCAAATTTATAGTCTTTTTAATTTTTGATGGATAATAACTAAATATGTTTGTAGTTGTTTGTTTTTAAACTATATAATAAAAAAACTACAACATTTAGGCTTTTATTTTAACAAAAAAAATGTTGCGCATTTTTGCGCGCCTTTCTTTAAATTAAGATTTTATTAAAAGACTCGAGCTGCACTGTGGCGGAAATGAAAAATTGGAAATAAATGAAAAAAAATGAAAATAAATCTGTAAATTCTAAACGTATTTTCCGATTTTAATAAAATTACCCATGGCTATAGAGGAGGTGTAGTTTAAGTTTTAAATTTGGAGTTATATCACTAATACGAGCCGAAGCCTCAATGCCTCAAAGTGAGGTGACTCGGGATAAGAAAAACACCTGGTTGGTCAAAGAGTCAAATTTGGAATCCCTCTAACTCAGAGAGTTCATGACCGATCTTGTTGAAAAATTGTGTCTAAATTACTATCCGATAGGACTATCTTTGGTGCAAATATCGTCCCGATCGGAAGACATCAGTTTTAATTTTTTTTTCAATGGACTTGAACATTTTTTCTTTTGTGAACATTTTTTTTATAAAATTTTTTATTTAAAAGTTTTTCTATTTTTTTTACTTAATAAGGCATAATCTTTAAAAAAAATATATATAGAAAAAATCTAACATTATTGCCTGAATTAAGCGTCACTTTGGATGCGATTCAACCCAATGTGCGACGGAGCACATTCACCATAAGTTTCGGTAAGCAATCGCTGTGCTTCAGCGACACTTTTTTTTCAAATTCAAGAAATAAAGCAAAACTTCTCTCATATGACGCTTTGTTGGCACAAAATTCAAAATTTTTAAAGCAAAAAAAAACATGATATGTCATGTAAATACCGCATTTTTATGTTAAAAAAAGTAACTTATTTACACAAAAAAAAATGTTTGTAATAAATGTGGTTTAAATTGTTCCTAATATTTGCAATCCTATTAAAATTTTTATACGAATTTTAGTTTTAGAAACACAATAAATATGTAATTTTCAACGTTTTTTTTTTTTTTTAATTTGTCATTCTAAATAACAAAGTTTAAATAGGTCAAACGGAATTCTAAAAATTCTCAAAAGTGGTATTTTTTAAAATTTTGCCCATATTTCCTTCGGGGCTGAGAAAATACTTTGGAGATAAAGAGGAAACACATCGTGGTTTCCAAAGCTGCTTTCCGTTTTCTGATCACAGCTTTGGTTTTTTAGAACATGTAGCCCAAATTTGAAATTTTGATAAAAAAAAATGGGTCTAATTCCGAATGGCGTAGAGGAGACATATTCCAAAAATAGGACATGTTTTTTATATCCAAATGTTTTTCGTAAAGATATCTTACAGATAAACATAAAACTGTTATATGTTCTTAAAGAAAGTTTTTTGTTTTAATAAAAAAAGAGTTAAGTCACCTTTTCGCCCCAAAAAAACAGCAAAAATCTATTATTTTTTTTTAAATTAAATTTAAATTGAAAATATTTAATTAATATTGCTCTGCAATCTTTTGTATATTATTGGTAATTTAGTTTTATAAATAACAAACAAACTTGAGGCCTTTTGATGCAAAAGTACGCCTTATATTTTTAAGAAATTTAAATTTTGAAAAGCCCATAACTTCAAAATTATAAATGGCAAACGCAAGCTTGATACCTCGCCGAGCGCTTTCCAAAAATATAAAAAACTTTGAAATCACATGCGAAACAAAAAAAGTGTTTACAAATTTTACATGTTGAAGGCACCCCATAGCGCCGCCCCTGGAGCATTTGTAGAACCTGTTTTTTTATTTTTTTTTTTATTTTATTTATTTATTTAATTCGCCAATGAAATTACAATTTGTTACAGGCTAGCATAATTCTTAAATCTTAATTAAAATCTATTTACTATAGTATAATTTTAAAAAATACAAAGTTTAAATGTCATCAGTTTAATAAATGAATACTCCGTTTGATGACACGATCAGTCGAATAGTCAATAAGATGATAGAAGTTGTTGAATTGAGCATTAACTCTACGCATTGGATCAAAGTTTGCATAATTTGAACGGAAATATTGGATCTTAAGTGGGATATAATCCTTGTTGGTCGATTTGGAACTATGAATTCGATTTTACGAAGTAGGAATTCCGAATTAGTTGTTCCATTTAGTAAATTAATCATGAATGAGATATTCATATATATTCGTCTACTTTTTAGAGTAGGGAGTTTTATGAGTGCTAATCGACTTTCATATGATGGTAGATTAATGTTTGAATTCCATGGAGTTTGCGAAGGCAAAATAAAAGAAATTGTTTTTGGACGGATTCAATTTTCCTTATGTAGGTATTGTATTGCGGATCCCAGACAACACTAGCATATTCTAAAATTGGTTTCACAAGTGACGTAAACAATTGCTTTGTGACATAAGGATCATCAAACTCTTTTCCCCAGCGTTTGATGAAACCTAATACCCCTTTGGCTTTGTTAATAGTTTGTGAAATGTGGGAATTAAAACATAATTTATTATCAAGTAATACGCCAAGATCAAGGAATATCTCAACTTTATCAAGTTGATGATCATTGATCGAGTATCTACAGATTACTGGACTTCGTCTGTAGAATTTCATTTGTTTACATTTTTTCAAATTCATATCCATTAAATTCTTATTACACCATTGGTTAAAATTATCCAGATCAGCTTGAAGTAAGGAACATTGGTTAGATTGATTTAAGCTAAGGAAGAGCTTAACGCCATCGGTATACATTAACATTTTGGAATTCTTAATACAGGATGGTAGATCATTAATGAATATTAGAAATAATACTGAACCCAAATGACTTAAACTCGAATACTCCTTGTCATAAATATTTGATTCTTCCCCACTGTGTGCTTGTGGTTATCAGTGCCGAATTCTTTTTTAGACTATTTTGGATTTTCGGTATTCCTAAAGTCCGTCATATAAAAAATTATTCTAGAAAATTTTGGCAAAATCGGATAAAGTTTAGAAGATGCATAGTAATTGAAAAAATCCATTTGTAATTATGTGTATTTTATTGAATATTAATTTTTTTTTTAAATTTTTTCGAAATTTCAAATAAAATGTGCAACCTCTAAACGTTATCCGGTTTTTCTCAAATTTCCAGTATATGGTTTTTAAATTATGAAAAAAAATTTACAGCTTCAGTGCATTGAAAATCTACAAAATCTAATATAAGGGCCACCCTAATATGCAAATGTCAATATTATGGAAACTGGTTCTTTATATCAAAACCTTGATTATTACAAATTTCTACAAAAGATAAGAACAATTAACAATTAATATGAACGACAACAAAATCATATAAAAGCTCCAATAAATTCAAATATTTCTACATTCAAAAGAAACACCATGAAGTGTATAGTTTATATTTTATTCCTAATTAATCTGGTGTATTGTGTGCCGGAACAAAAATGGCGTGAAAGCGATGATGGCAGTAAATTTTACATAGAACCTGCCATGAAGGTAGTTAGAATACATGTTTCCTAAAAACAAAACAATTCTTGTGGTGAAACAAAATATAAAATTGTTTATTATTCTGTTTTCATTTCAGTACAATTGGTTTGAGGCCTGGAGCGATTGTGCACGTAAAAATATGTCATTGATTGCCATTGATAGCTACGCCAAACATCAACAGATTGACAATTTATTAAAAAGATTATATAGTAAGTTTAATTAAATTTACATTTTCGTTTAAGAGAAAGTAATATAATTGAAAACTTATCTTGTTAAAGCCTCATGTCCACCCATATGGATTTCTGGTCATGATAATGCCGTTCATTTACGTTTTGAATGGGCAACAACTGGTGAAGCATTTACATTCACAAATTGGGGTCCCAGCCAACCGGCTGATACAACTAAGAATGAACATTGTATTCTAATGTGGACTGATTTTCAATGGCATGACTATCCCTGCACCAATAAGTTGGGTTATATATGCGAAGAACATCATTTGTTTAAGAACTCTTGCCACAAGCCGTGGATTACAAATCCCAAAGATATGAATGAATTAAAAAATGCAATATTTTATTTCAGTAATGGTAAATAAATGATATAAAAGATTGTTTTTAAAATTTTAGAAGCTGCGATTATTTATTTTTAAGAGAGATATGTAGGTTAAATAAAACAGGTCAACAGGAAAAACAAGGCTTCACTAAACACTATCTAGATTTGATGCATCACGGTTACCTAAGTACAAAAATGGTAAAATTTTCTAATTCTATGGATAGATTTTTTTAAACATTTTTTTTTTTTAAAATTGTGATTTTTTTTAGATGTTTCTCCACATAATTTATGGTAACTCAAAAAGGAAAAGTTCGAATTTATATAACCTTTAATCTGTTTATATATTGCGTTTTAATCGGCTCAGTAGTTTCGGAGTTTTTGTTTTAAAAAAATCATGAAAAATCGAAAGAGGCTGAAATTGTTCAACTTTATTTTTCTGCCGCAAAGCCGCATATATAGCAACAAAATGATATATCAAAAATAAAAATCGATTGATTCTTTTCGAATTTATTCACAATTAAGTGAATTCGCTAATTTTTACAAAATTTTACTGTTTTGTTTGATATACATAAAATTAAGTAGTTAATGTTCTTCTTAATTCTGAAAAAAAATTGCCCATGCTATATACAAGTTTTCATAAGTATTGCGTTTTAATCGGCTCAGTAGTTTCGGAGTTATAGTAACAAATTGAAGCAAAAAACATATTTTTTATGTGAAAATATAAAATTTTTTTGTTTTAAAAAAATCATAAAAAATCGAAAACGGCTGAAATTTTTTAGGTTTATTACTTTATCGTAAAGGAACAAAGTGAGATATCGTAATAGGAACAAAGTGAGATATCGATCATAAAAATTGATGATTATTATCGGCTGTGCCGAATCTTATATACCCTTCACCAAATTATACTTTAAAATAAATTTTTTTAAATATTTTTAGGTAAACAAAATTTAATTTTTTTAAAAAATTTTTTTAAAAAATTTTTTTTCCAAATTTTTTTAAAATTTTTTAGTTTTTAATTTTTTTTTTTGGAAAAAAATGTATGAAAAAAAAAATGTTTGATAAAAAAAAATTCGGGTTAAAAAATAGTTTTCCCGATTTTGACCCATTGTAGGTCCAACTTACTATAGCCTTATCTACATCGTTTCAGTGGACTTTGGAATATCTATCATTAGATATCCATATTGTCTATATTAATGACTAATAATCCAGATATAGATCAAAAATAGGTAAAAAATCGAGGTTGTCCCGGTTTTTGCTCATATCTCCGTTATTTATGAACCGATTTTGCTGATTTTAAATAGCAAACTTCTCGAAAGCATGTCTGACAGAATTATTGGAGATTTGGATCCCGAAGATATCTGGGGTCTTCAGAAAATTGATTTCAACAGACAGACAGACGGACAGACAGACAGACAGACAGACAGACGGACATGGCTTAATCGACTCCGCTATCTATAACGATCCAGAATATATATACTTTATAGGGTCGAAAATGAAAAAAATGTAGAAATTACAAACGGAATGACAAACTTATATATACCCTTCTCACGAAGGTGAAGGGTATACAAAATAATCTAAACAAACTCCAGAGAAATCCTTTAAATTTAGCAAATTTAAATGTGATGGTCTGGCCAGATTTCAGCGACTAGATAACACCCACCAATTACAGAGTATTACCTTAGCGCCATGGATAATTATTTTGCAAGACCTCATTGAGTTTTCCAACAATCTGCATGGAGTAATGCCTCCAACTCTTGGCTAACATTCGATACAATTAAGTTTCACATATACGAAAATCATGGCAAAAGCTCGATATATATTTGAATAAAGATCATTATTGATCATAGATCCCAAATATAGACTTTCAAATATATATTTAACTGAAATACTTACTGTCATAGAAAAATAGAAAACTGATTTTAATCATTGCAGGGTATTATATGGTTAGTTTTTCTATTTCGACTATACTTCTTTATTATACCCTACACCACCATAGTGGGGAGGGTATAATGCGTTTGTGCAGATGTTTGTAACGCCCAAAAATATTAGTCTAACACCCACCTTAAAGTATACCGATCGACTTAGAGTCACTTTCTGAGTCGATTAAACGATGTCCGTCCGTCTGGCTGGCTGTTCATGTAAACCTTGTGCGCAGTGTACAGGTCACACTTTTGCAGATATTTCGATCAAATTTGGTACATATTATTTTTTCGGCCTAATGACCAAGCTGGCTGAAATCGGTCCGTTATTTCACCTAGCCCCCATACAAATGTCCTTCCGAAATTGGACTTTATCGGTCATGAATGTTTAATTTACATATGTATCTCCACAAATTCCGCTCCAAATAAGTTTTATATATACAAAATTCATGTCACCAAATTTTGTTACGATCGGTCCATAATTAGTCATAGCTCCCATATAGACCCGCTTCCGAAAATCACTTTAACGTGCATAAATCGCAACATAGTTAACTTTTATATAGACACAAATCACACGACCTAATTTCATGGTGATCGGTCCATAATTGGTCATAGCCCCCATATAAGGCCCACAAAATATAAATTATTGAAATTTTAAAAGAAAAATGTTTTTGCTCGTTTACTTAGTGTATCGGTCAAGCCCGACCATACTTTCTTACTTGTTGCAAAAACATAAAAATATGCTGTTTTGAAGATGTTTTTTTTTTGTGATTGTCGACAAATGACGTCTGATGGTGTGGTTTTAAAAATGTCTATAAATATTTCTTGCTGCTTGCTGCTGATGTTAAAAATTGTGAAGTAACCTAGAAAAAATTGTATAAAAACCTCAGCAAACTTAAATATTTTAACATTTACATTATTAACAATGAGGAGAGTAGTTTATATATTAGTTTTAATTAATCTGGCGTTTAGTGTGCCACAACAAAAATGGCGTGAAAGTGAAGACGGCAGCAAATTTTATATTGAAGCTGAAAAAAAGTAAATTAATCTAAGTCTAAGACATGAGTTTTGTTGTTTAATATTTTTTTAAATTTTCGTTATTGTTTATATTCCCGGTAACTTATGATTATGCATCACATTTGCGTGAGGGTTTGGTATCCACAATTTTAGTGGTAGAAATTCTGTCTTGGAAAATAATCAAACACTAATCTTTTATTTCAGTACAATTGGTTTGAGGCCTGGAGCGATTGTGCCCGTAAAAATATGTCCTTGATTGCAATCGACACTTTTGCCAAACATCAACAAATCGATAATTTATTAAAAAGATTTTACAGTAAGCTGTTATTAACATACATATTTCATTTGTTAACTTATTTGTTTAAATATTTGCAATTTTATAGCGACATGTCCTTCTTTCTGGATAGGCGCTCATGATAATACCGTTAATTTACGTTTCGAATGGATATCAACCGGTGACCCACTTGCCTTCACAAATTGGGGACCTGGGCAACCGGCAACCGGGCAACATTGTTTAATAATGTGGACTGATTTCCAGTGGCATGACTATCCCTGTGACCATAAACTGGGCTATATTTGCGAAGAAAATCAATTGGTTAAGAACGTGTGTCACAGAGCGAAGTTTAATACAAATGGCATAAATATAGGGGAGGGGAAAAATATTTTCTTTTATTTTTATAATGGTAATTAAAAAAAGGTTCTTACGAGTAGTTTTAAGTAAATATGATTTTTTTAATTGTTCGCCTGTTCGCAGAATAAAACAAGTAAGAAAGTATGATCGGTCAAGCCCGACCATATAATACCCTACACTAAGTAAAAGAGCAAAAACATTTTTCTTTTAAAATTTCAATAATTTATATTTTGTGGGCCTTATATGGGGGCTATGACCAATTATGGACCGATCACCATGAAATTAGGTCGTGTGATTTGTGTCTATATGAAAGTTTAATATGTTGAATTTTGTGAGTATACCCACATTTTTAAGCGATTTATGCACGTTAAAGTGATTTTCGGAAGCGGGTCTATATGGGAGCTATGACTAATTATGGACCTATCGTAACAAAATTTGGTGACATTTTGTGTATATAAAACTTATTTAGAGTGGAACTTGTGGAGATACATATATAAATTAAACATTTATGACCGATAAAGTCCAATTTCGGGAGGACATTTGTATGAGAGCTAGGTGAAATAAAGGACCGATTTCAGCCATTTTCAATAGGCTTGGTCCTTGAGCCGAAAAAATAATATATACCAAATTTTACCTTCAAAATTGCGACCTGTACTCTGCGCACAAGGTTTAAATGAACAGCCAGCCAGCCGACCAGACGGACGGACGGACATCGTTTAATCGACTGATTCTAAGTCGATCGGTATACTTTAAGTTGGGTATTAGACAAATATTTTTGGGCGTCACAAACATCTGCACAAACGCCTAATACTCTCCCCACTATGGTGGTGTAGGGTATAAAAAAGCTAATGATGTTTCATAAAAATTGGAATTACATTTTTGAAATATGTAAATTTCTCTTATTTTACATTTCAAGTTCAATTATATTAATTTACGATGTATGGATTTGTACTTGTCTCTCTAGGCAACAGAAGAAGAGGTAGACCCGCTAACACTTGGCGAAGGCAACTAGAATCCGAAATTAGCGAAACAGGAAAAACTTGGTCTGAGATAACACTAATGTCACAGGACAGATCCCGATGGAAGAATTTCGTTAAGGCCCTTTGTTCCAACTTGGAACCATATTAATCAATATATATATATATTGGGGATTTCACGTCAAGTGAACCAACTTTTAAAATCGATGTCTTCCGATCGGGATGAAATTTGCACCAAGGTTATACCTATTGGATAGTAATTCAGACACAATTTTTCAACAAAATCGGTCAAGAACTCTAGGGGTTAGAGGGCCCTCCTTTTAAATTTTTTTTTTTACTGAAATGAAAGCTTAGGTCCATTCCTTTAAGATCTTTTTGGTCTCTTAGTGGGATGCGAGTGGGATAGTATCAAAATAAATGTTTTAACACAAAAATTGTATGTCTTGAGTTACAAAATATTTATTTTGATAGATAGGCCACTCGCATTCCACCAAAAGAGACCAAAAAGCTCTTAAAGGAATGGACCTAAGCTTTCATTTGAGTAAAAAAAAAATGTATAAAGAGGGCCCATTTTGTAAAAAGTTCGATTTTGCCAAAAATAATCCAAAATTGTATATCTTAAGTTACAAAACATTTATTTTGCTATATATCCCAATCGCATCCCACTAAGCAACCAAATAGGTCTTAAAGGAATAGACCCAAGCTTTCTTTTGAGCAAAAAAAAAATTTTAAAAAGGGCCCATTTTAAAAAAAGTTAGGTTTTGCCAAAAAAAAAGTCTAAAATTGCATATTTTGAGTTACAAAACAAATGTTTTGAGTTACAAAACAAATGTTTTGTAACTCAAAATATACATTTTTTGACTTTTTTTTTTTGCAAAATCTAACTTTTTTTTAAATTTTTTTTTGCTCAAAAGAAAGCTTGGGTCTATTCCTTTAAGACCTATTTGGTTCCTTTGATAAATATCCCACTCGCATCCCACTAAGCGACCAAATAGGTCCTCAAGGAAAATATCTAAGCTTTATTTTGAGAAAAAAAGGCCCTATTTTGAAAAAAAAAGACAAAAAAGTTTTTTCGCAAAAAAAAATATTTAATTTTTTTTTTTAATATTTTGTTTCACATTTTGCTAAGAACAATAGATAATAAGTTACATAGATGAGAAGAATCACAAGTTTGGCCAAAATGTTAAATTTTGACCCCCTCTAACTCCGAGAGTTCTTGACCGATCTTGTCTATCCAATAGGTCTAACCTTGCTTTCATCCCGATCGGAAGACATCGATTTTAAAAGTTGGTTCACTTGACGTGAAATCCCCCATATACATATATATTCATAATTGTTTCTGCGAGATAAGAAACATGAAACTACTATAAACAGTTTTCCCTTCTGAATTCAAATAAAATCGATCACTTCTTTTTTAGATTTAATATTGTTGTACTTATTTACATAAATGCAGTGGGAATGCAAAAATGTTGATAAAAATTTTATATTTTTAATACACAAATGGTACATTATACAATAGAAAATAAATAAATCTTGAGTCCAATGAATTTTAAAAATTATCAACAATTACATGAATTACTAATACAATTTTACTAAAACGATAAAATTAAAAACACTAAATTAAAGTAAAAAGAATCATACAAAAACCCCATTCCATTTAAATATATTTACATTTACAATAAAGACAATGAAGTGTACAGTCTGTATTTTATTCATAATTAATCTGGCTTTTGGTGTATCGGTAGAAAAATGGCAAGAAAGTGAAGACGGCAGCAGATTTTATATTGAGGCTGCGACAAAAGTAAATTAATCCAAATTCTTTAAAAAAATTATTGTGAGGAAATTATGTTTTAATTCAAAAAAGTAACATAAATATTTTCTAATTCTATTTTATTTACTTATATTGGTGATAATTTATTACTTTGTGTCAACTTTGTGTGAGTTCCTTTAAGTGAGAAAAAATGTTGTCAGAATTTTGTCTGATTAACAAGTAGACCAATATGCAAATATTAAAAAAAATAAGTTCAAAGTTGTTTGTATGACTCTACGAGCATTTTGTATTGCAAACATAATTTAAATTCGAGCTTGTTTAGATTATATAAAAAGTAGCCTATAAAAAAAACAGTAGCAGAATATATGTAAAGGGTTTTCCAATAGGGACTTCTGAACTTTGACAGTTGATTGCGGCCATATTATTTAAGCTATATCTGTCAAATTGTCTGTCACATATTCACCATGAAGGGATAAAGCGTCCTACAAAAAGTTCAGAGCATTCCCACGACAGCCGCTTCTACGCACCGGAATGACCCGAGTTCACTCGGCCAAGGCCTGTCAACTCAGCAATCACTGCATTCTACAACAACGTTCAGATGATAAAATTGAATGCAAATGGTAATTTTCATCAAAAATTCATCTTCAACGATGAGGCAAATTTCTGGACGTCAGCAAACAAAATTGTTGAATTTGAGAATCCAAGAGCGTTCAATCCATCACGAAAAAGTCATTGTTTGGTGTGGATTTTGGGCTGGCCGCGTCATCGACCCATATTTCTTTGAGAACGACGTTGGCCAGGTCATCACCGTCAACGGCGAGCTTCTTTTGGCCTGAATTGTATGATATGGACACCAACGACATGTGTTTTCAACATGATGGCGCTATGTGCCACACATCTCATGTCACATTGGATATTCTGCACAACCGATTTAAGGGCATGGTCATCTCAGGCGGTGATGATGTTCATGCGAATAAGCCATAAACCACAGCGACCCTCAAAGCCAACATAGCCCATGCCATCGGTCAAATTCAGCCCGATTTAACCTTCCGACGGTTGAGTAGTTTTTGCCCTTATACGAAGTACAAGGTCCACAGGGAATTTTATATGAAAACGCATTTTTTAAACATTTTTTTTGTTTTGATTTATTATTATTTCCTAATTACACATGTATAATGAATGTAAGAAAAAAATTTTCTTTTATATATAACATTATTTATTTTTTATGAGTTTTATATGAAAAAAGCCTAAAAAATTATTGTTGAAATACCAGTACAAGGTCCCTTTTCACACGTTCCCGCACTGAACACATTTAAATCTCAATAGAAACTAAACTATTGGTCGGATCGCTTTAGATTTTAAACGATTCTAGATAAAATTTTCTTGGAATACATGTGGAGGGCGAGTATACTTCCCATGGACCATCAAGGAGTAATTTCAGTTTGAAAATGAAAAAGGTCCCCTTCTCACCCGCCGGAGCGTCAGAGTCATGACAATTTCGATGCTGGATGGCGTCAACCAACCTAGCGGACGATGTTATATTCCACAAATAATGACATCGATAGGCCTTTAAAACGAATAAAAAATGTACATGATATCTTACTCAATCTTAATGTAAAACCCTCTACCTATTAAACACCTATTAAAAGATCTTAAATTATTTTTACAAAATTAAACCAAATTGTAAAATTAGATTCTCAGTCTTGCAAAATAATCAAACACTAATCTACAATTTCAGTACAATTGGTTTGAGGCCTTGAGCGAGTGTGCCCGAAAAAATATGTCCTTGATTGCCATTGACACTTCTGAGAAACATCAACAAATCGACAATTTATTAAAGAGATTATATAGTAAGCAACATATGTGCATATTTTATTTAATAACTTATTTATATAAATATGTATTTCAGCTTCGAGTCCTTCTTTCTGGATTGGCGGTCATGATAATGCCGTTCATTTACGTTTCGAATGGATCTCAACCGGTGAACCATTTGCGTTCACAAATTGGGGACCCAAGCAACCAGCTACCAAAGATAAAAATGAACATTGTTTGTTAATGTGGTCTGATTTCAAGTGGCATGACTATTACTGTCACTATAAAGTGGGCTACATTTGCGAAGAAAATCAATTGGTTAAGAACGTTTATCACGTACGGAAGTTTAATCAAAATGGCACATATATAGGGGGAGGCAAAAATTATTTCTTTTATTTTCATAATGGTAATTAAAAAAAGGCTCTTACGAGTAGTTGTAAGCAAATACAGTTTTTACTTTTAATTGTTCGCCTGTAAATAAAAAAGCTAATGAAATAAAAATTGCAATTATTACTTAGTCCATTATAACTACATATATGTATACTGAAGATTTTATTGAAATCGTAAAATATTAACCCTTTCATTATTAGAGTCAAACGTATGGTTTTTGAATATTTGGGTTTTTGCTTAGAAAGGTAAGTTTGTATATTTTATATTGTATTTATTGACAAATTTTGATAAAACTTCAACAAAACATGCCAAAACGTGGTGTTTAAGAATTTAATCGAAATCGTAAATAATACTTTCCTTCCCTTTTTAAAACGTATTGTTGTAGATTACAAGTATTTTAATACTGAAAATATTTTGCTACCAATCCTATTGAAATATTTTATCAAGTTCAAAGAATCCTAAATATTTGACATCATGAACTTTGAAGCTGATGAAAAATGTTTAACGTTTGCCGTTAAATACTAGGGTATTCAAATTATTAGATTTTTCTCTTTTTCGAATAAAACAAATAATTCGAATAAGAAATTTTAACTTGTCCGAATAAAATTAATCGAATTATTCGTAAAGTTCGTAAAGCAAAGTTTTGATGTAGGATTTTTATTGTTGAAGAAAAACAAAAAATTATCAGAAATATTCTGATCAGATTCCTTCCCGAAAAATCTACAAAACCATTGACTAGAAAACTCTTTTGCTTTTGTTTTGGAGCTATGCTTTAAAAAATTTAAGCTAGTTGGACATCCTGAATTCAAATACAATATAAACGAATTAAGAACTTTTATATTCATTCATTCGGGTTTTAAAATGAGTAACTAATTCTTTAGTAAATGAATTAATCACTTTTTCTAAATTACACTCTGCTACAAAATGACACTTTTTGTCAGAACTTGAAAAGCTGTGTTTTAAAGACAACTTTATATGGGAAAAAATGAGATAGAACTTGTTAAAATCGGTTTATATTTACAAAAGTTATTAAACTTTTTTGAAAAAAGTTCGAAAAAATTTACCTTGTAAATTCAAAAATTTTACAAATATTTTTTTTTTTTACAGTTTTTTGTTTATTTATATGCGCTGTGGGAGAAAATACTAAAAATGTTTTTAATTAAAAGCTGAATAACTTTTAGAATTTTCATACGATTTATATAATTAAAACCATGTTTTGTTAAGAACTAAATTGTCTATATATGTTGGTATAAAGTTTTCTAAACTTTCGTATAAAAATAAGCAATGAAAAGCGACTAAAATCAAAAAAGTTGATAAATTTTGTTTTTCTTTTAGATATTCTTAACAAAAACAATACTTATAACTTAAAAATGTATCAAACAATGCACGTCATTTTAAAGTGTGATCAGTTTTCTTTCCAAACCCGTTAAAAAATTTAAAGTCGGACAAAAACTGACTAAGCTACAGGTCGATAAGTCGACGAACATCATTGAAAACGGTTTTTTCAGAATAACTTCTGAATTTGAGGGTGTTTCTGAAATTTTTAGAGACAATTTGTAGTGTACTCAGCAAGACCTATAACCCACGCTAGGCCGTTTTCCAAGTTTTTTTCCATCGTAGCACCGTGTTATTTATAACAAACTGCATTATACCCTCAAGCTCTATCAACATTGCTGTATATTTGCTTAATTCAGTGGTCTTAGGGAATTATACAAATCTGTCCATTTGATATCATTTTCATTGAACGTGGCTAATTTGAAGACAGACAGTGCATGATTGACGCATTTATAAATAAGCAAAATTCCGTTTGTAATTTCCACAATATAATTTTCCGACCCTATAAAGTGTATATATTCTGGATCTTTATAGATAGCGGTGTCGATTAAGCCATGTCCGTCTGTCTGTCCGTCTGTCTGTTGAAATCAACTTTCCGAAGCCC
The DNA here is from genome assembly GCF_958450345.1 of Calliphora vicina. Lineage (NCBI taxonomy): Eukaryota > Metazoa > Arthropoda > Insecta > Diptera > Calliphoridae > Calliphora > Calliphora vicina. The sequence goes on from NC_088782.1 coordinate 25,935,721, forward strand.
TCAAATAACTTAGATACACGAGACATGAATATCTCCGGAAATCTTCGGGCTCGGTTGCTATTTAAAATCGAGAAAATTGGTCCACAAATGGCTGAGATATAAGGAAAAAACCAGGACAACCTTGATTTTTGACCTATTTTTGACCTATATCTGGATTACTAAGTCATTAATATAGACAATATGGATATCTAATGATAGATATTTCAAAGACCTTTGCAACGACGTGTATAAGACCATAGTAAGTTGGACCTACATTGGATCAAATCGAAAAAAAATATCTTTTAACACGATTTTTTTTTTAACCAAAAGGTTTTTTTTAATCGAAAAAAAATATCTTTTAACACGAATTTTTTTTTAACCAAAAGGTTTTTTTTAGAGTTTTTAAAAAAAAAATTTAAAAAAATCGAAAAAAAATTTTTTCCAAAAAATTAAAAAAAAAACTTTGGAAAAAAAAATAAATTTTGTTTACCTAAAAATATTTAAAATTTTTATTTTGAAGTATAATTTGTTGAAGTGTATATAAGATTCGGCACAGCCGAATACAGCATCTTACTTGTTTAAATTTGGAATGATGAAAAATTTTGAGAAACTTAATCAATTTAAATATACATACATATATGCCTATTTTTTCGTTTTATTCGATTATTCTACAAAAATTGTTCGAATTATTCGTTATTTGAAAATGGTCATTTTTAAATTGTTCGAAAAATTATTCGTAAGAAATTATTCGATTAATCGAACTATCATTACTCAAATGTATACTCTAATAAATACACAAATATAGCAGTGAGATTACAAAAATATCGATAACAATTTTATATTTTAAATAAAAAAAAACTGCATTTATAATAGAAAAAATAAATAAATCTTGAGTTCTAAGAATTTTAGAAATTATCAACAATTACATGAATTACTAATAAAATTTTACTAAAAAACGATAAGAAATAAAATACTAAATTAATTTCAAATAGAATCATACAGAAACCTCATGCAATTTAAATAATTTTACATTTACAATAAAGACAATGAAGTGTACAGTTTGTATTTTATTCATAATTAATCTGGCGTTTGCAGTGCCGGTAGAAAAATGGCAAGAAAGTGAAGACGGCAGCAAATTCTATATTGAAGCTGATACAAAAGTAAATTAATCGAAAGTAAAAACTCTTTTATTCTATAAAAAACGAGTGTATATGTTGAAAAAATTGTAGTGAGAAAATTTTGTTTGTTTTGAACGGATAAGGCATTCTACAATACGTTCAAATGATAAAAATGAATGCAAATGATAATTTTCATCTTCAGCGATGAGGTAAATTTCCGAATTAGCAAACAAAATTGTCGAATTTGGGACGATATAAATCCACGTGAGATCCAAAAGCGTTCAATGTATCCCGAAATTGTCAGTGTTTGGGCTGGCGGAGTCATCGACCCTTATTTACGTCGAGCTTCTTTCAGCCTGAATTGGATGATATGGACACGACATGTGCGACATGATGCCGCTACGAGGCACATTGGGTATTCTTCACGGTCGATTGAGATGACCATGCCTTAATAACCAGCAAACCATAGCCAACATAACCCATGTCATCGGTTAAGCCCGATTTAAGCGTCAGAGTCGTGAAAAATTGCACATTTTGGATGCTGGATGGTGTCAGCGAATCCTCGCGGACATCTGCACGATGTTATATTCCACACATAAGGGCATCGATAGGCCTTTAAAACGAATAATACAAGATACTATATAATACCTATTACAAATTCTTAAATTATTTTTACAAAATTAAACCAAATTGTAAAATTAGATTCTCAAAGTCTTGCAAAATAATCAAACACTAATCTTTTATTTCAGTACAATTGGTTTGAGGCCTTGAGCGAGTGTGCCCGAAAAAATATGTCCTTGATTGCCATTGACACGTCTGCCAAACATCAACAAATCGACAATTTATTAAAGAGATTTTATAGTAAGCTATTATTAACATACATATTTCCTTTCATAACTTATTTAAATATGTATTTCAGACTCGAGTCCTTCTTTCTGGATTGGCGGTCATGATAATGCCCTTCATTTACGTTACGAATGGATCTCAACTGGTCAACCATTATCGTTCACAAATTGGGGACCCGGACAACCGGCTGATAAACTAAAAGATGAACATTGTTTGTTAATATGGTCCGATTTTCAGTGGCATGACAATTCCTGTAACAATAAACACGGCTTCATTTGTGAAGAAAATCAATTGGTTAAGTACGTTTGTCACAGACCGTTGTTAGCAAATGCTATGCAATAGACAAAATTAAAAATATTTTCTATTCTTTGAATAATAGTAATGCTTATTAAAAAAAGTCCTGAAATTTGATTTTAAAAATGTTTTACTTTCAATTGAACGTCCGAAAATTAAAAGACAAAATTAGTAAACTGCAGAACTGCAGAATAACAACAATTAAGAATGAGAGTATAGTCGATCAAGTCCAACCATATGATACACTGAGTAAATTCACAATAACATTTTTCTAATATTTAAATATACTTCGTTTATTTAGCGTTTTTTGTGTATAAGTTTAAAATCAAAACAATTGAATTTTTACTTTAATCAAGGTCAGTTTATTATAAAAAGTATGAAAAAATTAATCAAAAGGTTTTTTATGGAGTGAATTGGTTAGTTTACTAACCACCGTTACGGTTGGCATTAAAAATAACTATGATACAAATTTTTGTAATTTTGTATAAATTTTTTTAAGTCGAATATTTTTGACAAAATTATCAGACCAAACAATCGAAATAACAAAGTAGCACTGAATTCGATGAACAATAAACACTCTGTGTTTATTGTCTTTTAAAAAATTGATTTTTACAATACATTGGGGTCGGGATAGAGTGAACTAATTAATCCAATAAATTCACTTTATCAAGACTGGAAAAATAATAAAAAAAATCATAAAATTTTATGTCAAAAATGTACATTTTATTATATTTTTATAAAATGATTTATAAAAAATTGTATAAATCATTAATGGTTGCTTGTTTTGTACATGTACTTTTGGCTTTTTGTACTGGTAAATCACGAAATTTGTAAAACTAAGATATTTTCATAATCTTTAGTATTGTTCTAAGCCCAGTCAATGGCTTTTTCAAAAATTCGAACAGCTTGAGTTGCTGCTTTATACCCTAGAAGCCAGCCTGCGCTTGCATTGAAACCTCCAGATCGTGTAACTGCTCGTGTATTTTTTTTTATTTTGCCTTAAGCATTTCTCCACTGACAGGTAAATTTTTACGTCGCTGCTTTAAAAGTCAATTATGGAGTATTTTTTCGACGCTGGGACATTTCGCTTTTTGCTAAGTTTTTTTATTTATAGCACTTTTATTGTGACATAGAATTGCACTTTGTATTTTTTTGAATGCCACATATTGTCAGTGTAGCCAGATGTGGGGATTTGTCCCCAATTTGGGGATTTCAAGATTTTTTTGGGGACAGAATTTCGTGGGGAGGGATTTGGGGATTTTAACAAAATTTGGGGATTTACATCCATTTTTGGGGATTTAACATTTTTAGACATTAACGGTATTCACAATGTAGAGTACTTGGCCTAGTAATAAAACAGAAGAGCTATTTATTGACAAACATTTAAATTTCTAATCTATTTGGTTTTATATTTTGTTTAAATAATCATATTTTATTTCTTTCATTTCTTCAGAATTTGATGAAAAAATTTTAGATTTTTCGTTTCCAGGACACTATTTTGATAATAAAAAAATTAAAAAAGGATTTCATCAAAAGTTGACAGATATTAAATTGTTTTAAATTCTTGCTAAACACAGAAAGCTGAATCATTCTCTAAGAGCCAATTTTTGACTTGGTATTTAAATATTAATTACACTGTGCGAAAGTGAAAAAAATGTAAAAAAAAATCAGAAACACCCTCAAATTCAGAAGTTATTCTAAAAAAACAGTTTTCAGTGATGTTCATCAACTTATCGTCGACCTGTAACTTAAGCTGGCCACACACGGTTGATTTGTGAGTATAATTTGTTCGTGTTCGCATCTTGTTACTTGTTAATGGGGCTGTGCGCGAACAAAATCACAAGTAATTGAAAATTTTCAATCACAAATCAGGCGAACAAATCATTCCGCTTTAGTCAGTTTTTTTCCGTCTTTATATTTTTCAACGGGTTTGGAAAGAAAACTGATTACGTTTTAAAACATTGTGTATCTTTTGATACGTTTGTAAGTTATAAGTATTGTTTTTGTTAAGAATATCTAAAAAAAGCAAAATTTGATTTTAGTAGCTTTTCAATACTTATTTTGAACATTTTTAAGAAATCTATGCTCATTTAAATGATTTTCGGAAGTGGGCATTATATGGTAAATTTGGTGAGGCAGGTTCGGCATATATAAAACATATTTTTGCTGAATTTGGTTTTTATATCTATATAACTAAGATATTTATGAGAGCTTAACTATTTTCAGATAGGGCAATCGTATGGGGGCTATGAGAAATGATTTACCAATTCAAATTCAATAGGCTTCGTCCTTGGGGCAATACAAGAGCTTGTACCAAATTATCTTTGAAATTGCGACCTGTAGTTTGATTACAAGGTTTACATGGACGGACGGACATCGCAAAATCGACTCAGAAAGTGATCCAGAACATATTGGTATACTTTAAGGTGGGTATTGGGACAATATTTTTGTACGTTGCAAACATCAGCTCTAACTCAATATACCCTTCTTTGGAACTTTTTTCGAAAAAGTTTAATAACCTTAGCAAATATAAACCGATTTCGACAAGTAATGTTTATTTCTATATATTCTTTAAAACACTGTTTAAAAAAATAGGTTTTCATAGAAAAAAAAATAAAATAACTTTGTTGAATTTGAAAAACGACGAAAAAAATATGCAAAATGTGTGAGTTAGAGGTACTAAAGTACTACTTAAAACTGTTTTTTCAAAATAACTTAAAATTTTGAGAAAGTTTCAAAATCTTTGAAAACGGTTTTAGTATTTCCTCACCTAGCCCTACAACCACCATTGCGTCGCTTTTCAAGTTCTGACAAAAAGTTTTATTTTGTAGCAGAGTGTTATCTCTAAGTTCTATTTTAATACGACAATGAGTTTTTCAGTGCTTTTTTTAAATTATACTTAAATGGATTCCACTTCCGATGCGGTGAAATTAGGGCTTATTTTGTCCATTTTTTACAAAATATACTTTCTTTTTCTGGAATAAAAAATCGCATATTATAAAGCTCTTGATTTCTCAAGGAGTTATAAAAAATAATCCATACAAAAATCGGATAAACATCAAGAATTCTTTGGCAGGTTTCAAAGTAAAATGACATCTTCTAATTTTTTTGTTTTGAATCATCCTAAGTAAAATAAGTTTTTCAAATAAATAAACGAATTCAAATGTTTTTTATTTAGTGGTTACGTCTTTTTCTTCAAATATTTGTCGTGTGTGACCCTACTTTTAGTTTAAGTAGTATAAAAATACTAATGAGAGTAAAACTGCATGTAGACAAAAAATAACAAATAAAAACTTTTGATTTTAAATTTTTTTTGCAAAAAAAAAAACAAAATTCACTCTATAGAGGTAGGCGATGTTCACTCTTTAGATTCTCCAACGTAAAAATTTGTGTGTTCGCACTATCCAGTAGTTCATATTATCAAAAGTTCACTCTAACCCGACTCCACTGTATTTTAAATAAACTGACGGCAAAGTTTTGCAAAAAATCATAAACGATGACTTCAAAAAATATAATTGTTTAGCAAAATGGCAATAGATGCCAATAAACTATTAAAGACTATAGAAAAGGTGGTTAGTAAAGTGACCATTCAACTGCAAAGAGTTAAGAAGTTATTTGTAGAGCATAACTTTAAATACATTAACGATTTAAGTACGTTAATTTAGTAATGATGACTACACGATTTCTATTATTAAACCAACAGATGGATAAAGTTTTAAAGCCCAGGTTTTTAGACCAGAGACCGACCGAACATTTAACAAAATTTAAATTTTAACGGGGAAAATGTGTTCAAAAAACTTGTTTTTTCAGAAAAGTGCCTACTATGACATTGTTTACCATGTGATAGTAAAACCACTTTGTAGGTATTCATTGCCTGTTTAGAATTTTTTATTCAAACCTAAAATTTTTTTTTTAAATTGGCCAAGTTTAGATAGGTCTTTCGCTTAAGTGTGCCAAATTTTACTTTACACGCTTTTTGATTATATTCTCCTTCTCGATCATATAAACATTTTATATAGTTATATAGTTTTTTTTACAAAATTTTGTTCTAAAAAAGAAAAAAACGTTAATCGTGAAGGTCAAAGGTCAAATTTGTCTATATTTGGAATTTCTAATGAATAGATAGCGAAATATTATATATTTTCAGGGCGATTTTAATGAGGATAATATACATTGGGGTCTAACATTTACAACAACAGTGCAAACATGGTTTTGGAACCTTTAAGAGCACTTGGGGTCAAAATGGCTGTGTTTTTCATGATTTAAAAGTTTAGGGTCATTTGGACCCCAAGTGCTGCTAAGGGTCAATTTTTGTGCTGTTATTTCAAATTCTGGACTTTATGTTCACCCCTATCGGCAATAACATGTGAAATTTTGTTCCCATGAAATATCCATTTCCCTCGAAGGGAAAATTACTATCGGGAATATCACGATTAACTTTACATTCACAATAGTTGATTTTGTTCGTAACAGCTGTTTATTGTTTACAAAATTCCATCTAAAAATTTCACAACAAGGGGAATTGTTTCACGTGAACAAAGTTGATGAACGAAAAAAGGAAAAGGGAAAATATTTCACGTGAAATATTGATTCGTGATAGGGGTGGTTATATATTCCTCAAGTTTCATTAAAATCAGCCCAAAATATATAACATTCGCTATCTTTTCATTAGAAATTCCAAATATAGAAAAATTTTACCTTTGATCTTCACGATTTAAAGATTAACGTTTTCCGATTTTAGTAAAACTTTCAGAATATATTTAAAATTACTAGGACTATAATATTATGAATAGGTTTTACTTAAAATTTATAACAGTAAGAAAATTGGGCTCATTCGCCAAAATATGTTCAAAAAATTAGTTTTTCTTGAAAATCGCAAAATTTAAATCGTAGGTACGGAAAAACTGTAAGAGGTTTTGACATCATTTTTACATATTTTTATTCCCTATTTTGATCTCAATAAACCCCAATCTTATGATCGAAAAAATCTGAAATTTGTTTAACAAAATTTTTAAAAATTTTAAAATGGAGTTTTGAAACAGCCGTTAAAAAAAATTATTTTTTTTGGCCATACCTGCGAATAGGTTAACGGTATCCTACGAAGACAAAAACTCATATACAAGTAAATATGGACATATTTTAAGTAAAAATGAGCTTTTATTTTAATTTTTCTCGAAATATCTTAATTTTTTTTTCAAAATTTTTTGTTCAAGTGGCCTGAAACACGTTAATGGTCTGGCGAATTTGTAATAACTTTAAAATTTTTTAATCAAATTTTGTCATTTATATCTCATTACAACGATAATTACGTACATATTTCGATTATTTTGCATTCAATTGCAAAAGTATTTATTTAGTAGCAACATTTTTTCAAAAACTGAAAAATTTGCATTTTTCTCTAATTTTGGCGATAATACAGTTTTTGGGTCATTTTGAACCAAAGGAGATACAGGGTTAATTTCCAAAACTTTTTTTTAATGTAAAATTCATTAATATAAATAAATCTACATATTTCTAGAAAACAATGCAGAAAGTTAACGAGTGTCACCTATTTATTCCATATTAACAGTAAAATTTTGCATATATCTGAACTTTGACCTCGATGCGCGTCCAGAAATCGTTGCCCGATTTGGCTCAAATTTTCTGCACTTAACATTTAGGCCTAGTGTCACAATATTCCACCCGGCACTCTTTGAAATCTAAAAAAAAAATCGGCTGTCACTCTACTGCACATGTTTGGAACGTTCGGCATCTTCCGCGCTGGTACGCCCTCAACGATATTCTGTAAACCGCTTTCTACCATTGAAATTGATGGTGCAGAGTTCTCATAGTATTTATCATATTTCATTCCGAAAAAATAATGTTTAATGAGCAATTGAAATTTAGGTTCTATAAAAGAGAAACCAACGCCAATTTTCAATTTTAGAGCAACTTCAAATTTTGTATGACGATAAAGAATCTTTGTACCAAGTTTGAACAAATTTGGAACGGACAAGGTCCGATGACATATCGAACATTTTTGTTTCCTCTCTATAGTTTTACTTTATTATTACTTTAAATAATTGTTGTTTTGGAGACCAAATGTCCATAAAGCTTGTTACTGGTAACTGTTTGCAGTTTTTGCCACATACTCTCCAGGAGGACAATGAAGTCAAATTTATACAGTTTTATACAGTTTTGAAGCAACTAAAACCGAATGACTTTTATTGTATTGTATAGAATGCATTGTAGGTATGTGTTGTTAATATTGCAATTGTTAATGTCGTTTTATGTTGTAACTTTATGCCTCAAAACCATAGTCCAGTTTTGTATTGTATAAACATTCATATTGTGGAACATGCATTCATACATACATAAATATATAAAACTTTATACAAAGGCTTTCTCACACTATCACCAGTCAACTCACATACAGTTAGAAATCGGTTAAAACTTCCACGAATCCTGCAATGCCTGTGGTCTATTTAAGTTGTTCGCTTTTATTTCCTTTTTATTCATACTTATTTGTTGTTGTTGTTGTTTCTGTTGTACGAATAGTTAGTTGTGTTGTTGCTTTAGCTGCTCCTGTAACGGCTCTTTCAAGCAACAATAGAAACTGTGAACTGAAAGTATGAAATATAAAAAAAATAAATAAAACAACATGGCTGTTTCCGTTTATACAACAGGAGTATTTTTTTATTTTGTTTTTTGTTCTGTTTTGCCATAAAATGAATTTTATTCCATTGAAAACTTTGTTGTTTGATTCGTTTTGGTTTTTCTGCTTTCTTTTTTTTTTGCAAAACAATAAAGTGTATGAATGGGGGGGGGGAAAGAGAAAAACTTTGTTTTTTTTCGCAAAATTTCAGAATTGGGTTCATCATTGTTAACGCCAATTTACATGTCTGGTTTATATTGCATAAAAGTGTATTGTGTTTGTAAACAAATGTCAATGTATGAGTGTTGGTGTAGAGAGAAAAGTCATTTCGAATGACTGCCAGATTAATTTAAATATTGGAGTTTTCTTTTGTTCAACAAAAAAATAAATGAATAATTCGAATAACCCCCAGTAACACGAAATCTGGTTATGTGTTAACTAATAGTTATACTGACAGTTTTCATACAAAAATAATTTTAACCGACAGTATAACTTTTATTAACGCATAACCAGGCTTCGTGTTAATGGGGGTTAGAGACTTTAATTTGTTTGAACAATTCGTTCACATGTTTAAAATGAATAAAGGTTTTTTAATATTTTTTGTTAGAGAAAAACAACTCTAAAGTAAACAACAGCTCGTCAAATGCTGGAAGTTTTGCTTTACGTCTTTAATTAGAAAAAAGTGCCGCTTAAGCTCAATGAAGCTTTCAAAGTGCCAGATATGGTTTGTTCGGTTCCGATGTGGTGCTTTTGACATGGAAGACAAAGATCAGAAATCTAGCCAGACCATCAGTTTACCCGCCTTACAGTCCAGACCTTGACCCGTCCGACTTCTATTTGTTTCGATCGATGTAGAACTCTCTCTCTCTCTCTCTGGGATTCGCTTTAAATCAGAACAGAGTATCTGAAATTGGCTCGATTAGATCTTGTCCTCCAAAAATTAATTGGATGCTACAAATGTTTCAAAATAAAATCTAAAAATTTAAAAAATTCTTCTCACATTATCGCATTATGGATGCCTCATCAAGAATGGACCATACAATGTCTGTTTTAAAATCAATTCCAAAATCATTCAATCTTTATTTATCCTAAGTTAGGATTCCTAACTAATATTTTTTGCCGTTCCATCTATATTTAATTTTTCAAATTCTAAACTAATTTTGAATTATCAATTCTTGCAGCTAAGTTTATAAATTTGAAGAAGGAGCTACTTACTTGTAGATTTTTGATCATAATAAACATTATAATTCCATATTTTAATTTCACTAAACGACATTTTAATACCAGAATTAATATATCCTGATTTAATTTTTGTCCTTGAACATTAAACTGTCATATGTTATTTACTGTCATATGAATTTAAAATGGGAATGTCATTGTATGTGGCCGATTGCCATACTCTGCATAACACTTCACTATTAAAATCAATAGTACTAATTCTACTGCATTTGAGAAAAAAGAAAAAATAATTCATCAGAGAGCGGAGTTGAACTCATTTTTCGTTTTGTAGTCAAATGCTCTATCCACTAAGCCACAGATCTCTTATTTGTACTGTTCTCTATTTGTTATTAAGAATTGCATGTGAGTTAGCTCTCAATTTTTGCATTTTCTGCATCATCAGTGAAAACTGGCACATTCTGCTTTACATGTGGTCATCGAAGTAGTAATTTTACACGGTTTTACTTTACTTTGTCACTTTTCCAACTGCTTGGAAATATTAATGTTTTCTCATGCTTTTTTTACAAATATATTCTCACCACTTAGGTTTTTGACAACTGAGTTAGGTGTTTCATAGGATAGTTTCGATCTATGTTTAATTATCTATGGATCTAGGTTTTACAGCCATATTTTCGTAGTGACAAACAATTTTGCTGGTAAACGTTACTCTGTTACTAATATATCCAATATATCAAATGGTAATTCAAATGATAATATTACAATAAAATTGTGTTTTCTAGCTAAACAACCGATTTTAAGGTGAACAAGGCGCAAACTACACACAGTGGATAAAGCAAAACAAAATAATAAATATGGTCCAGAACGCGACATTCGAACACCTTAGAAGTGAAAAATAAAGAAATCTTAGTAATTTGTTTCATGTTTTCATTTTTCGTCAGCACATTAATTTGTTGTTACAAATATATAAGAAATAAATATGGGATCAGGAACGCGACAAAAAAATTAAAATCGGTTTCAAGTGCTTCTAGAAAAATACCAAACAAAATCTACGAATTGGAAGATAATTTTTTAAGTATAATAATGCGGCCTTCTGTTGATAGTTGTAGGGTTTTTATCCCGGGAATTCCCGTTACAAATTTCCCGGGAATTTTGCCAATTTTTCACTAACCTATTTCCGGGATGAAAATTTAAAAAGTGAATTTATTATTTATATAATTTATTTCTTATTGAATAATTTTTAATTGAATCATTATTAAATGACTAAATTGAATTAAAATGACAATTTTTTCAATTAATTTTGTAAATGATTTGATTTAACAAAAATTTAATCATTCTAAGTTTTAATAAATTCTGTTATTAATTAGCTTTAAAATTAATTCAGTTTAAACAAAGGCTTTGGAATGAATCTAAAAAATTCAATATTAGGAATGGATTTATGGAATGAAAGGCTGACATTATTTTTCTGCCTCATACAATATTTTTCCAAGTTTTCTTTCAGCAGCTTGCTATTTGTGTTGCCAACTTCTACAGCTCTAACTTATTTTCTCAGCTGGCTTATCGCAACATTCTATATTGTTTTGTTGATCTCTTTTAATTTTAAGTTTTACCAATCTAAATATGCATGTTAAAATCATAAAAAAAACATTTGGTTTATGGAAAAAAAATACTATAGCGAACGAGACAAACTTTGAAAATCAAAACAAAATGTTTAGTGCTTTCATTACATTCCATAACTTGTTTTAGTTATAGCAACTAAATTTTTATTTGAATTAAAATTTTAAGCTACTTGATTAGCACGATCAAATGTTACTGATAATAAACGATAATTTAGGTATAAGAACGCGACATTAGAACAAAATCAAATGAAAAATTTGCCGTTAATCGAGCTTTAATTATTATTATTTCATTTTGTTTGAATTATTTCATAAGATCTGTGGAGAAATCATAATATATCAATATGTAAACAATAAATACTAAATCGAAAATGTAACTAAAAGTTAGCTAAGAGCAAGAAAAAATTTGATATAATGAATTGAATAATGAAAAAATTATTTGTTTATTAACGTTTTAACTTTCTGTGGAAATGCCCAAATGATTGATATATTTAATTTTGAAGGGTGCATATCTGTCACTTATTCTCAATCAGTTACTGAACATTATAGTGTAAACGCCAACGTTTTTTTTTGCTTCGAAAATATCGAATTTTGTGAATGTGCTCAATCGGTTTAAAGTACTAGAGATGGTTTGTGGGGTTCTGAAGTGGTGATTTTGGCACGGATCACGACAAAGATCGCCCAGGCCAGCAAAATAAAGGTTGAAGGCAAAGAATTGGAGACATTAAATATTTCAAAATAAAAACTAAAACTTGAAAAAATCACGCATTTTTAAGTCATACACTTAATAATTTTAGGTTTTTGTTTTTTCCATAACATAAGAATTATTTAAAAAAAAAAACTTTCAAAACTTTTTCCAATACATAAATTCAAATAATTGACAATATTTTGCAATGAATAATAATAAAAAAAGAAATTTCAAAATTTTTTTAAAAAAAATTCTATTTAAAATTTTTTTTATGTTACGATATTTACGATATTTAAAATAATACTCCACTGTATTTGGATTTTAGTATAAAAAAACTCAAATATCTGAAATCGTTAATAACTTTGTAAATACAGCGATTTTAAGGAAAACAAGCTCAACCTGTGATCACTCAAAAAAAAAATCGATTTCTAGTATAAAAAAACTCAAATATCTTAAATCGTTAATAACTTTGTAAATACTGTGATTTTAAGGAAAACAAGCTCAATTTGTGATCACTCACATTTTATATCAAAAATCGATTATTAGTATAAAAAAACTCAAATATCTTAAATCTTTAATAACTTTGTAAATACTGCGATTTTAGGGAAAACAAGTTCAATCTGTGATTACTCATATTTTATATCAAAAACCGATTTTTAGTATAAAAAACTCAAATATCTTAAATCTTTAATAACTTTGTAAATACAGCGATTTTAGGGAAAACAAGCTCAATCTGTGATCACTCAAAAAAAAAAACGATTTCTAATATAACAAAACTCAAACTCGATCACTCACATTTTATACCAAAAATCAATTTTTAGTATAAAAAAAACTCAAATATCTTAAATCGTTAATAACTTTGTAAATACAGCGATTTTAAGGAAAACAAGCTTAATCTGTGATCACTCTTATTTTATACCAAAAATCGATTTTTAGTATAAAAAAACTCAAATATCTTAAATCGTTAATAACTTTGTAAATACAGCGATTTTAGGGAAAACAAGCTCAATCTGTGATCACTCATATTTTATATCACTCATATTTAGTATAAAAAACTCAAAACTCAAATATCATAAATCGTTAATAACTTTGTAAATACTGCGATTTTAGGGAAAACAAGCTCAATCTGTGATCACTCATATTTTATACCAAAAATCGATTTTTAGTATAAAAAAACTCAAATATCTTAAATCGTTAATAACTTTGTAAATACAGCGATTTTAGGGAAAACAAGCTCAATCTGTGATCACTCATATTTTATATCAAAAATCGATTTTTAGTATACAAAAACTAAAATATCTTAAATCGTTAATAACTTTGTAAATACTGTGATTTTAGGGAAAACAAGCTCAATCTGTGATCACTCATATTTTATATCAAAAATCGATTTTTAGTATAAAAAACTGAAATATCTTAAATCGTTAATAACCTAGTAAATACTGCGATTTTAGGGAAACAAGTTCAATCCGTGATCAGTCGTATTTTATACCAAAAATCGATTTTTAACATAAAAAACTCAAATATGTTAAATCGTTAATAACTTTGTAAATACTGCGGTTTTAAGGAAAACAAGCTCAATCTGTGATCACTCATATTTGATATCTAAAATTAATACTTTTGTTTTTAACATGGCTAATGTAGAGACAGGATTTTCTCTATATTAAAGTATTTTTAAAAGTTGTAAACAGAATTATTTAAAATTTTTTATTAGAAAAAATAATTTTTAAGATACTGATTATTATCGTTATTTATTTGTTTATAAATGTTTATTAAAATTAACAACACATGCTTTAGTTAATTTAATAACTAAAAAAAATTTCAAATAGGATTTTTTTTTATGTTACGATATTTAAAATAATACTCCACTGTATGGATTTAAAATCAACATTACGACTTTTGTGGTTAGTCTGTACTTTTTTAGCCCACCCAATATGTTTTATGCCAGTACATATTTATTTGTAGTGCTGAGTGTGATGAAGTATTTTCCGTTGTTGATTTTTTTCTATACTTTTCTCGATTTTTTAATGTACTTCAAAGGCTTAAACAGAAAAAAGGTTTTGTTTATTTAATTAAGCATTTTAATGTTAATAATTGGTATAACTTCAAAACGCTTCAAATGCTGCTAGCACGAGTTAAAGGCATGTTTTTGTAATGTTTGCAACGACATTATAAAGAGGACAAGTATCTTGAAGTCTGAATAGAGGACAAGTATCTTAAAAGGTAATTAAAATCGAGTATAAAGAGTATATAAAAGGTAATTAAAAACGTTGAAACATTAGACCTTATCACGAATGACATTTACTTCAGTTTTATAAGTCGGAAAGACTCCAAATAAAATTCTAAACTAAACAAATGATGGTACATTTAAATCTAATTATCATTTTGCCCACATTAACCTCTTTTTTAATATTCTCTCTTTTTTATGACAAATGAGATTTAATTCATCACAATCCTTGTCCAAATGTTTGTATGTTTTTTTAAGTACTTTAAATATAAATAGTTAATTAATTATTTATAATCAATTTGTATGGCAATAATTCATGCAGTAATAATTTAATAATATGACATTGTCTACTTTTTTTTATTTTTGTTAAATTTATTTGTTTTTGATTAAAAATACACATTAATATCAATGTACGAAATTAATGTGAAAATAATTATTATGAATTTTTACTGTTTATCTTTTTTATTTTCAACTAAATTTAAATTAATATCAAAATGTGTATTTTTTTATATTTTTTTTTCAACAATAAATCTGTCTGTGTAAATAAATTATAATTATATTCGTTAAATATTTATTGTATTATTTTGAAATTGTAAATAATTTATTGTGACCAATATTTGCCTTGATAAAGAATTTAATTATTTAATTTTTTCTAATTAAATCTACATATTTTATTTGATTAATATTAATTGAAAGTGTGTGTTTTATATAAAATTATAATTTGAAATGGAAAAAATGATAAAAAAAGTAATTTAAGAGAAATAAATTAATTATTAAATTAACTAAAGCATGTGTTGTTAATTTTAATAAACATTTATAAACAAATAAATTTTTTCTAATAAAAAATTTTAAATAATTCTGTTTACAACTTTTAAAAATACTTTAATATAGAGGAAAACCTGTCTCTACATTAGCCAAGTTAAAAACAAAAGTATTAATTTTAGATCCATTTACCTAACAAGCTAGATTTTGTAGTGTTTTCAAAGTTATTAAGATTTTTTATTTTTATTTAAGAGTTTTTATACTAAAATTAAATTTTTGGTATAAAATACGACTGAGCTTGTTTTCCCTAAAATCGCAGTATTTACAAAGTTATTAACGATTTAAGATATTTGAGATTTTTATGATAAAAATCGATTTTTGATATAAAATATGAGTGATCACAGATTGAGCTTGTTTTCCTTAAAATCGCAGTATTTACAAAGTTATTAACGATTTAAGATATTTGAGTTTTTTTATACTAAAAATCGATTTTTGATATAAAATGTGAGTGATCACAGATTAAGCTTGTTTTTCCTAAAATCGCAGTATTTACAGTTATTGACGATTTAAGATATTTGTGTTTTTTTATACTAAAAATCGATTTTTGATATAAAATGTGAGTGATCACAGATTAAGCTTGTTTTTCCTAAAATCGCAGTATTTACAAAGTTATTGACGATTTAAGATATTTGAGAATTTTATGCTAAAAATCTACTTTTAGTATAAAATATGACTGATCACAGATTAAGCTATTTTTCCCTAAAATCTCAGCATTTACAAAGTTATTAACGATTTAAGATATTTGAGTTTTTTTATTCTAAAAATAGATTTTTGGTATAAAATATGAGTGATCACAGATTAAGCTTGTTTTCCCTAAAATCGCAGTATTTACAAAGTTATTAACGATTTAAGATATTTGAGTTTTTTTATACTAAAAATCGATTTTTGATATAAAATATGAGTGATCACAGATTGAGCTTATTTTCCTTAAAATCGCAGTATTTACAAAGTTATTGACGATTTAAGATATTTGAGAATTTTATGCTAAAAATCGATTTAAGATATTTGAGAATTTTATGCTAAAAATCGACTTTTATATAATATGAGTGATCACAGATTGAGCTTGTTTTCCTTAAAATCGCAGTATTTACAAAGTTATTGACGATATAAGATATTTCAGTTTTTTTATACTAAAAATCGATTTTTGGTATAAATTATGAGTGATCACAGATTGAGCTTGTTTTCCCTAAAATCGCAGTATTTACAAAGTTATTAACGATTTAAGATATTTGAGTTTTTTTATACTAAAAATCGATTTTTGATATAAAATATGAGTGATCACAGATTGAGCTTATTTTCCTTAAAATCGCAGTATTTACAAAGTTATTGACGATTTAAGATATTTGAGAATTTTATGCTAAAAATCGACTTTTATATAATATGAGTGATCACAGATTGAGCTTGTTTTCCTTAAAATCGCAGTATTTACAAAGTTATTGACGATATAAGATATTTCAGTTTTTTTATACTAAAAATCGATTTTTGTTATAAAATATGAGTGATCACAGATTGAGTTTGTTTTCTCTAAAATCTCAGTATTTATAAAGTTATTAACGATTTAAGATATTTGATTTTTTTATATTAAAAATCTATTTTTGATATAAAATATGAGTGATCACAGATTAAGCTTGTTTTCCCTAAAATCGCAGTATTTAAAAAGTTATTAGCAATTTAAGATATTTGAGAATTTTATGCTAAAAATCGACTTTTAGTATAAAATATGAGTGATCACAGATTGAGCTTGTTTTCCTTAAAGTCGCAGTATTTACAAAGTTATTGACGATTTAAGATATTTTAGTTTTTTTGTACTAAAAATCGATTTTTGGTATAAATTATGAGTGATCACAGATTAAACTTGTTTTCCCTAAAATCGCAGTATTTAAAAAGTTATTAGCAATTTAAGATATTTGAGTTTTTTATACTAAAAATCGATTTTTGGTATAAATTATGAGTGACCAGGGAAACCAAAATATGCAAATGCATGTTTTTTCTGGTGAGTCTAATGAGCACATGGATAAGATATTTACACGTTTCAGAACTATTTAAGAATTTTGGCATCGATTTGTTAGTGCATATTTTTGCATATTTGACCTTTAAATACATATTTTTGCATATATTTGTTTTAAGAGCATATTTATGTCATATTTTGCGTTTTTAGAGCATATTTTACTGTTTAATAGCATATTTTGAGTTTATCAAAAACAAATTTTGTCTTACTTATATTTCGCTGTTGTGTTACAGGTTTTTACTTCCTTTGTTTAAAATTCAAAATTGAGAAATAGATGGCTTTTCACCAAAAAAAATTTAACATTTCGAAAAATTTTTTTATCCAAAAAATTAAAAAACTGGAAAAAAATTTTTGTTCACCTAAAAATATTTAAATTTTTTATTTTGAAGTATAATTAGGTGAAGGGTATATAAGATTCGGCACAGCCGAATATAGCTCTCTTACTTGTTTTAATATAAAATAAGCACTATTTTAATAATAGCTCCATCTAAATATCAAATTTTAGTTCTAATTCAAACTTAACCGTTCTAAGTGTTAAAGAAATATTGTCTTTTAAATTTGCTCCTATAACATCAGTTGATGTCGAAAGAACATTTTCTATGTTTAAAAATGTTTTCAGATCCAATAGACAACGATTTTTATTTGAAAATGTAAGTAAATTTTTTTTGGTTAAAAATTATGTAAAAGTTTGTTTTTTTAAGAGCATATTTTTTAAATTTTAAGAGCATATTTTAAAGTTTTTACTGCATATTTAAAGCGCATAAAACGCTTTTTTTAGAGCATATTTCCGGTTTCCCTGGTGATCACAGATTGAGCTTGTTTTCCCTAAAATCGCTGTATTTACAAAGTTATTAAAAATCGATTTTTGATATAAAATATGAGTGATCACAGATTAAGCTTGTTTTCCTTAAAATCGCAGTATTTACAAAGTTATTAAGGATTTCAGATATTTGAGATTTTTATACTAAAAATCGATTTTTGATATAAAGTTATTAACGATTTAAGATATTTGAGTTTTTTTATACTGAAAATCGATTTTTGATATAAAATGTGAGTGATCACAGATTAAGCTTGTTTTTCCTAAAATCGCGGTATTTACAAAGTTATTAACGATTTAAGATATTTGAGTTTTTTATGCTAAAAATCGATTTTTGATATAAAATATGAGTGATCACAGATTGAGCTTGTTTTTCCTAAAATCGCAGTATTTACAAAGTTATTAACGATTTAAAATATTTTAGTTTTTTTATACTGAAAATCGATTTTTGATATAAAATATGAGTGATCACAGATTGAGCTTGTTTTTCCTAAAATCGTAGTATTTACAAAGTTATTAACGATTTAAGATATTTGAGTTTTCTTATGCAAAAAATCGATTTTTGATATAAAATATGAGTGGTCACAGATTAAGCTTGTTTTCCTTAAAATCGCAGTATTTACAAAGTTATTAACGATTTAAGATATTTGAGTTTTTTTATACTAAAAATCGATTTTTGATATAAATATGACTGATCACAGATTGAGCTTGTTTTCCCTAAAAACGCTGTATTTACAAAGTAATTAACGATTTAAGATATTTGAGTTTTTTATACTAAAAATCGATTTTTGATATAAATATGAGTGATCACAGATTCAGCTTGTTTTCCCTAAAATCGCAGTATTTACAAAGTTATTAACGATTTAAGATATTTGAGTTTTTTATACTAAAAATCGATTTTTGGTATAAAATATGAGTGATCACAGATTAAGCTTGTTTTTCCTAAAATCGCAGTATTTACAAAGTTATTAACGATTTAAGATATTTGAGTTTTTTTATACTAAAAATCGATTTTTGATATAAAATATGAGTGATCACAGATTGAACTTGTTTTCCCTAAAATCGCAGTATTTACAAAGTTATTAACGATTTAAGTTATTTGAGATTTTTATGATAAAAATCGATTTTTGATATAAATTTGAGTGATCACAGATTGAACTTGTTTTCCTTAAAATCGCTGTATTTATAAAGTTATTAACGATTTAAGATATTTGAGTTTTTTTATACTCGATTTTTGTTATAAAATATGAGTGATCACAGATTGAACTTGTTTCCCTAAAATCGCAGTATTTACTAGGTTATTAACGATTTAAGATATTTCAGTTTTTTATATTAAAAATCGATTTTTGATATAAAATATGAGTGATCACGGATTGAGCTTGTTTAAACTAAAATCGCAATATTTACAAAGTTATTAACGATTTAAGATATTTGAGTTTTTTTTATACTAAAAATCGATTTTTGGTATAAAATATGAATGATTAGAGATTGAGCTTGTTTTCCCTAAAATCGCTGTATTTACAAAGTTATTTACGATTTAAGATATTTGAGATTTTTATGATAAAAATCGATTTTTGATATAAAATATGAGTGATCACAGATTAAGCTTATTTTCCTTAAAATCGATAAATCGCAGTATTTACAAAGTTATTAACGATTTAAGATATTTGAGTTTTTTATACTAAAAATCGATTTTTGGTATAAAGTACGAGTGATCACAGGTCGATTTTTGCCTGGTGTAGTGGTTTTTTTACAAGAAGACACTTTAAACGACAAAAGTCATAAAATGCTTTCCAATTTTTTGAAAGTAAAATAGAAATAGCAGATTAATTTTCTATATATTTGGGTTAAATTGGTTTATGTATTTCAATAGAAAATAGTTTCAAGACAAATGCTGAATACATAATCTGTTTAATGAGAAACAAAATGGTTGGAAGTATTTTTCTTAGAAAATATTAAGTAAATATTTAGAAATCCAAAAACTTTAAGAGAGAAAGGCTAAAGTATTTTCAAATAGCAGTCTTAAGTAGCAACTTAAAGACTTTCTCACATATGCAGAGACCTGTGCAATTTTTCTTTAAATCTTAGCACCTTTGCTTAAACGTTTTTACATAAACTTTATTTAAATATTAACTATCTTTTAATAAATATCTCTCTATTCACACCTATGTCAAGTAAAAGAATAAAAACAGATTTTTTTTATACATATTGTAGTAGGAGCCTCTTATAGGTTTCTTCATAGAGGACAACTAAAACAAACAGTTTTAATTTTCGTTTCTTAATGACTTTTCATGAACTTAATCTGTTCAAGAACATTTTCAAATGTAAACATTCAGACAGCCAGCAACAACACCCAACAACAGCAGCAGCAGCAACAATAACAAAGCATACAGTAATTGAGAACGTGTTTTATCGTTGATCATAAAATACACTTGCTCGTAAAAACATACATATCTATACATATTTACCATATACGTACTCGAATTCACATTCACACTTTTACATGTATGTAATGTTTAATTATCATACAGCCTTTGGATGTAGTTCGTCGTATATGTTAGCTACAAAAAAACCACCATTGGTTACCCACCAATCTACTTGCAAGGCTTTTAACTGGCGAATTTAATATGCACATGTCATTGTGAGTGTTTAAATTGACACCCCCATTTGCTCTTTGATTCAGCTCACCAAAGGCAATGGATAATGCCATCATAAAATAAAGTAAATTTTAGTTTTAGTTGCAATCATTGACAACTTGGGGTCTCCCTAAAGTAGAAAAGTATAATACATTAATGGGTAACGCTACAGCTTATGTGGGTAATAAAACTTCCTTAACAGCTTATTTCTTAAACTGCTTAAACACTATTAAAAGAGCCCTAAGCAATAACAATTTTAAAGAAGAATAAAACTTTGAAGAATTTGAATAAAAAAACTTTAAAAAAAATTTTGTATTATCACACGGCCCATTAAACTATTCGCGTTAATAACAAAATATACAAAAGTGAACGTAAAAATACGCAGAGGTTTCGCATGTAGCAAGTCTGATTCGTTGAAGTTCATACGGAAATTCTTTACGACTTGATAACATTATAAATACTTTGTTTTTAAACTAATTTTAAAATTGCAAACATGAGTTTAGTCTTTTAAATGGAAAAATATTTGTAAAAATCGGTTGGAAAATGGCTGAGTTACGATCTATTCTTGACGAAGCGCATTCTGGACGTCCAATTCTGGGCCACTTTTTCGAGACACGAATGAGACGAGCAATTTTGGCTCCTGATGCATCAATTGTTACTTCAGCTTAAACCAGTGAATTCACGTGATCCCACAGAAAATAATCGACAGGTGTCAAATTCAACGACTTTGGAGGCCAATTTACAGGTCCATTTATCGAAATCAAGTTATCGTCAAATTTTGATTTCAATAAATCGAAGGTTGCGGTCGGATTAATTTCATAGATATTTTCAAACAAAACCACTGGTCATCACTGACAGTAACGCGATCTCCGGCATAATTTTTGAAGAAATAAGGCCCGATAATGCCACCAGCCACCAGAAAACCGCAGCAAACGGTGCATTTTTCTGGATGTAATGGAGTCTGTAGGCTCTGTTGTGGATTAGTCTCACCATATGCGGCAATTTAATGAGCCTTATCGCTAAACACAAAATAAATTCAAGGTAAAAATATTGGGTGTATGACTTAAAAATGTGGGATTTACAATAGACAGCGTTTCTTTCGAACGCGATTTTTGATAACTTATAATGTCATATTGAAGGATAAATTAATGGCTTTTATTCTCACTTAGTTACTGAACATTACAAAGTAAAAAACAAAGATTTTTTGCTTCGAAAATGTCGAATTTTTTGAGGGAAGTTTTGCTTCACTTCTTTGATTTGACATAAAAAGTGCCGCTGAAGAACACTAATTGCTCACCAAAGCTAATGGTGAATGACTTCCATCGGTGAGATGGTTTGTGCGATTCAGAAGTGGTGATTTTCACCCAGAAGACAAATACCGCCCAGGCCAGCCAAATATGTTTAAATACCAAAAATTGAAGGCATGACTCCATAAAGATTGTTGTTAAACTCAATAAGAGCTTTCACAATCATTGGGAGCTACTCAAGTAGCATTTTTAAAACTTTTTCAAGCAGAAGGATTCATCCAAAAGCAGGAAAATTGGATACCAAACGAATTGAAACCGAGAGTCCTTGAAAGACGATTTTGTATGTCCGAAATTCTGCTTCAACGGTGTAAAAAAGAGTCATTGCTTGCGATGAAAAAAAAATATCCATTACGACAATCCGAAGCATATGAGATCGTATGTGAAGCCGGACATCAAAGCCATGTATTTGGTGGGCGCTGCTATTATGAGCTGCTGAAATCTGACCAGACCATCACAAGCAACATGAACCGAACACAACTGATTCGTTTGAAGCGAGAATTGACCGAAAAATGTCCATCATATCAACTCTCGGTCACATGGTACCTGTACCTGTTAAAAAGTATTTAGAATGAAGCGGTTGGGAAGTTTTGCCTCACTAGCTTTATAGTCCAGACTTTGCCCCATCCGACTACTATTTGTTTTAATAGATGCTACGCTTCACTTTGGAACAGAGTATCCGATATTGACTTGATTCCATATGTTGCCAGAAAGATAGGAAAAGGTCATAGCTAACAATGACCAATACTTGGAATAAATAACATTTAAATATAATTGTAGAAATGTCTCGAAATTAAAGCTAAACATTTGAATATCCCGCATTTTAAGTCATACACACAATATATTAATTTGATACTCTTTTTCCGAATATGTCTATGTATTCCTTACTGAGGGTATAAAAAAAACAACATTTTAAATGACCAACGAGTGGTATGATTAATATCATTAATATTAAATAATAATAATATTACTCATACAACATGTAGACCATTTAGAACATTATTTTTTACACACAAAGAAAGGAATATATTCTAAACGGTTGGATATTTAGAAAATATTTTCTAACTACACAGAAAAAATTATATTTCAATTCAATCATTTATCACATATTGAACTGGTTTCAATTATTTCATAATTAAATCAAGTATTCATGTGCTCAAAAACAAAATTTTCTGATATTTTCTATTGAATTTGATAATTTTGACAATTGAATATACAATTTTTGTTATTGGTTGAACTTTAAATACAAAAATTATTGAATAGATAATTTTCGTAATTGAAAACCCATTTTTGTTATTTTTTGTGTTTTCAATTACGAAAATTATCTATTCAATAATTTTTGTATTTAAAGTTCAACCAATAACGAAAATTGTATATTCAATTGTCAAAATTATCAAATTCAAAACTAAAAATTCAATAGAAAATATCAGAAAATTTTGTTTTTGAGCACATGAATATTTGACTCAATTATAAAATAATTGAAAGCAATTCAATATGTGATATATATTTGAATTGAAACGGTTTAAAAAATAATTTTTTCTGTGTATACTATTTATGGATATCTAAATTTTTTCAAGTTTTGATATTAAACCAGCTTTATGAATCTTAATGAATTTAAATGTAGCGTACAACAATTCAAATACACTGACTATCTTGTTGCAAGTGTTACTTAAATCCACAACAACAACAACTACGAAAATTATACTACTGTCTCCTTAAAACACAAAAGTGTTGTTATAAAAGATTTATACACCAAATAATAAGAATGATATGGAAAGACAGACAGAAGAAAAAAAAAACGTATGCATAAATTTCGAATTGTATTAAGAAGACAAAAACTACAAATAAATAAAAATCACATGAGAAAATTGTTAAGGAAATAGAAACGTACACAAATGTGAAACCAAGAATACAAAAAAAAAATACCGGAGAAAAAAAGTAAAATAAAATAAATATACAATAATAATATGAAAACTATTCCCTAACTGAAAATGAAATATTTATTTTTCACACACATGGTCGACACAAAAACTAAAAAAAAAAATAATGGAAATAGAAATAAGATGAATACACACAAGGCTTAAATATATATTTATTACGTTAAAGTCATTCCGAATAAGGAAGGAGATGAGTTAAGTGGAAGCAAAAATAACAACCTTTGTCTGTTTCATATCTTATTCAAGAACGAAAATCGTAAACCCTCTAACAAATTTGTTTGTCGGTTAGAATAAACTTTCCGAAGGCCATATCCTCAAAATCAATATCAATATATCGAGCCCTTAGCGCCAAATTATCGTAAGCGACAAAACACAAATTATACAGGAGAAGGTTTTTTTGATTATTTTGAAACTTATACATAGAATTAAAAATGTTATGATGCGATATAATATAGTTTCGTTTAAGCTATTTGTCTATTTTTCAAAAATATTTATAACTTTTGACAATTAAAAATTCATGGAATACTTTATAGAAAAATATGACAAAAAATGTTTTATATTGAATTTTTGCATAGATAAAAATTTTTCGAATTGAAATTAAATTTTTATTTATAAATAGTTTTTAATGAAATTTCACAGTTATTTAGATTTTTCTATTTAAAATGGAAAAATAAAAACCAAATTTGAAATTTGTTATCAGCAATCCCGCAATTCCCAAAAAAGTGTTGAAAAATTCCAAAAATTGTAATTTTTAGTTTTTTGGCTATAATATCCATACCAGCGTCGGGGTTATCGGGACTCTTTACAAAATAATTAGAAACATATTGAGCCACCTATAATCCGTTACTATATTTTGATATCGAATATGCGATTTGAGAATTTTTGCCCTAATGTTTTATTTTACATAAAAAATGGGTATTTTTTGAAAGGACCTTGTCCCCTCGGTAACAACAATTTTGAAATTGGTTTTCCTTTAAAATATTTTATGAAAACTTAGCTTTCAGAAAGCAGAAATTCCTTATACATCCTCTTAGAAATTTTTTGCGATAACTTAAAAAGAATAAAAGTATTTTTTTCCCAAAAAATTTGCGAAAAATCGCTTTTTAAAAATTTCTTAAATTCAAATGCATATAACTTTGGACTTAGTCATTATTTTTAAACAATTATTTTTCCATTTGACACATACATGTGTTGTAAGTGCAATAATGGAAAACCGGAGAAAATCGGAATATAAAATATTTAGATACGCTGTTATCAAAAAACAGGAGTAGGGTGGGTAAAAATGTTGAAAATTAAATTTTCAAATGCGAATATCTCCTAAGCTGTAATAGATAATTGATAGCTACGAGGACATTTTTTGTAGTGCTCTATGAGAATAATGTTTTTGAAATCGGAACTCAAAAAAAGAAATAATATCGTTTTAAAGATGTAACATACCCGAGGTGTCCTACTTTGAGAGCCCTTGGTCGCGCCCCTTGTGGGTCCATGAGGTCCACGTTCAAAAGTTAAACTCGACAACACTTCTTCTTTACGCATATGAAATTTCATTTAAACCAATCTAAGCATGTAGAAGTTACAGATTTATTTCCCTCTTTTTTTTCTATACCACTGTGTGTCGCTTACGATAAAATTTGTTTACTGTAAAATATAAACATTGACTTACGATAAAATCTTACCCCCTATATTTTAGATGTTATAAACAATTTTGATATTCTGAGAACGCTAAAATAGCAGTCGGTCCATAAAATTTTAATTTCTGCAATAAAACAAAAATTTTAAAAATGTCGCTTACGATAATTTGGCGCTAAGGGCTCGATATACATATATGTGGAATTTCACTATTGAAAATCAGAAAATCCATCCTATTGTCTCAGTTTTTATAGCCATAGAGAAACATAGAGCGGGAACTAGAAAAAACTCAAACAAAATAATTACTCAAATTAATCACACATACGAGTGTTGTTTTTGTTTTCACACAGTTTTTTTATTAATACATTCTCAGCACTTAGGTTTTTGACAACTGAGTTAGGTATTTGATAGGAGAGTTTCCGCTCTATGTCTATTATCTATGGTTATAGCTTACTAGAATGACACTTATAATAGAATTTTTGCTCCCCAGGGTCTAAACATATTGTAAATATTACAAAATAATGCAACAAATTTCTTGCATTTTAGCTGATATTTGTCCTTATATAAAAACACATCCACACACATTTGCATTTGCACACAAAACTGTCTCACACATACATATACTCAGCTGCTTTCATATAATAATATGTATAATATTACTCACATTCATACACAAGCCTGGCTCCCCATGGTGTCAACTGGAAATAAAAAAAGGAAAAAAAAACTTTAAAAATACAAAAATAAAACTGTTATAATATTGAAATGTTATATGTTGAATAAATTTCTCTATATATTGGCATACATACACATACATTTACATAAAGAAAAAATGTGTCTGATATAAGTTTGTATGTATGTGTGAATATTAATACACATATCATATCCGTTAGAGAACAAAATAATAAAAAAAATAAATAAAAAAACACATATTGCACAACAAACAGCCAAACTTTAATAAAGGAAATCAAACAACTTTATAAAGATATATACACAGTAACAAATAGATATGTGCAATACATAAACTCTCACACATACACTTGAGCATTCACTCATTCATTCACTTAGTTGGGGCGAAAAATTTATAAAAAAAATAACAAATATATGAAATGTTTCGATATTTTTGTACTGTAAGTGACAATATAAAGTACCTGTAAAGTTTAGAAATCTGGGTTCTCATCTAATTTTTAAAATGTGACATTAATATCATCTAAAATTATATACGCAGAGAAAACAGATTCGTAGTAGCAACCGAATTTGTAGTCAATCGACTGATTCTGCCTTGGTGACCGAATTTTTCATTTGTGGCTACATATTGTTAGAAGGGGTAACAAAAGTTTGCTAGCTTCAACCGAAATTCTTCCTTATGAACTGATATTCTGTTGCTAGAACCGAAAAATTCTATGTGTGTCATCGAATCATTCGATTGGCAACAAATTCGCGTGCCACTACGAATCTGTTTTCTCTGTGTAGAAAGCCTAAACGATATAGGAAGGAATGCAGCAGGCTCTAAATCAAACCGTCAAAGAGAATAATCAATTTCTCAGGGCATAGAGAAATATACATAGAGCCTGCCGAAGACCTAACTCAGTTGTCAAAAACCTAAGTGGTGGGAATGTATTAGTAAAAAAATTATGTGATAACAAAAACAACACTCGTAAATATGTGATTATTTTGAGTATTTTTTGTTTGAGTTTATTTCTAGTTTCCGCACTATGTGTTTCTATGCCTCAGGGTGTCTAGACTTAGACACCCTATATAGACTGCCGCTTCCGAATAGGTACAATTGGTCTAATCAGACTTTGATGTATAAATTGGCTGATCATTTAAATACCATGACTTAGAAATGCGAGATTTGCAATAGATGGCGTATCTCTTGAATGCAGTTTTTGTTTTTAATAACTTATATGTCATTTTAAAGGGTACATATCTGTCATTTATTCTCAATTAGTTATTAAATATGATAGCGTAAACCACAATTTTTTTTTTTTGCTTCGAAAATATCGAATTTTGTACCACCGAATCGTCATATGCTGGAAGTTTTTCTTTACTTCTTTATTTTGAAAAAAAGCTGCTAAAGCACACCGATTTCTCTCCAAAGCTTATAATGAATGTAATGAATTTTTTTCTGTTCAGAAGTGGTGATTTTGACACTCAAGACAAAGATCGCCCAGACCAGCCAAAAAAGTTTGAAGACCGAGAATTGGAATTAAAGATTGTTGTGAAACTCCACAAGAGTTTGAAAAAACAATTTCAAGATGTTTGGAGCAGCAGGATTTATTCAAAAGCAAGGAAATTGGATACCATACGAATTTAAGCCGAGAAACATTAAAAAAGGATGTCCGAAATGATACTTGGTCGCTATAAAAGAAAATCATTGCGATGAAAAATGTATGCACTACGATAACCCGAAGCGTCAGATATCGTATATAAGGACCCACCAAACAGCCGAATCGCCAAAGCCAAATATTCATAGCGCCAAGGAATTTCAATATATTTGGTGGGAGCAAAAGGGTCATTTCTATTATCAGCTGCTATAATTTGACCAAGCCATCACAGGGAACCGTAATATTCCATCATGACAACTCTCGGCTACATTATGCAATATCTGTTAAAAACTACTAGCATATCCCGGTGCACTTCGCTACCCCTACCCTAGTAAAATTAAAAAAAAATATGAATGGATTTCTGATAAAACCTAACTACGTACAATGGTACGAAAAAACCACATACAAAATATTGAGAATCTCTCAATTACATTTTAATTGATATTCGAAAATAACTAACTAATTTGGTATGGGAGATACAACTCCACTGCTCTGATTCCACCCATTTTTGAACCTTTTATGTAAATATCAAGCTTTACTTTAATTTTCCTTTATAAAGATGGGATAATTCCTACTAAGAACAGGGATCAGGAATAAATTCGTTTTTAGCAAACCTCCTGTAGGAAAATAACTTATTCTTTAAAACACTTTAGTTTTTACTACTTTGTTATTATACATACAAATATTTTATGTGATTGTTTGATTTCAAATATTTTACTTTTCATACTAAATATTTTCTTGATTAATAAACATCAATATTAAAATCTAAAAATATAAATTAATTATTCCTTCACCTCCGTAGAATGGTAATAAATTGATTGATACAGAGTTTAAATACTTTTAGAATTATAGTTGCAATCCCGACCATTTTCAGCCAATCTCTGTAAAATGGTAAGAAGCTATGCGGACAATGTTTGCATAACAAATTAATTAATATTTTTCCAACCCCTCCCATGTTGGTTCCGCAGATATTCGAAATCAGTATTTACTCTGTATGGGAGTTGCTACGCCATCTAATCTAATTCCGCACAGTAATAAGAAATTAATTCGATTTTTCAATTACACTTTTACAATTATAGTTCTCCAGATATTCGAAATTAAATATTTACTTTGTATTGGGTGTACCATGCCCACTATTCCAATCCCGAAAATGTTCAGTAAAACTATGCAAAATGATAAAAGAGCTATTTAGACAAAATTTGGAAAATCTTGCAATTATAGTTCAGAAAATATTTAGAAATAACAATTTACTTTGTATGGGAGGTGACTCACAATTTGCTCCAAAACATATTTTTTTAAGTGGCTTTAAATTACTAAAGTCTTCTTCTTTGTATTCTATAACAACTCTCACTTAAAACAGGGCGAAATCAATACGGTTTAATTGTTTCTCTTATTTATTTACAACAACATATTGGACAAACACGCATTCCTTTGTTTACATTTTAGCTTAAGATTCACATGTACACGTGTCTGCATATGTGTTAGTAACATCTTTAAACGCTTATAACTCCTAAAAAACTGAACCGATTTCAATAAAATATATATTCTGCACTTCTGTGAATAAATACCTTTAAAATGGTATATTTCTTGCCCAAATTAAATGTATAATGTGAACGTAAAAGGGGTAAAAATCGACTTGCCTATTATTAAAAACTATTTAGAATGAAGTGGTTGGGAAGTTTTGCCTCACCCGCCTTATAGTCCAGATCTTGCCACGTCCGAATACAATTTGTTTCGTTCGAAGCAGAACGCTTTCTATATCGGATTGGCTTGATTCGTTCTTGGCCTCAAAAGATGAGCAGTTCTCTTGGCTCGGAATCCATATGTTGCCAGAAAGATAGGATAAGGTAGTGAGGAGATCATGTGTAGTAAAGTAATACTTCTTTCTACATTTGAAAAGTGTGTTTCGTCTATTAAGACGGTAATATTCCACAATATTTGCAACATCCATAAATTGAGATGAAGACCACTGAGTCTTGCGAGCGTGAACGACCCCAATTCAGAGTTTGTCTGAACATCCTGATTAAGTGATTCATACATGTCTTACCAAATTGCTGCAATCTCCGACAGGCTTGGTCATCTGCAAAGGATAAAAAGTTTGGAAGTTTAATTTAAAATGTCGTTTAGAAAAATAAGGTATAGAAGAGGAGAATGAACGGAGGCTTGCGGCACCCCTGAATTTATCTTAAACTCGTTTGATAATATCCCATCTTCAACCAATTGTATATCGGGAGAATAATCTATCTAATGTCTGACAAAACGATGACAAAACGATGAATAGAAGAGTCCTTTACGAACGGTATACTGACGATCGTTAAGTAAATTGTTTAACTCCAAATATTTAATAAAACCCTTTCCAGTATGGTATTGTAGGGTATAACAAGATGGTAGTTTACCATACTCTCCATAACTTTGGAAAATGCTGAACAAATTGCTATTGGGCTAATTTGTTTCCTTTTTAAGAACTGGCGTTATATTAGCAACCTTACAACACACAGGAAATTGGCCGGTACGGCATAGAATGCTAAAAATATTAGCTAATGGACGAGATAATGTCGAGGAGAACTGCTTCAAGTCCGGCGCTGGTATACTATCCACCCTAGGATACTTATTTACATTGAGATCCGTACTTTGACACACAAATACCTCGCCATTTTGCATAGCGAATCAGTTTCTTCGTTTTTGTTATTACACCATGTTCTGAATGCTTCTTTCCTGTTTCTAATTGAAATGTCGCCAGAATTCCGGATCCAAGGAATGTTTTTAATCTATCATTATATGGGAGTAAACTGGGAAATTAATATAATTTATTTAAATTTCAAGTTTTTGCCACAATTTTACTCATAATATCCAACAAAGTTTTCAAAAAAATAGGTTATAGTTATATATTTAGTTGATTTTATAACCATCATCATGATTATAGCTGAATCTGGATGGAAAGGAACTGGAACAAAACATAATTAAGTAGGTATGAAAGAGGAGGGTGGTTAATTAGACACAGTTTATACACTTTGCTACAGGTCAAAAAACTAACCCTATTTAGAAAAATGTATTGTATTTTTACTACAATATCTTTCAATATATCACGGGTTAAAATTAAGTTTCTTCACTGCTTCTGTTGTTGTGGATTTGTACATTTCAAACTAAACTTCGCAAGTATGCTCATTAAACTTATTTAGAAGTTTGTTTTGTTACGAAATTGCATTATCAATTTAACAGTAGGAAAAGGCTGCTTACAACATTCACTATGTTAATAAACACTTACATCTTCTCCATATCAACAATGTTGAAAGCACGCTGTTATTAACATTGTTTATAAGTATGACAACATTAACTGTGAAATAGCTTTAAAAACTCTAGGTTATCATTGTGGAAATTCGAGTTTTATCCGTTAGATTATTCATCTGACTTCTAGAAGTTGGCGCTTTGTATAAAAAATAGTAACAGCGAGTTCTGAATGATTCAGTATATCGTAGGAGCTGTTAGAGTTAACAGAAAGTGTATTACCAGTGTGTTTTTAAAGTGTGTATTAAAATAAATAAAAAGTTGTTACAATTTTAAACTGATCGCTTTTATTTGCCATTATAAGAATACGGTTTATTTAAAGGAAATAAACCACCGTTTTTAAAAGGTAAAAATTTAACAATCTTACCTGTGCCTCACTATGTAATTTAAATTGATTAATATATTTTCCTTAACTGTTTCAAATTTATTTGATATTCACTGTACAAACGTGTACAAATGCAAATGTTACCGAAAATATAATTTCCTTTATAATACAACAAAAAAAAAAAGAACATTTGTTATTTGCAAATAAGATGATGATTGTATAATTTTATAAAGAGTAAAATAAATAAAAAACAAGTAAGAGTGC
Source organism: Calliphora vicina (assembly GCF_958450345.1). Classification (NCBI taxonomy): domain Eukaryota; kingdom Metazoa; phylum Arthropoda; class Insecta; order Diptera; family Calliphoridae; genus Calliphora; species Calliphora vicina. The sequence continues at coordinate 25,967,647 of NC_088782.1, forward strand.
TATATTCGGCTATGCCGAATCTTATATACCCTTCACCTTTGTTGTGGATGCATTATTATTTTTTATAATTAGTATATATGTATGTACATTGCCCACTTTCAGCGTACAGCATCCTAAATTTATCAAGAACACAAAAAACAACAACAACGCCAAACGAAACAAAACACCAAAAGAAAAAACAAAATACGCAAGCCAATGAAACCAACACACATCCAAACATACGTTTAATTGTTTAAAAAACAACAACGCCAAAAGAAACAAAACACAAAAGAAAAACAAAATACGCAAAGCATGCACATCCAAACATACGATTTGTTGCTTATTTGACAAAAAAAACCAACACACAACCAAACAAGCGTTTAGTTGTATAAAAAACAACAACAACGCCAAAAGAAACAAAACACAAAAAAAACAAAATACGCAAAGCATGCACATCCAAAAACATACGTTTTGTTGCTTTTTTGTAAAAAAAACCAACACACAACCAAACAAACGTTTAGTTGTATAAAAAACAACAACAACGCCAAAAGAAACAAAACACTAAAAAAAACAAAATACACAAAACTTGCACATCCAAACATACGTTTTGTTGTTTTTTTGTCAAAGCATGCAATACATTGTGTTTTTTGATGAAATTTTCAGAGGTTGTCTCGGATTTTTGCTCATATCTCCGTTATTTATGGACGGATTTTGCTGATTTTAAATAGCAAAATTCTCGAAAGTATGTCTGACAGAATTGTTGAAGATTTGGATCCCGGAGATATCTGGGGCCTTCAGAAAATTGATTTCAACAGACAGACAGACAGACAGACAGACAGACAGACGGACAGACAGACAGACAGACAGACAGACAGACAGACAGACGGACATGGCTTAATCGACTCCGCTATCTATAAGGATCCAGAATATATATACTTTATAGGGTCGGAAATGAAAAATGTAGAAATTACAAACGGAATGACAAACTTATATATACCCTTCTCACGAAGCTGAAGGGTATAATAATTCAAATTCACATACATAAATACAATGATAACAAAGGCAATGCAAAGTTTGATTTAATACTCACAAACTTGGTGTTGCTAAGTTTTTATCTACAAAAAAGTTGTCGAATTTCTTAACTAAATGGAAAGTTTAGTTTCAGATATCAGTTATAGATATTTTGTTGTGATGTAAAATTAAGACTAATGGACTAAACCATGCACTTTCAGCGTATGGAGAAGTATGCAAATTAAAAATATGAATCGATATATTGGCTCCATGAGAATCTGAAACTGTAATTAGCAGAAGCCAGTTTGATACGATTTTAAGTAATCCAGCCTTTGGCCATTATAGGCTGAATAATAGGGCAATACTGGTTTTATTAAGTTTCTTATATTTTTTCAAAAGAAACTTGAAAATTTAATTTTTCCTTAATTATTCAAAATAAGTCTAGGATAGCAGCTTCTTTTGTGGGCCCAGTCGCTATATGCAATCGAATCACTCCTTATTATATTTTGCTTGCGTTAATGTTTATATGTAGTATTTTCAAGTATTATAAATGAAAGCCTTTACTTATTACATTGTACAGAAGGGTAAATAAAGTTCTCTTTAAACATTCCTTCTACATTTTTCCAGCAAATACATATTTACATATAAGATTATATTTATACAGGAAATAGGAAATACTATAAGAAAAATAATAATAATATTTGAATAATTTATAAGAGTTAGGGATTTTTTGTTTCTTCTTAAAAGCAGAAAGGTCCTTTACATTAATGTATACCTTCGGGCTTTAAATGTATGTACGAGCGGATGTAAATATGCATGTTATTGATTCCAAAGATTCCTTAAAAAAAAAACAAAGAAACATTTTTATACATAAAACAAAAAATGCCTTAAACCTATATCTATTATATAGTTATTTTGCTTATATTTTTTTTTCCAAAATAAAACAGATTTTTCTGTTTAGTTTCTGTTTAATAAGTATTTAAACAGTATTCACTGTGGAAATCTAAAAATAAATTTAAATGAAAGGAATTATACCGTGAAATTCTACAAATTTCTCCTCCAGACACTAAATCTTTTGAACGAGGGCGGGTTATTAAGTCCATGACTTTTTGAATGAAACACAGGTTTTTGGATAAAAAATTATTATATTTTTTAACATAGTAGTCTCCTTTGAGCTCTATACACTTTCTCCAAGTTTTGTATCCCATTTAAAGTATCCAAAACCAAAAACCGGTCAACCTGTTTTTTCATCATTGTAAACTCCACCGGTTTTGGTTTTTTTAACTTTTCAGTTTTTTGACAAACCGGTTTTTGTAAGACGGTTAACCGGTTTTAATGAAATATATTTTCTAAAGCTCATTCAAACATATTTATGAAACACTTTGATAGCATTTTTAAAAATATTGATTTATTTTATAGAAAATTGTAGCATTTGACAACATTTCGTAAAAGATATAAAAATAATTGCATAAAGAATTCAAAAATGCTAGCCCCCATATGCATAAACAGTTTATAAATTTATCAAAGGTTTATAAAACAAAATTTCCATACAAAATCTGTTTCATAAACCTTTGATAAATTTATAAACTGTTTATGCATATGGGGGTAAATTTCCATTAAATAAAAATTTAATGTAAACCGGTTAAGCGGTTTTTTTGAAGACAAAACCCGAAACCGTTTAACCATTTTTTCAAAAACATACTTTTTCGGTTAAACCGGAAACCGGTTTTGTCAAGGTCATACAAATAGGTATTTGTTTGTGAGATAATTTCATTGTTGGAGACAAATCTCTTTGCGACGACCCATTTCTTCCGGTTTGCAAACATGAAATAGTCACTTGGTGTTCAATCCGGAGAATAGGACTAATTAGGTAGTAATTCGTAGCCTACTTCTTGGTTTTTAGCAATGGAAGCTCCTGGTGAAAAATTTTTGTTTTCTTGGTCAAATGCGGTCGTTTTTCTTCAAATTCTCATCCCAATAAATTGGGATAATATACGCCCTTGATTGTGTTACCCTTTGGAGGAAGCCAATGTGGATCGCTATGTCTTTATTGGCTGGCAAACCCACCTTGGACTGCTTTGACGAAATTCACCCCGAGAAACCCACTGGTTTGTCTGCTGTTTGTTCTCTGGTATGTTTTGGTACATTATCGTTTTGCCATGGTTAATTGCGGCTGAACAACGCCAAACACTCCTGCGACGCCAAACACTCCTGGATTGCGTTTGTGGTCGATTGTGAGCAAACGCAGCACCCACCTTGCAGAAGGAGTCAACTGACTGATCCCTGTTGACATTAGCAGTATTGACCTTTCCGTTAAGAGGCAGGAAATTCAAAAAGTCATGGACTTATTGACCCGTCCTTGTATATTAGATATATTTTTATACGCACCATCATCAAAGATGGGGGTGTATTGAATTTGTCATTACGTTTGTGACATATCGAAGTATAGGTCGTAGAACCAAAAATTATATATATCCTGGGTCCTCATAGGATTCTAAAACGATCTAGCTATGTCCGTCTCTTAAAAACACGATAGGATCCAAACAAGATGATCTAGCTGGCTGAACCCTACTCATGCAAAGCATTGTGTTGGAACTAGGAAAATAGGTTATGGGAGGGAGGATAGAGGGTGTAGAGCTTGTGCTTAGATTTGAATTTACATATATTGAAAGTGACCGGAAAGACTTCAGGAGGAAGCTTATTCCACATACGGACAGTACGGCTAAAGAACGAATTTTCTCTGTAATGTGTTGTGCGATCCCCTGTTCAGTCGACAACGAATTGATGAACCCATGCCGAAGAACGTGTGTTGCATAAAAAATTACGGGTTTCGGGAACAAGTTCCCTAATTTCCGCAGAGCACATACCATTATAGTGCCGGTAGAACAGTGAAACACAACCCACATTGCGAAGATGTTCCAGTGAGTCAATAGAGCTGGATACCCTACTGTCACCGATAAGCACCTTCGCCCTCTCCTGTACGCGGTCGAATAACTCCAAAATAGACACCGGCCCACAAATGAGAGTTGTATTCCATTTTAGGTCGGATATAAGTGGTGTAAATAGTAAGGAGATCAGATGGAGTGAAGTAATTCTTCCACCGTTTATTAAGGAATCGCTTCTGATTCCTTAATATTTACACCACCCATGAAAACAGATGGAGCAACATGATCTGCTGTGCGTTTGTGTGTTAAGATACAACATTGAGTATTGCGTGCATTTAAATTGACTCTATTCGCACAACCGCATTCAGAGATTGTCACAAGACCTTGGTTAAGCGTATCTTTCATGTTTTGCCTCATTGCCCCAATCTCAGACAAGCTTGGTCTTTAATTGAATGCATATGAATGGCAAATGTTGCTGTCATCTGCAAAAGAGTAGATAGGGTTGGAAGTTTGACGTAGAAGGTCGTTTATAAAGATAAGAAATAGAGTAGGAGAAAGAACGGAGCCTTGCGGTACCTCTGAATTGATCTTGAACTCGTTTGATGAGATTCCATCTATAACAACTCGTATAATGCGATCTGCTGGAAAGATCGATATAAATCGAGAGAAGCTATTACCGACACCAAAAGCAATAAGTATTATACCAAAGTAATTTTCTGGTTTAACTTATAACGACTCCATAGGATTAAGGATTTATATTGTTTTCATGTAACTACTTACTAGTTACAATGACAACTTAATGGTTGTGAAGATCCATTATATTACCTTTTAAACTCATTACTTCATTTCCCGTTGGAATTGTCTTTTTACCTTTTTTATTATGAAATTATAAGTTAAAACTTTAAAATTCTAAAGCTTTCTTCAAAATGAACAAACTGAAAATGAGCAATTTTAAATATTTTCCTTAATTGAAATAAATATTTCTAAATTATTTCTTTATTTTGTTCCCCCCATTCTACTTGCAGTCTCTGCGTTGCCCTTAAAATAATACTATGTATAAGAAAAAAACTAAATATTTTTCTTCACTGCAAATCCGTTTATTGACAATACCAGCACGTACATGTTAACTTGGTTAAGAGACATGCAAACTATGCATTTAAACCAAACGCATACAGACAGACACATAAAATCAGGGACAAAGACGGGGGAAAAAATGTAGAATAATCAACTCAACTTGAAAAACGCAATCAGTGCAAGTTAAACAGAGAGAGAGAGAGAAAGAAAGAAAGAGATAGGTAGTTTTATCAAGTATATAAAAAGGATAAACTTTATAGAAAAATATTAACTTTAGCGATTTGTGGCAACAACTTTTCAATGAAATGTATTCAGCAGATTAATGGGAACGAGTATTTAGTTGAGAGCTTGAAAACAGTACAAGTGTTTGTGTATGAATCATAATAAAGTCTTTGTAAATGTGGATTTTTTAAAACTTTTTAATAGAAGGTACATATAGATATAAAATAGTAACATTACTAATTGACAGATTCATTATCGCACAGCCCAAATGGCTGAAGCTAGAGAAATTATGATAATTTTGGAAGTATTATCATTTAAGTTCCTGACTGATTCATCATCGGAGAGTTCAAACGTCGGAAGCTAGAATATATGCTATTTTTACTGTTGGTTAGCCGTTATTTAATCCATTTGAAAATTGGAATGTTTAGATGGTAAAAATCTTCTCAAAATAATATTGATACAAAATCAATTAAAATAGTCTTTATACATTTAAAAAAGAGCCATTATTTGGTACTTATTTCTAACTGTTTAGGGAAAAAACGAGTAAAAACTGTAACAAAAACAGTTTAAATAGTCACTCTGTGATTATTATATGGGGGATTTCATGTCAAATGAACCAACTTTTAAAATCGATGTCTTCCGATCGGGATGAAATTTGCACATACACTGGTGCATATTCCTATAAACGCACACAACTTTTTTTAAAAAAATTTTAAATATTAAACAAGAACATATTTAGGGGGCTACAAATTTGTTTATTAAATTAGTTAAGACTTTACTTAAAATATTGTTTACAAAAAAATTCATTTGTACTTTATTTATTTTTACTTAATTTTCGAGATTAACAACCATTTTTGAGGGTATTTTCCTATAAACGCACTTTAATTTATGGGCCACTGTAGCATTATTATTAATGTGTGGATGATCCTTTGTTATGGATTGTTTCAAAAATACGGTCTGGCATTGATTCCACTAATTTTTAAGCAGATCGTAATCAATTTCCTCCCAAACTTGTTTAATTCTTAGTTTCAGCTCTGTCACAGTCATTATGCTTTCATTCCGGGCATTATTTGCATAAACTTTACGGGCCATGTCCCCACAAGTTCTCCATTGGGTTTAAGTCCGGACTACAAGCCGGCCAGTCCAACAGAGGAATGCTATGTTCATTAAATCAAGATTTCGATTGCTTAGAAACATGGATTGCAGCATTATCTTGTTGGAATATGCAATCTTCATCCATTTTTTCATCCATAAATGAGAAAAGAGAATATTCCAACAGTTCGTTATAAATCGCACTATTCATTTTTGTCGGAACAAAACATATTTTCGACTTGCCAACTGCAGAAAACGCTGACCAAACTATAACACTGCCACCACCGAAATTACGTTTTGACATCCGAACATCGTTTGATAGCATCAGTATGAGTCAGGACCGTCTAAATTTAATTTTTTTTCCCACTCATCTGTCCATTTCATATATTTTCTTGCGAATTTTCTTTATGGTGCTTTTTTAGGTTTTTTATTGGTTTACATTTCCGCTTTTTCCATTTTATGTTTTCATCGTTTCGTAAAATGTGTGCAACGTGTTTGGAAGTCACTGGAAGATTCAATTTATTCTTTATTTGTGTGGAATTCAATTTGTTGCGGATTGCTTCTTGTTTTATTAGACTAAGTTGTCTTCTTGTTAGTTTTGTATTTCCCTTTCTAGGTTTGCGAACTCCATAATTTTGACCTTTCTTTACGAAATTTCGCATTTCGATTTTACATCCAATTTCTCTATTGGAACATCCTTGGTCGTGAACAAATTTAATGTGAATCTTTTCTTGATCGGACAAAAAAGTTCCCAGGGGCATCTTTAAAAGTAATGAAGTTTATTGATTCAAATAGAAAAAGTTGCAGTAAATTGAGATGTTAATATTAGAAACGTAGCTTTGGTTGAAAAAAAACTAAAATTTATAATACTTCATTTTTGGTAACTTTTTTAAAAACAAATTTCACGTCTGCGTATATACGAATCTTCTACATAAAATAGTACCAAAAACATTTGATCGCCTAATTAAGTCAAAACAACAAGAATAAGAAAAAAAAACTTGTTTACTTTCAAAAAGTACCGTGAAGTTGTCTCTCATTAAAAAAATTAAATTTTGCTTTTGGATGAGAACAACAAAGATATAACAAAAATACATAAACAATTTAAGTGCGTTTATAGGAATATGCACCAGTGTATTGGATAGTAATGCAGACACAATTTTTCAACAAGATCGGTCAAGAACTCTCTGAGTTAGAGGTGGTCAAAATTTTACATTTTGGCCAAACATGTGTTTTTTTCTCATTCATGTAACTTATTATCTATTGTTCTTAGCAAAATGTGTCCCAAATAGTTAAGATAGCTATTTCTTCAATCAAATTTAAAAAAAAAATTAATATTTTTTTGTCCGTAATTAAAAGAATGCTTAGATATTTTCCTTGAAGACCTATTTGGTCGCTTAATCTAACCTTGGTGCAAATTTCATCCCGATCGGGAGACATCGATTTTAAAAGTTGGTTCACTTACCATGAAATGCCCCATATACTTAAATTACACACTTTATAATGTACAAGAATGAAGTTGATGTTGACTCTAATAGCGCCCTAAACTCCACACCGTCTACAACCGCTGCCAGCGCCATCTTTCTTCCAGTAGCGTCATGAATTATCTTAACGGACAAAACTAGAATGTTCTAATTCTAGAGAATTTAGCAGCTTCAATGTTAATAGCTTTAATATTTAGTGTTGAAATACTTAAAAACAATGTTAATAACTGTGTGATATCAACATTGTTGATAAGTAGATGTTTCAAGCAGTGGAATTGTTTATAAACACGATGAAGGTTTCAAGTAGTCGTTACAGATAATTGGGCAACATTTTACAAATGTATATTATTTTCTAACATAAAATTGTATCTGTTGTTTACTTTAGCTATCAAATACTCCTGGAAGGGAATTCTATCACAGCTAAAAGCATTTGAATTACTTAATAATTCAACGCTTATAGTCACTTTAACCAATAAGTCGCTGCACATTTATAAGCAATCATTATACCTAAATATGTAGGTATTTTATTTCCTATAGAAATATTTCCTCCTAGTTTTTAAATTTGTATTTATAGAGTCTTAAACTCACTGAGCACCCTTAAATTATGTCATATACAACATAACACATCTGTTATAGTTCCCAAACCCTACTTAAAGTTCATGCTTACCTTCCCCCAAAATGTAGCCTTAACTTATCAGCAAATTATTTAAATTGTGTATTAATTTTTAACCAACTATTTGAGCATTAAATTTAAGTTTTCAAAAGTTTTTTTTTTCCTTGGTTACACGTGACAAATACACATAGAAATGAGTATTAATGTGACATTTGACAGTATTTTATGTATGTTTGATATGAAAGGTTACCTTAATCATCCTATTCAAATGAAAAAGCTTTTTATTAAATAATATATTAAAGGAACCTGGTTATGAGTAGCAGTTGGCAACGACTTTTGTTGCGCCTTCTATCGGTTTATCAAGCTGATAATATCTTGGGGTTTTCGAGAAACTCCCCACATGCCCAACAAACTAGTCCGAAAGCTTTATGCTTTCTGAGCTGCTCAATTTTGAATATTATTCGTAACTCTCCAGTGGGGCAAATCAAAATTTTTTGGAAATAAATCTGGCATTTCTAAATGGCCGATCGGGATAAAATTTGACGTGAGCGTAGCCAAGGAGTATTCGAGTTTAAGTTATTAAAATGGGTTCAATAATTGCTCCAGGGGCAGCGCTATGGGGCCTATGGGACAAATCAAAATTTATTGGAAATAAATCTGGCATTTCTAAACGGCTGGTCCAATCGTGATAAAATTTGATTTGAGCATAGCCAAGGAGTATTCGAGTTTAAGTTATTAAAATGGGTTCAATAAATACTCCAGGGGCAGCGCTATGGGGGCTCAAAGTAGGGTACCTTCGACATGTAAATTTTTTAAATATGTGCGATTTTTTTTACTCCCATCCGATTTCAAAGTATTTTATATTTTTGGAAAGCCCTTGCCTTCAAAAAACATGCTTGCGTATGCTATTTATCTCTTATAATTTCCGAGTTATAGGTATTTCAAAATTTAAATTTTAAAGTTTTGCCATACCTTGGTGCGCTATTTAAAAAAAAAGTGCAATATCAATTATGGATCCAAAAATAAAAATTAAAAAAAAATAGTAGAATTTTGATGTTTGAAAATAAAAAAAAAAACTTTCTTTAAGAAGATATAACAATTTTATGTTTTTCTGTAAGGTTACTTTACAGTTAACATTTTGGTATAAAAAACATGTCCTATTTTTCGAAATTCGGAATTAATTTTTGGTTCCATAACTGATTTTGCTTTGAAATCAATTGTCTATTATTGGTAATTTAGTTTTCTAACTAACAAAAAAATTCGAGAAAAAGTACGAGCTACAGTGGTTGACAAAACGATGGAAACTTTTCCAAATATTCCATATGTAGCCCAAAATTTAAAATATTTTTTTAAAATAAAATTTTTTTTTTTTTAGTATTTTACTTGTATAGTTTTATTTATATAAATTAACTGAAAAACAAACAACATAATTAATTATATTCTGAAAAAAGGGAACAAAATTAAAAATATTAACTATTTCGCTACTGACAAAACAATGGAAACTTTTAAACTTCAGCAAGAAAGAAGTGTAAAACGAAAATATTATTTATAATAACGATGTAAGAAGCATCCTGTTTACAGTTATTTTATTTTATTTTTAAATTCTGGTAATTTTTCACAATTTCTTTTTCTAGGTTTTTCGCATAATTGCTTTTTTTCAAAATTAACGAAAATGGCTAAAGTTAAGATTTGTGAAGACTTAAAAAATAAAATAATTAACGATTTTAAAGCTGGTTTAAAACAAAAAAGTATCTGTGACAAATATTCAATAAATAAATCAGCAGTTTCAAAAATTATAAAGAAATTTAGTGAGGCCGGTTCTGTAAAAACTCAACATTTAGGTGGAAGACCTCGTAAGACCACTTCTAGACAAGATAATTTAATAGCGAGGGAGTTCAACAAATTCCCAAAAATAACTCCTCGAGAGGTGGTTAATAAACTAAAATTAGAAATACATAGTACCCGAACAGTTAGTCGCAGGGCAAATGAGGATGGTCTTGGTTGCTATCGTCCTGTGAAAAAACCACTCATTTCTAAAAAGAACCGTTCTGCTCGTCTACAATTTGCCAGGGATCATTTAAACTGGTCGATACTGAAATGGAATACTGTCCTCTTTTCCAACGAATCCAAATACAATTTAAGAGGCAGTGATGGGAGAACATTTGTAAGACGACCAAAGGGAAAAATATTAGATCCAAAGTACACAAATAAGACTGTAAAAATTACATATTATGGTATGAGGATTAGGGTGGCCCTTAATAAACGAAAGTTGGATTTTGGCCATTCCCACCCTCCAGTTTGGTGAACATTAGTAAAAAAAATCATCCTGAAAAAATGTTAGCCCTCTGAAGTTTTGAGATGCATTTACAAGGGGAAAAAATGCATTTTTTTCAGTTTTTGTAAAAATTTTGCCATTAAAAAATTACTTTTGCAATTTAATTTAAAAGAATCGAAATATGTACGTAATTGTCGTTCTAATGAGACATAAAAAACAGAAATTGGTCAAAAAATGTTAAAGTTATTAAAAATTCGCCAGGCCATTAACGTGTCTCAGGCAACTAGAACAAGAAAGGTAGGAACAAAATTAACATATTTTGATAAATATTAAAATAAAAGCTCATTTTTACTTAAAATATGTCCATATTTACTTGTATATGAGTTTTTGTCTTAGTAGGATACCGCTAACCTATTCTTAGGTATGAACAAAAAAATAAATTTTTTTAACGGCAGTTTCAAAACTCCATTTTAAAATTTTTAAAAATTTTGTTAAACAAATTTCAGAATTTTTTGATCATCTCATTGGGATTTATTAAGAATATAATAGGGAATAGAAATGTGAAAAAATTATGAAAATATCGATTATAGTTTTTCCGTACCTGCGATTTAAATTTTGAAATTTTCGAGAAAAACCAATTATTTGGCAATTTTTAGGCGAATGAGCTCTATTTCCTTACTCTTATGAATTTTAAACAAAACTTATTCCGAATATTATAGTCCATATAATTCTAAATATACTCTGGAACTTTTAATAAAATCGGGAAACGCTAACCCTTAAATCGTGAAGGTCAAAGGTCAAATTTTTCAACACACCTCTAGGGTTGTAACCGAGTGGTTATAATCCAACGAGGTACGTGTTTTGAAGTGGCCTGCTCAATCGCCAGATCTCAATCCCATAGAAATATGGGAAGTTGTAGATCGTAAAATAAGGACCCAAAATTACACCAGGAAGGAAGATTTATCGGAGGGGGTTATAAGGGAATGGCAAAAATTTTCAAAGAAGACCATTGACTCTTTAATTGGTTCAATACATCGTCGATGTGTAGCGTCGAAAATAAGGGATACCCAACAAAATATTGAGTTTTTGCTTAGTTTAGACCATATTTGTTAAAATAATACCTAAGTTTTCATTGTTTTGTCAATGCCGTAATAAAGAAATTTTTTAATTTTGTTTTCTCATTTTTAGAATTTAATTATGTCCTTTGTTTTTTTCTTAAATTAAGTTAATAAAAGTATACAAAATCAAAATGTTAAAATTTTTTTTTCAGATTTTAGGCCACTAATGAAATGTTTGGAAAAGTTACCATTGTTTTGTCAACCACTGTATATTTTAAAAAAAAGCTGTCCAAGGTATTGCAAAATTTTAAAATTTCAATTTAGAAATGCCTATAACTCGGAAATTATAAGAGATAAATAGCATACGCAAGCATGTTCTTTTAAGACCTAGCCGCTTTCCAAAATCGCATGGAAGACAAAAAAATGGCACGTGTTTAAACATTTTCCATGTCGAAGGTACCCTATTTTGACCAGCCGTTTAGATTTATTTCCAAAAAATTTAAATTCTGCCCCACTGTGCAGTGGCAGATTTGTGTCATTGCCTGATGTGCCCATTTACGAGTTATTTTGTCAGCTTCCGGAAAGTTCTAGCATTATTTAGGTTGACTGTTTTCATTTTGGAGAAAACGTTGTGACCCTAATCAGGCCTCATTTCAATTATATTACAAACGTTAAGAACACTTTATATTTACCTCAACTAAAAAGGTAGAGGTGTTGATAAAAAGGAAATGTTTCATAACCACATCCACACAAATGTAAACACACATGTGACATAATGCAAACATACAGACACACTTATCCCAATACATTTACATTCATCTACATGTGTAACTTTAAACTATCAAAATACAAAAAGCTGAAAAAGGTCGTTTTAATCCCAGGAAAAAGGGCTGGCCAATATACAAATATTACCAGGTTAAAGCAGTAGTATGTAGTAGTTTTTTTTCTCCTGTATTAGGATGGCTCCAAAAAAGCTAGTGGATATTGTTCAGATCTTGTTAGCATCGAAAAAGACCAAAATAAGGGCCACCCTAATAAAACGTTTGTTTGTTAACAACAAAAAACTGACACGTTCATACCCAAAATAAGAAAGAACAACAAAAAAAGAACACAAAACTTAAAATTCAAAGAAAACAAATTGAATAAAGATAAACTAGAGTAGTTAACATGGCAATGAAATGAATACACATTTAACTGAGTAGAAATGTTTGTGGTCATTGTGTATTGTGTGTGGATGAATGAAACAAAAGGAATTATAATTTAATACCTCAATAATTACTGCCACACACACAAATAGAAACTTACATACACTTTTACATTATACTTTCACATACACAAAAAGTTATTTCCATATTCTTAAAAAGAGTCGTGCTAAAGAATTCATTCATCGATATATATTTTTAGTTATTATACTCTCAAACACACAAACCAACATAAATTATTGTCCATTTTCATGAAACTACATATTCCTAGAAACTCATTTTAATTAGATGGTTTAATAATTAAGCAAATTTGCAGAAAACAAAATGCCATCTAAACTTTTTTGACAAGTATGAATTTAGTGTTGTTAAACTTTTAATATCTTAACTAGACATTTAATTCAGTTATTTTATGAGAAAACTTTGTTTCATTTATCAAATTGACTTTGTTAATTCATAGAGAATCTGCTTATAGCTTACTTCACCATGAGTGGTAAGGGTTTAGGGTATATGGGGGATCATGCGGCATAGGGGCACATCTGCCAACACGGAATAACTTAAAAACCGAGTAATCGATTTTGTTACATTATCAAGTTATGTATTCGTTTATCGATTATTTATCATCCCTGAAAGTTTGAAAGTTTAATTTTACATATGATGTGAGCCAGACGCGATTAATGATTTTTCAACAAGCTGTGAAAATATTTCAGCGTGCGAATTTTTTGAGCTAACTTCTTTAGTTTTTGTGATACAAAAAAGATATTGGTTGGTGATAGAATTTCAATAGTAGTGAACAATAAGCGACAATAGTTTTTTCGGTCATTTAATTTGAAGTATGAAAAAACTTTACATTAAAACTCAAAACCCCCCTGGGTCACATACGTCAGATATAAGGAATCCCTGTGATGTAGAGCAACATGTTGATAATACAGGCAAATCCCGGTATAACGAATCTCACTTTAACGAAAATCCGATTTAACGCACGGTCAAAATCGTAACATTGACTACCTTATATAACGAACGTTTCAAAAATTGTATGCTCGATATAACGAATGGTGAGAAAAAACAAACAAAATTAAACAAACCACCTAATTTTTAACATTGGCAACCTTATATAGCGAACATTTCGAAAATTGTACGCTCAATATAACGAACAGAAAGTATAAAAAACAAAAGTAGTAAAGAATGTAAAAATAAGAAAATAGGTCGATACAGTACCGTTTTCAATGGTTACCAGTGTTGCCAATTTAGCCCTTTTTAATCTTGTTTAGCCTCAAAAAAATTAATTTAGCCTTTAGCCATTTTTTAGACTTTTTTATTTTCATTTAGCCATATATATTTACTCCAATGAAAATTATATATTTACTCTAATGATCTGAAATTTTTGCTGTTGAATATTAGTAAAATCAGTTCAAAAAAATTGTAGGGGTATTATGACAAAAATTAACTAAAAATGTTGAACCAGTAAACAATTTAAGCACATACAAATTGTTGGACCTTCCATACATTAAAAAAATGCTATAACTAATATAGAGAAAATGGACGTTATTTGAATAAAAATTGTTAATAAATATGTTAATGTTTTACGCGCGGGTCCGGGCGTTTATAAAATCATATATAGGGATAAAGAGAATACTTTTAACTTTATCTGGGCGATGTATTGACGTAAATATAGTACTTTAACAAATATTTTATAACACATGCATGTAGTATACCGTTTTCAAAGACTACAATCCAACCAATTTAGAAAGAAAAATTCAGTTCATTATCGATAATAATTTAGCTATGATCATTTTTATCTCATCAAATATAGAAAATTAACTTTTTTCCAAATTTAAATTAAATATTTATGTTTACATATTTTGGCTATCTTAGTTTTGATATGTTTACTAACTAATGGCAAAATTTATGTTTTTGCCAATGAAAATCAATTCTGTCCAGCGACGTGTATAATTTTTAGAATTTTTTTTCTGCATTACATGAGAGGTATATTTGCCATATATTCACTTATCAAAATATTTTTATTTTTTTTGTGTCAAATGTATGTATTTTTTTAATTTAAAATGTTAGCCCTTTTTTTTATCCACTTTTTAGCCTTTTTTTCTAAGTATTTAGCCCTTTTTGTTCACCATGAATTGGTAACACTGATGGTTACTCTCTTTAATAATTAGAATGCGAACGAAATCTTTCATTCGATATTGTGAAACAGGCTATAATTGTGCAAGTGTTCACGTGAATTAAGTAGGGAAACTGTAGTAGAATTTCATTGAAAGAAAAGCAAAAAATTTAGATGAATGATTGAAATATGGAATAACAAAATTCTCAACATGTATTTTGTATTTCACACAAATTAAGTGGAATCTTCAAAATCTGTTTTTTTTTTTTGAAATGTTTGTCCCTGAGTTTAATTTTCTACAGAATCATTTTCAGAATCGAAATCCTTTACAATGAAGGATTTATTAATCGTGGATAATTCACCAAGCCATCCTCCAGAAGAACAATTAGTAACAACTACTAAAGATATACATATTTGGACAATTTTCATTCATCCTAATGTCGCACAGCTCATCCAACCTAGGTATCAAAAAGCCATGCGTTTAATTAAATTCCAATACAGAAAAAATTGTCCAAAATTAAAAAAAAAAAACATCTCGATATAACGAATTTTTCAATTTAACGAATGGGCCTGACAACATATCGTTCGTTATACCGGGTTGCCTGTATATACAAAAAAATCAGTCACAATTTGCTTAAATATTTGTTTGCCAAGTTATATGAAATAAACAATAAATATCTAGTTTATTATTTGTGAATTAAGGTACAAAACAGTGAAATACGTTTATATTTTTTGATTTTTTGTCTTATTTTACAATTGACAAATCTGCCCCATCCCTATGGCGTATTTACCCCATGGGTGGGGTGGTTTCGCAGTTTTTGGTCAGTCTAGAAATGTTATGATCAATGATCAAAACTAAAGCCAACATATCTAAGTATCGTGGTTTTAATTTGAGAACACCTCAAAAAAAAGTGGTGTATGGTCTCCCTTCTACCCTATACAACATTATCATTCCCATTGTAATTTCTTCCATATTCATTTGTGACTAGGGTTGTCATTCGAATAATTCGGCTGTGCCGAATATTATATACCCTTCACCAAATAATGCTTTAAATATTTTTTTTTAAACAAAATTTAAAATTTTTTTTTAAATTGTTTTGCAAAATTTTTTTTTCAAATTGTTTTTAAAAAGTTTTTTCCAAATTTTTTTACAATTTTTTTTTTTAAAAGAATTTATGAATTTAACCAGAAAATTCTGGTTAAAAATTATTTTTCCCGATTTTGGCACATTGTAGGTCCAACTATATACATCTATCAATAGATATCCATATTGTTTATATTAATGACTTAGTAATCCAAATATAGATCAAAAAAGGGCTAAAAATCGAGGCTGTCTCGGTTTTATATCTCAGCCATTTGTGGGCCAATTTTGTCGACTTTCAGCAACCGAGCCATTTAATAGCAACCTAGCCGAAAGAATTCTCGATATATTGATGTATGAATAATGTATGTAAGTTATTTGGGGGCTACGGATAGTTTATTTCAACAACAGACCGTCATGGCTATAGATAGTAAAGTCGATTACTATCTATAACGATCCAGAATATATACTTTGTGGGGTCGCAAATGAAAAATGTAGAAATTACGAACGGAAGGACAAAGTTAAATATACCCTTGCCACACATGGTGAAGGGTATAAAAAGGAGTTAATAAAGGGTCTTTCATTAAGCGCTTCCTATCTTTTTATTGACATAAAACAAAGCGTCTCATTCATAGTGGCTCCCGTTCATGTTTTTTACAGTAAATTGTCCAACGATTTCAAATATTTTACTCTTATTACAATCATATTTTTGGTTCAGAAGATATAGCCATACAAATTTGACTGATTTTCAGTTTTCAAAAAAACAGACCATTTATAGGTAATTTTGTCCGCTTTCAGATACAATATATCGAAAACTATATAACGGATCGTCATTATTTTTGATTATATTAATATATCTATTTATTAAGAAAAGAATAAAAAAATTGTACTGTTTGCTTTGTATTTGTCCAGGTAAAACATTATTTACCAACTATCTATTTTTTCAATATTTCTCAACTTTGATGGAAAATAAAGAAAAACTGTAATTTTCTATATTTGCCATATTTTGAAAATAAGTTTTTTGATTATTCGTTTACCTAATGCAAAAATTTCCAGCTGCCCGTCAAAAACAGATTCGTGATAGCAACCGAATTTGTTGCCAATCGAATGATTAGGTTGCACACATCGAATTTTTCAGTTCTATCAACAGAAAGCCAGTTGATAAAGAAGAATTTCGGTTGAAGCAACCAAACTTTTGTTACCCTTTCCAAAATTCTGTAGCCACAACTGTAAAATTCGATCACTAAGTTAGAATCATTCGATTGGCAACAAATTCGGTTGCTATCACGAATCTGTTTTCTTTTTGTAAAATTTTAATTTTCAAATGGGAATAACTATTTCAAATCTAATCGAGAACAAAAAATTGGCATCATTTTTAATAGGTGACCCAATTTTTGGCATTTTGGCTCGGCACTCTTTTGGCATTTTAAGCTTCAATTCAAAACTTAAACTTACCAATCTCCTCTATAGACATGGAAAATTTGATTAAAATCGGGCTATCCGTTTAGAAGTTACAGATTTATTTCCATTTTTTTTCAGGTCCCCCTCTGTGCTATGGTGGTGTAGGGTATAAGTAAGGGTATTCATTCGAGTAGTGATCGTCCGAGTAGACTTAGGTAGACTAATCGAATAAAACGAATAAATGCAGATATCTATTTTAATTTATTAAATTGCTTAAAATTTAAATAAGTAATAATGGCTTACATAAATTGTATTGTTTCTAAAATTAGACAAATATCTAAAGATAAAGGGAGTCTATTGATCACTGTAGAGAAATGTATTGCAAGTCTTTCAATATGTTTAATTTAGGACTTGAACCAATGAAAATAAATGATAGCTTTCAAAGTGCACTTTTCATGAATTGATATACAATTAGTTAATTTATTTAAATCTCTGTCTTTAATACACTTTTATGAAAAACAAATTTGTAAAAATTGAGCATCATAAACAATGAAAGAAAAGCTAAATAAATGCAAGTATCAGTAGTTGTAGGAATAGTTTGTGTGTATGTTTTTAAATTGATTATACCCTGAAGTTATAATGGTAGGAATTTCAAATTCGCATTACCTAACTAACCAGCGAAAACTTACTTAACTTACTTTTCAATGACTACTACATACCGTCATCATTACTTAGAAGTAGTCGAATAATGACTTATTTATTATCTGTTACATAATTTCTTATTTTCTAATCATTCTGATAATCGCTTTTATCAATGAGTTATTAAAGTCATTATTTGTAACTAGTTGTATAATTTCTTTAACCAACTAAATCGTTAGTTCGATAGCTACAACAACTGCATATATTGAACTAATTCCTAGCACTGCAGGGTCTGTATGTATAAAATATGTATAAGAAAGTATGTGTGTTCGTTTATATGGAATTAAATATTCCTTTTATACCATTACTGTTGCTGTAATTATTGTTATTTAAGCATGTTGAAGTGTAAAAAAGGTAATAATTTGTTTCATCTTTTACTTCTTCTTTTTAATAATTCATTTTCCAACAAACGACAAGAACGAAAAAGCACAAAAGAATTTACTACTCCCACATGTTCATTGTGTCTATATGTACAAATGTATATAAACTAGACTGAACCATAATTTTATGGAGAAACATAAATCTTAAGCCATTAATTTTCACCACAATTTTACATTTGTAAAAGATTTGCGATCATTGAAGTTTCTTTTAACAACGTATTTTTACAAGAAAAGCAACTATTCTAGTGGTAGAAGGGCGGCATGATCGCATAATGTTAAAAATTACATTTTTTTCTGTAGCTGTCTATACATAAGTTTTTTGTGTCCTTGTTGACTTGCGTGTCTATATTTTTCGTTGGTTTACTCTTAATGACTGTGTGCGATTAAGTTTTTCTTTGACGCCTTTAACATATTAATTAAATTATGATTAAGTTAAAATTTAAATTTGCTATTGCTTTTAACATTACGAACCTGCTTTAGGAATTACTTTCAGTTCTTTATCCCTTTGTTTGTGTATAATTGTATTCCAGCATATACTTAGTATATCCCAGTATCCCTTAAAGACAGTAATTGTCACTAAGGTCTGATCTCTTGACTGACTTCAATTTATATATTTTTGGTCATTTGACACATACGTAGTGCAGAGAAAAGTCAAATGGTTACTTTATACATCCCAGGTAATCTAGCGTGAAGACAATTGTCACTTAAGTGTCTCTAAGTAATCTAGAGTGTTGTCAATTTTAAAGTTTATTTTGTACTGCTCTTTAGAAAGTAGTTATTTTACCCACCAGAAGTAATCTATTGGAGAATTGTCGTAGTTAGGCAGCTAGTAAGGTAACAGACTCTATATAACCGTTATGTGAATCAAATGCGTTGACTACTTTGGACAGTCCCATTGTAATCCAAAATGTTCCATTGACCCCTGCTTAGGATAGTCACGTAGCTAGTTATGTAACTAGTTGTTACTCTTAAAGATAGATAAAATAATTATTTCGGGACAGTCTCCTAAAACTGCTCGAATCTTATAAACACAAATTTAAACGTTGACACCAAGACGTAAGCATGTATTTATGTAGGTGTTTTAGTATTTAGACTGAAATCCTATCAAAGAGTATGGATATGAAAGTAACATCCATAAATTCTGGTAATTGTGCCCGTGATTCAAAGTGATTAATACAACTTCACCGAATCAGATATCATCTACAAAGGCACATTCCATTTAAAAACGAACAACACTCCGGTCTACAAAGGATTAACTTTGGAATAGATTACATCTTATAAAACAAATTATGAGACTGACTACACTCTAGATTACTTAGGGAAACTAAAGTTACAATTGGTTCAACACTAGATAACCTGTTATGTGTAAAGTAAAGTGCCATATTACCCAAAAATATATATAAATGAAAAGCAGACAATTAATATGATTTTAGTGAAGGGATACAGTGTCATTCTTAAATCTAAAGGGATTGTTGGCTTTTGTTAATATTGTCAATCTCTTTGTTATACATTTTGACAGAGTCATTTTGCAAGTCATTTGAAAGTAAATTGAAAGTGATATGTATATAATATTAATTGAAAGTTACAATCACTGATGTAATATCATTATAAGTAGTTTAATTATTTAGATAATTAATAGAAATTATTGGGAATAAACTTGTATGGACAAATTTTGTGAAAAACAAATAGGAATATTATGACAAAATATTATAAACTGGTGAAAGTTCCAGACAATTCTATGAAGCTGTGAATTTGGCAACAAACCTATTGCAAGTAGTTTGATCCTAGTTCAAGAACATAATAAATTTAATTTTAAATTTAAAATTTGTAAAAAAAAAGGACAAAAGTTCTTTTATTATTTTTCACAGACTATTTAACAATGCAGCCAAAAACTTTGTCCCAAAGATGTGTTAATGACGAATGTGATAAAATATGTCAGAAGTCCCGGTTGGTACATGGGACCACAGCAGTTACATAGACGTCCGGTTTATTGAAGACGGATTATTAATTTTTCATGTATGTCTAACATTACATGTGAAAATTTCTAAGGATATAACAATGGGTCTCAATGGTTTCCGTTTTAACTCGATTATTTTTAACAATAAAGGTATCGATAATTTACTTTTTATACCCTTTACGATGACTATACGCTATATACATATAAGTTTGTCATTCCATTTGTAAATTCTGCACTTTCCCTTTGCGACTCCACACAGTATACATATATCGTAGCCTTAATATAGAAAGGTTCTTTTGTAATCACAGATTTTCGTTTATTTCGATAAAATATTATTATTATTTCGGCAAAAAAAAATTTCGTCTTAAAAAAAAAACGAGTTAGGGCCTTTTATATTAAGGTAATAATATATTCTTGATCGTTATAGATATCGAAATCGATATAGACATGTCCGTCTGTCTGTTGAAATCAGTGAAGCCCCCAAATAATGTATATACTTGATTGATACATCAATATTTCCGATAGGGATGATTAGGTTCCTATTAAAAATCGAGAAAATCATCCCACAAATGGCTGAGATATAAGAAAAAAACCTGAACTAGATTGAATTTCGAAACACCCCATTAAAATTGCAAAAAAAAAAATACAAAAGTTCCAATAGTTTTTGACCTATACAATAATTTCAAAAACAATGAAATTGAATGCGCCATTCAAAGACCTTTCACATGATACTATTATTTCATATGTTTCCTTTGAGAGAAATATTAAAAAAATTAGAATAACCTTAAAGCTCACCAAATCTTTTGTACAGGCAAATCCCGGTATAATATCACTTTAACGAAAATCCGATTTAACGCACGGTCGAATTCGTAACACTGACCACCTTATATAACAAACGTTTAAATATTGTATGCTCGATATAACGAATGATGAGAAAAAACAAACAAAATCAAACAAACGACCAAATTTTTAGCATTGACAACCTTATATAGCGAATATTTCGAAAATTGTACGCTCAATATAACGAACAGAAAGTATAAAAAACAAAAGTAGTAAAGAATGTAAAAATAAGAAAATAAGTCGTTTCAGTACCGTTTTCAATGGGTACTAATAGGTGCTGCCAATTTTTCTATAGTGGTTTTAATTACTTGTTTTCACAATATCGAATGAAAGATTTCGTTCGCATTCTAAGCGAAAGAAAACTGATTCGTTCACATAAATATGAAGTTAGAGAATCCAAAATCAGCTGTCTTTCGCTTAGAATGCGAACGAAATCTTTCATTCGATATTGTGAATCAGGCTATAATACACGTGAATTAAATATAGGAAACCGTAGAAGAATTTCATTGAAAGACAAACTAATAATTTTGATGAATGAATGAAATATGGAATAATAAAATTCTCAACATGTATTTTGAAGAAAATGAAAACAACTAAGTGTTTCCTGTAAATTGTGTTTACACAAATTAAGTGGAATCTAGAATCTTCAAAATCTGTTTTTTTAAAATGTTTGTGCCTGAGTTTAATTTTCATTTTCCGAATCGAAATCCCTTACAATGAAGGCTTTATTAATCATGGATAATGCACCAAGCCATCCTCCAGAAGAACAATTAGTAAAAACTACTATAGATATACAAATTTGGACGATATTCATGCCTCCTAACGTCACACCGCTCATCCAACCTAATTCCAATATAGAAAAAGTTGTCCAAAATTAAAAAAAAAAAACATCTCGATATAACGAATTTTTCAATTTAACGAATGGGCCAGACAACATATCGTTGGTTATACCGGGATTTGCCTGTATTTGTAAAAAATCATTTTAGTTCATTATGGCGTATGATTAATATTTTATGTAGAGACAGCATTCATACGCCACACTAAATGTATGAATACTAGTTTTTAAAATGTATTGCATACCTTTGGGCGGTCAATAAACACAGTAATAGGTGTGATTGGCATATTAAAGATTGATAGAAAATTTATATAAAATTATACAATTGAGTGGGAAAAATGGTTTTCAGTTCACAAAATTTACAATTGCGGTTTTGTACAAAACTACAAATTTAATATTATTTATTTTTTAAACTGAAATTAATTTGTTTACAAAATATTTTTCCCGAAATTGCGCAATTGTTGAACAATTTCTTTTGACTTTTCTGAATTTCAATATGCTTTCAATTTCAACATAAAGAACGCTATAAGGATCCAAAATATACAGTAAAGGGGGCGCAAATAAAAAAATGGTGAATATTACAAACGGAATGGCAAACCCTTACCATGGTGAAGAGTATAAATATTTATATGGTAAAAAGACTTAAAAAAAACTCATCCACTGATCCAAGTGATAAAAATCACCACTCATTTCTAGTTATAAAAAATAAATCACCTAAAATAAGTGCAATAAAATTATTTTTATTTATGTGATCATTAACATTTTGTTGGGTTTTTTACTATTTATAGCTCATTGTTTTCTATTCTCTTTCAACTTCGACTTATATTTTTGTGTAAATTTATTTTAATTGATTGCTTGTTTTGCATATTATTTTTTATAGAGTTTCAAAAAAACCGAAGAATTTCAAACCGCGGGTTCGGTTTTAAAAAATTGAAAACCGATCGGTTTCGGTCGGTTTGGAGATAATTTATTAAATATCAATTAAGTATATTAAATTAGTTAGCTTATATACATTAAAGTTGGCTTATGTACTTCTCAGTAAAGAAATAATATCATACCAAAAAAAGGAGTACTTTTTCGTTCTTCAAAATGGTACTTTTAGAATATTGTGTAATATTGAACTTATAATCAGGAAATTACTTTGATTTTAAACTTGACGGGTGTTCAATTCAATACTTTATCTTCTAATTGTACGTTTTAATATATTAAATTATTTTACTTATGTACACAATAGTTGGTTATAGTACTATTTCTTTATTGTAATAGTACTTTTGGAATATTTTATAATAATAAACCTAAAAATTAGACACATGATTCTGAATGAGTTAGAATTCGCAAAAGGTGACTTTAGTGGTACATTTCTTTTACATTTTCAATAATAATGGTCCCAGAAATATGAAATTAGGCATTCATGATGCTGAGTGGGAATACAAAATGTAGGTCTTTATGGAATCCACATTACAATGAACCAATAAACTTGAAACTAGAGACATGTTATCCTGAATTATTATTAATTCACAAAGGGAGACTTAATAATACTATTTCTTCTAATTGGGGTGGCGAAGAGCACCGGGTCAGCCAGTACTCCACTTTTATACTTTTATTGAATATTTGAAAATAAATAAGTCTGTTAAAATCACTGCAATCTTTTTTTTAAATTAAATATAATACTTGGATGAATCTTTAGATGAAAAAGTTTGTTTTTCATTTCTAAATTTTCAATTTTTCTACTGAAAATAGATTAAAAGTAAAAACCGAAGAATAATTGTCGGTTTCGGTTTCGGTTTTAGGCCTTGGAAAACAGCGGTTTCGATTAAAACTGAACAGGAAACTCAAATCTTTTGCAACAAACAAACACAAAAAGTATTTAATAAAATAAAAACCTATTGTTGATAGTTTTTTTTTCCATTTACTGCCACTAAAAGCGCTAAAATTTAGAAGCTAAATGATAACTAATAACCTTCTGAAAATAAGTGGATCTGTTCTTTTCTATCCTGATTTGGAAATATGTAGTAACCATGAAAAAAATAATACAGGAAACGAAGTAACGAGAAAACCTAAAAAATAACCCAGTTAACATTTTGATAACAGTTGTATATACAATAAACAAAACAAAATACAAAACCTTACACTAAATATTTTAAACATGATGAAAGAGTATTTAAAAAACATGTAATTGTTTCTATTTTAAATCCATATATATAAAAATTAAATGGTCCATGTATGTAATGACATGACGTGAGAACGGCTGGAGCTATTTGGCTGATTTTTTTATTCGATTCGAAATTTTCAGGAGATGGTTTGTAAAGCAAAAAATTCAAAAATTCCGGGTAAAACTCGGGAATTTTTGTTTTTTGAGTCCAGTCAACTGTAATAAAAATCCTCCCTAAAGTATGCAGTACAAATTAAGATATTTTATTTGCAAATAAATAAGAACAGGCGGGGGTATGTGGGTTGGAGAAACTTGAAGAACTAACATTAGTAAATGCTACCGGGCGAAGCCAGGCGGGTCAACTAGTAAAACTTAAATTTCTTTAATTTTTAAAATGTTAGCTGGTTTATTTAGGGAAAACTCATACCCATTTATAAACGTATAAGACAACAGCATACAAAATAACAAATAACAAGCTTTAACAGGAAGGAAACATATTATCCAAGTGTAACGGAAATTCAAATATAACAATAGTTCAACAAAAAAAAAAAAACACAATCACACATACATACAAGTATGTGTGAGTGAGTGTATTTGAGAGTGTGTGAGTTTATTTCAACTAAAACAATAGAACAATGTTATTTTGCTGGATTAACTTTTAAATACAACTACAACTGCAACAAAAATATTTAAAATTGTACTTTCAGTTGGAAACAATTGTATAAATCCTGGAATTATTTTTGAAATTAACTGGAAATTTCTTAGAAAGAATGAACGTTGCAATCATAGAGAAACATAGAGCGGAAACTAGAAAAAGACTCAAACAAAAAAATTACTCAAAATAATCACACGTACGAGTGTTGTTTTTGCTGTCACATATTTTGTCTACTAAAACGTTCTCACCACTTAGGTTTCTGACAACTGAGTTAGGTCTTTGACAGCAGAGTTTCCGCTCTATGTCTATTCTCTATGTACTTAGTTTAAAACTAAAATAAATTTATTGAGAAAACTACAAGGTTCGTTTATATTCCAAGGAAAATTTGTTAGCTTAAGGTAATAATGGTGTGAAAATCGCTAACTAAGAGCCAGAGTACTTATAGTTCATCAATAAATTTCCAAAAATATCCTTAACTGTCAAATGCAAATACATTGTATTTTACTTGTAACAAATTTTCTCAATGAAACCAATTTAAACATTATTGCCATACACAAACTGTTTCAATTTTGTTTAATTTTCCTAATCTTGCCAAAGTGGAAAATGTGTTTTGTTTTATTATTGATTTTCCTTTAAGCAAAACAATTTTTCACAAATTAAATTAAAAAGTTGTTTGTTTGTTTGTTTATTTATTTATTATTATGATTTTGTTCATATTCTCATATAAAAATAACAATTTATGCTGGTATTTTGGGAAAACCAAATGCAAAAAAAGATTCATTGAATGAAAAAGTTATTAAATTATGTGATTAGAGTCATACATATAGCACTAATTCACAGCTATACGTGCCCCCAAAAAAGTTAAATATTCTCAAATAAAGTTAGTATTTTGTGTTGTTAATAATTATATTCTCTAGAGAGAGAAAGAGAGATAGAGAATGAGGGAGTGAATGAATGAATGAGAGCTCTTTCCATTTAGGTCTGTTTGTTAAATAAAAGTTAAATTTTGAATTTCAATTATATAAATTGCGTACGCAAATAAACAGAGTGTCTACAAATATAAACAAAAATCAATATATCTGTAGTCCACAATCTGTTAAGGATGTTAAATTTTATTTCCCTACAATATTTTGTTTAATTATGTTAGAATATATTAAGTCCTTTTTCTTTCTTTAGCTTATCTTTTATAAGTTTTATAAATAAAACATATTTGAATAATTGTAACACTTTTAAAAACACCCTTTATGTGGGAAAAATCAGAAATATTTGAAAAAAAAATGTTTGGTTTCAAATAACATTTAAATACACATAGAAATATACGAGTTCAGCACGCAAATATAATAGTATTATCCTATTTATCTTATACACGTATAAACCACACATTCGCTAGCTCGAAACCTAACATACATACATTCATAATATGTATATTAGGGTGGCCCCGATTGTATGGAGGAAATATTAATTGTCGATGTTCCCCACCAACATTAATGTTTATTTGGCTTGAGGTGACCATTTCTCAAAACATTTTGTACCCAGAAAGCGTCGTATGCGGGAAGTTTAGCTTTAATTCTTTAATTTGAAAAAAGTGCTGCTGAAGCAAATCGTTTTCCATCGGTTTCAGTGTGCGAGAGATTGTTTGTTCGGTTTAGAAGTGGCGATTTTGACACAGAAGAACGATCGTACAGACCAGTCAAAACAGTTTGAAGACCAAGGATATTGTTGTAAAACTCATCGAGAGCTTGTAAAATCATTGGGAGCAGCAGGATTCATTAAAAAGCATGGTCTGACCAAACCATCACAGGTAACCTGTACCGAACGCAACTGATTCGTTTGAAGCTAGCATTCCAAAAATATGCGGGCAGGCATGCAACCTTAATATTCCAACATGGCGAAGATCGACCACATGTTGCAATACTTGTTCAAAAGTATATAGTAGAATGAAGTGGTTGGGAAGTTTCGCCTCATTCGCTTTATAGTCCGTACCGTGCCTCCCCCAACTACAATTTCTTTCGATCGATTAGAAAGCTTCACTTTGGAACAGACCATCCTATATTGGCTTGATTCGTTCTGGGCTTCATAAGATGAGCAGTTCATTTGGCTCGGAAATTTTTTGGAAATAAAACTGGCACTTCTAAACGGCTCCTACAATCGGGAAAAATATGACGTGGGCGCCAGGGAGTATTCGAGTTTAAATTATTAAAATGGACCCTACAAATGCTCTAGGTCGGCGCTATGGGATCTCAAAGTAGGATAACTTTGACATGTCAAATTTTTGAATACGTGACATTGTTTCCCAAAGATTTTTATGTTTTTGGAAAGCACTCGGCTAGGTCTTGTGTGTGCTAATTATCTCTTATAATTTCCGAGTTATAGGCATTTTGAAATTGAAATTTTAAAATTATGTCATACCTTGGTCAGCTTCTTAAAAAATATAGGACGTACTTTTTGACGCAAAAGACTCCAATTTTTTTTTTGTTATTTGGACAACTAAATTATAAATAATTTACAAAAGATTTCAATGCAATATCAATTATGGAACCAAAAATAAACGATTTTCAGTTTAAAAATTAAAAAATAGTAGATTTTTGCTGTTTTTGTTGGGCGAAAACGAGAATTAACTCTTTTTTATTCAAAATAAACTTTCTTCAAAAACATATAAAATTTTCTGTGTTATCTTTACAGATAACATTTTGGTATAAAAAACATGTCCTATATTGTAAATATGTCGCCCCTATGTCCATCGAAATTTGACCTATTTTTTTTATCAAAATTTAAAGATTTTCACCACATGTTCTAAAATCCCAAAGCTGGGATCAATTCGCTCCAATTTTTAGGAATTGCAGAATTCCCTTTGACCTTGACAAGTTTTTTTCCACTTTGTAAAAAAAAAGAAAAAAAAACTTTGAAAATGTTATTGAGCTTTGTTATAAATACAGATTTTATTACATATTTATTAAGTTCCTAAAACTAAAATTTGTATCAAAATTTTCATAGGATTGCCAATAATAGGAACAATTCAATCCACATTTATGCCGATAATTCCATGTTTCGTAGTTCACTAATTTGAAAAACATCAAAGAAATACCCTCAAAATAAAACAAAAGTCACACCAACTTCCACATTGTGAAATGTTATCATATTATGAAAATATTTGTGGTTTCAAAGTATAATGGCACCTTAATAAAATATATCATATGAAAATTTACGAACACTTTTCATAAAAATTTAAATAACAGATTTTGTCTGTGTATATAAATTACTTAAAGCTTATTGGAGCTTATCTATTTGATGTCAACAACAAGACTGGGGGAGGAAAGGGACTCGGTAGAATTACATATCCAAAACTCACTTTTTACCCAACAACTCGCTGTAAATTTGATTTTACACAAAAACAATATTTTTACATAAAAATTTAGATTTTCCAAAAAAAATCAGTTTTTACACAAAAACTCTGTTTTTACACAAAAACTCTGTTTTTACACAAAAACTTTTTTGGTACACAAGAACTCTGTTTTTACACAAGAACTCTGTTTTTACACAAAAACTTTGTGTTTACATAAAAATTTTGATTTTACACGTAAATTTTGTTTTTACACAAAACCTTTGTTTTACACAAAAACTTTGTTTTACACAAAAACTTTGTTTTACACAAAAATCTGATTTTACACAAAACTCTGTTTTTACACAAAAACTCAGTTTATACACAAAAACTCTGTTTTTACACAAAAACTCTGTTTTTACACAAAAACTCTGTTTTTACACAAAAACTCTGTTTTTACACAAAAACTCTGTTTTTACACAAAAACTCTGTTTTAATACAAAAACTCTGTTTTTACACAAAAACTCTGTTTTACACAAAAACTCTGTTTTGACACACTAATTCTGTTTTTACACACTAATTCTGTTTTTACACAAAAACTCTGTTTTTACACAAAAACTCTGTTTTACACAAAAACTCTGTTTTGACACACTAATTCTGTTTTTACACACTAATTCTGTTTTTACACAAAAACTCTGTTTTAATACAAAAACTCTGTTTTAATACAAAAACTCTGTTTTTACACAAAAACTCTCTTTTAACACAAAAACTCTGTTTTAATACAAAAACTCTGTTTTAATACAAAAACTCTGTTTTTACACAAAAACTCTGTTTTTACACAAAAACTCTGTTTTTACACAAAAACTCTGTTTTTACACAAAAACTCTGTTTTTACACAAAAACTCTGTTTTTACACAAAAACTCTGTTTTTACACAAAATCTGTTTTGATACAAACCCCATTACTTATATCTAAAATAGCTTTTCACAAAAATTTATACAAAAGGTAAAATTTTCTGAAAAAAGCAATTCTCTTCTTTAGTCTGTTTATTATGTGCCCCATTAGTTTCCCTTTCCCAAAATATAATAAGCTTTTATCATACAAAGTACCCCCATTTGGCCTCAAATTCTGTTTACCCTGTTTTATTTTCAGAATATGTATTAAAATCTTCTACAGCAAAGCAATTATTTGTTCATTTTCAAGCTTTTATGGCAAATTCTTTTACTCACGCACTAATACCAACACATAACACTAATACAAATCCCACAATTGCACACGTATACACAACTGCTAGTATGATTTCACATTCTAGTTTTATTTTTTGAATTTTCTGTGTAGAAGTTCGATAAACTAACAAACAAATTCATTTTTTTTAAATAAAAATTGCGCAACTTCCGTTTTTATGCTTAAATAGATACCAACCAGTAAATGTTATTTCCCCCGAACATTTATTTTTATGCTGTATTTTTCAAAATATCTACTTGGTTATGGACAAAAAAGGTGGATATAGTGAGTTTAAAATAGGGTTTGTGACATTAAGGTTTTGGGAGGAAATTCTAAAAATTACATTATCACACCGAAGGTAGTCTGTTTTATCAGTTCAGCGAATAATATTCCCTCAACTATCGATATTAGCATTAAAAATAGTTTAGAATTTCTGTATTTATGCCGATTTACACTTTTAGAGTAATTTTTATTCGTTTAAACCAACAGTTCAATAAATGTAAGCCGGATATTAAAGCATACATTCAGGCTATCGCCAAATGAGTAACTGTGTGTGTGTACATGAAAGTAAACTAATGTTGGCATAGTTCGTATGTATTTCTCTACGGTTCTGGTTGTTGCTTCGAATAAATTGATTATTGTTTTTGATACATTACCAAACAATATTTAATACACAACGAATTCAATCCACCAAAAAAATAAGCCATTCATTCATGTTCCCTAAATGTTGCGTAAAACCCGCTTCTTTTTTGTTGTTGTTCTGTGGTAGCTTTAAATTACTTACTTACACTTTTTTCCCCCAACAAATTTTGGAATTATAAACACACACATTGATACGCTTTTTCATCAATATAATTTCCACTCTGGAGTCCAAAAATAAAAGCGAGAAAAAAACATGCCAATATTTTGCATTAAAGCCTAATGATGAGCTACACAATTTTCTGGTCTTATTTGTAATTTGTTTGTTGTTGGTTGCTACGCATTAGTTGTTCAAAGTGGGATAATGCCAACACTTTCAGTGGGTAGGCCTTTGGAAAGGGCTCATTAAAGTTAGAACATTTTGTAACTCAGAAACTCAGTTTTACTCAAAAACTGTGTTTTTACATAAAAACTGTGTTTTTTACATAAAAACTGTGTTTTTTACATAAAAACTGTGTTTTTTACATAAAAACTGTGTTTTTTACATAAAAACTGTGTTTTTTACATAAAAACTGTGTTTTTTACATAAAAACTGTGTTTTTTACATAAAAACTGTGTTTTTTACATAAAAACTGTGTTTTTTACATAAAAACTGTGTTTTTTACATAAAAACTGTGTTTTTTACATAAAAACTGTGTTTTTACATAAAAACTGTGTTTTTACATAAAAACTGTATTTTAACATAAAAACTGTGTTTTTACATAACAACTGTGTTTTTACATAAAAACTGTGTTTTTACATAAAAACTGTGTTTTTACATAAAAACTGTGTTTTTACATAAAAACTGTGTTTTTACATAAAAACTGTGTTTTTACATAAAAACTGTGTTTTTACATAAAAACTGTGTTTTTACATAAAAACTGTGTTTTTACATAAAAACTGTGTTTTTACATAAAAACTGTGTTTTTACATAAAAACTGTGTTTTTACATAAAAACTGTGTTTTTACATAAAAACTGTGTTTTTACATAAAAACTGTGTTTCTATATAAAAACTGTGTTTTTACATAAAAACTGTGTTTTTACATAAAAACTGTGTTTCTATATAAAAACTGTGTTTTTACATAAAAACTGTGTTTTTACATAAAAACTGTGTTTCTATATAAAAACTGTGTTTTTACATAAAAACTGTGTTTTTACATAAAAACTGTGTTTTTACATAAAAACTGTGTTTTTACATAAAAACTGTGTTTTTACATAAAAACTGTGTTTTTACATAAAAACTGTGTTTTTACATAAAAACTGTGTTTTTACATAAAAACTGTGTTTTTACATAAAAACTGTGTTTTTACATAAAACTGTGTTTTTACATAAAAACTGTGTTTTTACATAAAAACTGTGTTTTTACATAACAACAGTGTTTTTACATAACAACAGTGTTTTTACACAAAAACTGTGTTTTTACATAACAACAGTGTTTTTACACAAAAACTGTGTTTTTACACAAAAATTGTGTTTTTACACAAAAACTGTGTTTTTACACAAAATCTGTGTTTTTACACAAAAACTGTGTTTTTACACAAAAACTGTGTTTTTACACAAAAACTGTGTTTTTACACAAAAACTGTGTTTTTACACAAAAACTGTGTTTTTACACAAAAACTGTGTTTTTACACAAAAACTGTGTTTTTACACAAAAACTGTGTTTTTACACAAAAACTGTGTTTTTACACAAAAACTGTGTTTTTACACAAAAACTGTGTTTTTACATAAAAACTGTGTTTTTACATAAAAACTGTGTTTTTACATAAAAACTGTGTTTTTACATAAAAACTGTGTTTTTACATAAAAACTGTGTTTTTACATAAAAACTGTGTTTTTACATAAAAACTGTGTTTTTACATAAAAACTGTGTTTTTACATAAAAACTGTGTTTTTACATAAAAACTATGTTTTTACATAAAAACTCTGCTTTTACACAAAAAAACTAGCAAGGCCCTCTGTTAGTCCCTTTAAATCTACCTTCTCTCTCAAAAATGGAAAAATTTTGTTGCTACCGCCAACCATTTAAGCTGGATTTTTTATGTTCTAGTTGTTGTTTTTATTGTTTTAACATTACTTATCGCTTGCTCCAATTTCGAAAATGAATAAGGGCCACTTTATTAAACAGAACACAAACAAAAAATACAGCGGAAAAAAAGCTTAACAAGAGTCTGCTTTAATTTTGTAAAAAGTGAAAATTTCTATAGCACTTCATACGCTATTTCTGGCACTATTGTTCTACAAAATAGAACACATAAGAATGGGAATGAAATTATTACTTAAGGTGGGATTTTGGTCAAAAGCTTTCAGCAGCAATGGGAAAATAATTGTGTATTATCAATAAATAGGAATATTAATGTGTAATAAGGAATATTAAACGGCTATTAAATATTCTACAACTCAAAGACGTATTTACTTATATTATGTGGATAGATAACGTTTTATTAGAATTTTCATATAATTTTGATGAGTTTTCCTCTTCATAATTTAATGTAAAATGTTCCAGATTTAAATCGTCAAGTGTTTACAATAATATAGTCCACTTTTTACATAAATACTTGTACATTTTATTAATATCACTAATTGTAAGATTAAGTAGATTTACTTGATATTTTAGAATGATGTTAAATATGAAAATGGAGCTGCAAATAATACTTAAAACCACTGTTGATGCCTTCGAATTATGTTCACTTTAATTTTATTGTAGAGTCTTAATAAATAACTCTAATGCATAAATTCAAACACCTTTTTCAAATATTGAAATTCTACAATAATTTATCAACAATAAAAACATTTATTCCATCCTGTCGTTAGCAATTTACATTAATGACAATTTTAAGTAAGTCACTTCATTTAAAATGGACAATAGCCACCCCTTCAATCACTTAGTTGATTCGTAACAAAAAAGGCTTAAAAAGATTAATTCAAATTAATTGATTTGAAAGTAATTAATTATAAAATGTTTACAATGTTCATTTTATTTCTTATTTTTTTTTTATTTTTAATTAGATGAAATATATTCGATTGTTTTTCGCATCGTATCATTTTTATTTAGTTCAAACAAAATTCAACTGTCATTTTAAAATAACATTAATCAAATGTCAGGATAAATAAAGAGATATTTGATGAAATTATTGAGAGAGGTAGCAATTGTTGGAATGTTTTTTAAAGTTACACTTGGTATAACTCTACAACATTTTTGTGAATTGGTACAATGTTAGCTAACTCATACCACATTGTTTCTGAACTTTAAAAACATGCAATTTACAAAAAGAATTACTTTTTAAGTTTTAGCAGAAACATTGTTATCACATTTAAATGTTACGGAATCACAATATATACTGAATTAACATTCTATCAAGATATAAAAACACACAATTTAATGACAATTTTTTATCTCTAGGCACTTGGAAAAGGAAATGCAAGAAAACATTAAATGTTTTGGAAAATCTTGCGGCCCAGCTCTATTTTATACATATCCATGGTCAAGAACGCGACATTTTGATACCTTTGAAGTGAAAATAAAAATAATACTAACAATTGTTTTCCATTTCTATTGCTGGTTTATTGTTTAAACAATAATATGTTCGCACAATCATGGACTCAAGAATGCTCAAGACAACATACATATCGCGTCTTCGTCTGAATCCAGAAACATTTGCGAATTTAAACATAATTTTTTTAACGATTTTTCTTAACTAAATAATAATAATATGGCTTTCTGCTGCAATATTTACATTCGTGTTTTACCACTTACGTGATATTTATAACGCAACAAATTTTCTAATACAGATTAGTTCAAGTAATTTCAATTCAAAACAATTACACGGTGCTACGATAGAAAAAAACTTGGAAAACGACCTAGCTTGGGTTATAGGTCCTGCTGAGTACATTCCAAATTGTGTCAAAAAATTTAAGAAACACCCTCAATTTCAGAAGTTATTCTAAAAAAACCGTTTTCAGTGATGTTCGTGAACTTCGCAACCTGTAACTCTGTCAGTTTTTGTGGTTGGAAAGAAAACTGATGACGCTTTATGCATTTATTGATACATTTGTAAGTTATAAGTATTGTTTTTGTTAAGAATGTCTAAAAAAAAATTAATTTATCAACTTTTCTGATTTTAGTCGATATTCATTCCTTATTTTGATATGAAAGCTTATAAAAATATATATCAATGTATAAAGAAAATTTAGTTCTTAATAAAACATGGTTTTGATTTTTCGAATCGGATGAAAACTGTACTGTTATTCTACTTTTCATTAATACCTTTTTAAGTATTTTCTGCCCCTGCTCATATGAATAGAAAACAAGTAAGAGTGCTATATTCGGCTGTGCCGAATCTTATATACCCTTCACCAAATTATACTTCAAAATTTTAAATATTTTTAGGTAAACAAAATTAAATTTTTTTCCAATTGTTTTTTTCGATCGTTATTTTAAATTTTAATTTTTTTTAAATTAAATTTTTTTTTTAAATTTTCAATTTTTTTTTTGTGAATGGTTTTATATACGTCGTTGCAAATGTCTTTGAAATATCTATCATTAGATATCCTATATTATATTAATGTCTTAGTAATCCAGATATAGGTCAAAAATAGGCCAAAAATCGAGGTTGTCTTGTTTTTTCCCTCATATCTCAGCCATTTGTGGACCGATTTTGCTGATTTTAAATAGCAAAATTCTTGAAAGCATGTCTGACAGAATTATTGAAGATATTTATCCCGAAGATATCTGGGGTCTTCAGAAAATTGATTTCAACAGACAGACAGACGGACATGGCTTAATCGACTCCGCTATCTATAAGGATCCAGATATATACTTTATAGGGTCGGAAATGAAAAATGTAGAAATTACAAATGGAATGACAAACTTATATATACCCTTCTCACGAAGGTGAAGGGTATAAAAACAAGAAACTATAGGAAAAAAATATTTGTAAAATTTTTAATTTACATGGAAAATTTTTTGGAATTTTTTCGAAAAAGTTTAATAACTTTTGCAAATATATACCGATTTTAATAAGTAATGTCACGTTTTTGTGTAAATAAAATTTTCTTTAAAACGCTGTGCAAAAAAAAATTGGTTTTCATTGAAAAAATTTAAAATAACTATTGTTGAATTTGAAAATATACGAAAAAAATAAAAAAAAAAATAACTTTTTATAATAACTTAAACAATTTCTTGGAATATACATTTTGTGAAGACACAAAATGGAAGCTTAATATTTTTCCTATCCAAAATTGTTGTATTAAAGTACTACAACCTATCCTAAAACAGTTTTTTCAAAATAAATCAAAATTTTGAGGGTGTTTCAAAATCTTTGAAAACGGTTTTAGTATGTTCTCACCTAGGCCTATAACCCCTATTAGGGCGCTTTT
This sequence comes from Calliphora vicina, assembly GCF_958450345.1. NCBI lineage: Eukaryota > Metazoa > Arthropoda > Insecta > Diptera > Calliphoridae > Calliphora > Calliphora vicina. Next base: position 26,003,252 of record NC_088782.1, read on the forward strand.
CAAGTTCTGACAAAAAGTGTAATTTTGTAGCAGAGTGTTATTAATTATCGTATTTATTTTTGATTGGTTTGAAATATATTTTAGGAAGTGCTTCAATAAATATAACCCTTTAAGACCACTGTTATTGTTTTTCCCAATGTTTGTATGCTTTTCCAAAAAAAAGATTCAAAACCAAGAACTGGAGGCATTACTCCATGAAGATTGTTGTCAAACTCAAGAAGAGCTTGCAAAATCATTGGGAGCTACTCAATCAATTTCAAAACGTTTGCAAGTAGCAGGCTTCATCCGAAAGCAGGAAATTGGATACCATACGAATTGAAGCTAAGAGACCTTGAAAGACATTTTGTATGTGTGAAATGCAGCTGGAAAGCTATTAAAGAAAATAATTTTTGCACCGAATAATTATTTGTAATGAAAAACGGATCTATTACGATAACCCGAAGCATAAGAGATCTTATGTGAAGACCGGATAAACAGCCGAATCGATAACAAAGCTAAATATCCATGGCGCTAAGGTAATGCTCTGTATTTGGAGGAAGGAAAATTGTCCCATCTATTATGAGCTGCTGAAATTTGACCAGACCAACACATGGAACCTGTATGCAACTGATTCGATTGAAGTGAGCATTGGTTCAAAACGCCCAGAATATGCGGCCAGACATGAAACCGTAATATTTCATCATGACAACACTCGGTTAGATGTTGCAATACCTGTTAAAAAAACTATTTAGAATGAAGTGGTTGGTAAGTTTCGCCTCACCCGCTTATAGGCCAGATCTTGCCCTATCCGACTACTATCAGAGTCGATGTAGCATGGTCTAACACTATCAAATTTGCATTGCAGTTTTATACCAAGTGTCACAGCATACCAAACCACACGCTAAGAAATTCGAAATAAGTACAAAAAAAGCCATAATATTCTTACATATATAAGTATGTTATCTACAGTATATGTATAGCAATATTAATTTCAATACTTTTATACTAATCTTTTTACTTTATCTTCAACAACTAAAATCTAAGATTTATTTAAAAACAAAAATGTCAACTCAAACAAAAAAATAGAATTTATGAAGTCATAGTGCAAACATATTAATATTAAAATTTACCATTTCACTCTGGGGTATATTTTATAAATTTTTCACAATTTATTACCAAAAATACAGACTCATATATTTTATGTATAAAGACATACATACATACATATATACATAAACTACAACATTACTTTCTTCTAAACGAGTATTTACTAATTGACATCCAATTTTATGGCCAGAATTTCAACAAGTTTTTATTGTATTATGAGAATATATACTTCAACTATCGCACACTGACACTAACTCTCACTGCAGCTACCAACGTTTAACCCCAAAAGCAAGAAAAATGAAAAAAACAAATTCCTAACTGAATATTGTTAATATAATAACAACAAAGACTATGTGTGTATGAATGTAAATATGTTTGAATGTGTTTAGAAAATAGTTTAGTAAAAAAAAAGTACAAAAACAGCCACATGTTGCCCCCATAACTCTTAAATAACTTGACACACAAGTCTAGTGCAATTTATGTGTGCGTTCGTTCATTGAAAGAAATTGTATCTATAATATGGAACAGATTCCAACACAAAAAAAAATCCCTACAAGAACTGAAAAGCAAGAAAAACAAAATATATAAATAAAATACTAAAAACTATTGTGTATATTTTAGCAGATAGTAAATAAACTCTCTCTGTCTCTCACTCTAGTTGTGTATGTGATTGTGTCGCTCTCTCGACCCTATTACAAAATGAAAGAATGGCCTACAACAGAAAAAGAGGATAAAAATCATTGCAGGAAAATCAGGCATGTTGGTGTTGGTATGCATGCAAACACATTTATTACATGTATGTGTGAATGTACTATATACCCAGCAGTTATAGGAGGCAGTCTGATGACTGGTCCAAAGTAGTCAACGAATTCAATTCACATACTGCTCAATTACCTTACTAGCTCCATAACTGGTTACTTGATCAGCTACATAACTAGTTATTTTAACATGCACGGGTGCTAATTGACCTCAAATAGTCAGCTAAAAAGACATATCATAGACAGTCTAATAAAGGATTGCTTGTAAACAAACCTACCTCCGGCAACTCTTCAATGGATTGCTTTCTAAAGTGCAATACAAAATAAATGTTCAAAGTGACTTCACTGTAGGTTACTAAGAGACACTAAAGTGACTATTGACTTCAGGTTATGTTACATAGGATATCAGTATACCTCAGCAAAAATAAAAATAAACTGTACGAGAATTATTTTAACACAATTTGTATAAAACCATTTTGTACGAATTACTCACAAAACTCTACACTTTAAATTACTTAGAGACGCTTAAGTGACAATTGTCTTCACGCTAGATTACCTGGGATGTATAAAGTAACCAATTGTCATCTCTCTGCATATGGCCCAAAATATAAAAATTGTAGTCAGTTAAGTGATAAGACATTAGTGATAAATACTGTCTATAAGGGATACATTGACTACTTTCTTAACTGCTGGGTATTTAGTAGAAAAGCTCGATTCACAGGACGACACTAGCCAGAACAGCAAAGTGTTTGTATTATAACAATGACAATAGATTTTTAAGTGTATTTATGTGTAGGTAAGTAGAAATATGTCGTATGTAAGTAGTATGTGCAGTGGAGATTTGCACAGTGGCTATAACTTTTAAAAATGGGGAACAGCCAAAAAACATAAATAACACAGTAAGTACCGATACATGTAGACTTAATTTTGGATCATAGAATGCAGTGGTTAAAAATCACATCAAAATTGCATAAAATTGAAATGCCACTGAACTTAACAGATGGTAATATGTATCAAAGCTTATTACACTGATGCATATTCCTATAAACGCACACTACTTTTTTTTAAAAAAAAATGTAAAAATTAAACAAGAACATATTTAGGGGGCTACAAATTTGTTTATTAAATTATTTAAGACTTCACTTAAACTATTGTTTACAAAAAAAATCATTTGTCTTATCATTTACTTCTTTTTTTTACTTAATTTTCGATATTAACAGCCATTTATGAGGGTATTTTCCTATAAACGCACTTTAATTTATGGGCCACAGTAGCATTATTAATAATGTGTGGATGATCCTTTGTTATGAATTGTTTCAAAAATACGGTCTGGCATTGATTCCAATAATTTTTTAAGCAGATTGGAATCAATTTCCTCCCAGACTTGTTTAATTCTTAGTTTCAGCTCTGTCACAGTCATTATGCTTTCATTCTGGGCATTATTTGCATAAACTTTACGGGCCATGTATCCCCACAAGTTCTCCATTGGGTTTAAGTCCGGACTTCAAGCCGGGCCGTCCAACAGAGGAATGCTATGTTCCTTAAACCAAGATTTCGATTGCTTAGAAAGAGCATCTTCCAACAGTTCGTTATGAATCGCACCAATCCTTTTTGGTCGCAACAAAACATATTTTCGACTTGCCAACTGCAGAAAACGCTGCCCAAACCATAACACTGTCACCACCGAAATTACGTTTTGACATCCGAACATCGTTTGATCTCAAATCGTGCCAATAGCATGAGTATGAGTCAGGACCGTCTAAATTAAATTTTTTTTCGTCCGAGAAAATTACTTTTTTTCACTCATCTGTCCATTTCATATATTTTCTTGCGAATTTTAGACAGTTTTCTTTATGGTGCTTTTTTAGCATTGGTATACATATCGGCTTTTAAAATTTTATGTTTTCATCGTTTCGTAAAATGTGTGCAACGTGTTTGGAAGTCATTGGAATTTATTCTTTATTTGTATGGAATTCAATTTGTTGCGGGTTGCTTCTTGTTTTATTAGATTAAGTTGTCTTCTTGTTAGTTTTGTATTTCCCTTTGTAGGTTTGCGAACTCCATAATTTTGACCTTTCTTCAAGAAATTTCGCACCACACTTTCCGAACGATCGATCGATTTTATGTCCAATTTCTCTATTGGAACAATCTTGGTCGTGAAAAAATTTAATTTGAATCTTTTCTTGATCGAACAAAAAACTTCCCTTGGGCATCTTTAAAAGTGATGAAATTTATTGATTCAAATTGAAAAAGTTGCAGTAAATTGAGATGTTACTATTAGAAACGTACTTTTGATTGAAAAAAAAAACTAAAATTGATAGATAATATTTTATTTTTGGTAACTTTTTTAAAAACAAATTTCACGTCTGCGTTTATACGAATCTTCCACTTAAAATAGCACCAAG